>NC_091282.1:532649773-532972773 GCF_032444005.1 Ranitomeya imitator
ATGTCGCCACTCCTCAAACGCCCACTTCATAGCCAACAACTCCCGATTGCTGACATCATAATTGCGTTCAGCAGGCGAAAACTTACGGGAAAAGAATGCACACGGTTTCATTAAGGAACCAACAGGATCCCTCTGAGACAAAACGGCCCCTGCCCCAATCTCAGAAGCGTCAACCTCAACCTGAAATGGAAGAGAAACATGGACGTTTAAGCTCCTGAAAGGCAGAGACAGCCGCAGAGGACCAATTCGCCACATCAGCGCCTTTCTTCGTCAAATCGGTCAAGGGTTTAACCACGCTGGAAAAATTAGCAATGAAACGGCGATAAAAATTTGCAAAACCCCAAAATTTCTGAAGGCTCTTCATGGATGTGGGCTGAATCCAATCATGAATGGCCTGAACCTTAACCGGATCCATCTCTATAGACGAGGGAGAAAAAATAAAGCACAAAAAAGAAACCTGCACCCCAAAGAGACACTTAGACCCTTTCACAAACAGGGCATTGTCACGAAGGATCTGAAATACCATCCTGACCTGTTCCACATGAGACTCCCAATCATCGGAAAAAATCAAAATATCGTCCAAATATACAATCAAGAACTTATCAATATAAGTCCGGAAAATATCATGCATGAAGGACTGAAAAACAGATGGAGCATTAGTCCGAATGGCATCACAAGGTATTCAAAATGGCCTTCGGGCGTGTTAAACGCAGTTTTCAATTCATCACCCTGCTTAATACGAACAAGATTATATGCCCCCCGAAGGTCAATCTTCGTAAACCAACTAGCTCCCTTAATCCTAGCAAACAAATCGGTAAGCAAAGGTAAAGGGTATTGAAACTTGACTGTGATTTTATTCAAGAGGCGATAATCAATAGAGGGTCTCAAGGAACCATCTTTTTTAGCAACAAAAAAGAACCCCGCTCCCAACGGTGAAGAAAATGGCCGAATATGCCCTTTCTCCAAAGACTCCTTAATATAGCTCCGCATGGCGGTATGTTCAGGCACAGACAGGTTGAAAAATCGACCCTTAGGAAACTTACAGCCTGGAATCAAGTCAATAGCACAATCGCAGTCCCTGTGCGGTGGAAGGAAACTGGACTTGGGCTCATCGAATACATCCTGAAAATCAGACAAAAACTCTGGAATTTCAGAAGAGGAAGAAGAGGAGATTGACATCAAAGGAACATCATTATGAACCCCCTGACAACCCCAACTAGTCACAGACATGGACTTCCAATCCAACACAGGATTATGTACCTGCAACCACGGAAAACCCAGCACGATAGCATCATGCAAATTATGCAACACCAGAAATCGACAATCTTCCTGATGGGCTGGCGCCATGCGCATGATCACCTGTGTCCAAAACTGGGGCTTATTTTTAGCCAAGGATGTAGCATCAATGCCCCTTAAAGGAATAAGGTTCTGCAAAGGCTGCAAGGGAAAACCACAATGCCTGGCAAACTCAAAGTCCATTAAGTTCAAGGCGCCGCCTGAATCCACAAACGCCATGACAGAAAATGATGACAATGAGCAGATAAAGGACACAGATAACAGAAATATAGGTTGTACAGTACTGATGGTAAATGAACTAGCAATCCTCTTTGTCCGCTTAGGGCAGACTGAAATGACATGAGAAGCGTCACCACAATAATAACACAACCTATTCTGACGTCTGAATCCTTGTCGTTCCGTTTTAGACAGAATCCTATCACACTGCATTGGCTCAGGAGTCTGCTCTGAGAACAACGCCACAGCGCGCACAGTTCTGCGCTCCCGTAAGCGCCGGTCAATCTGAATGGCCAGAGACATAGAATCACTCAGACCGGAAGGCATGGGAATCCCCACCATAACATCTTTAATGGATTCAGAATGACCCTTCCTGAAAATTGCCGCCAAAGCATCATTATTCCATTTAGTCAACACAGACCATTTTCTGAATTTCTGACAATACAATTGTGCCGCCTCTTGACCCTGAGACAGGGCCAACAAGGTCTTCTCAGCTTGATCCACAGAATTAGGTTCATCATATAATAATCCTAAAGCCTAAAAAAAGGAGTCTACATTAAGCAAAGCCGGATTCCCAGATTCCAGGGAAAACGCCCAATCCTGCGGGTCGCCACGCAGCAGGGAGATGACGGTTTTAACCTGCTGAATGGAATCACCAGAGGATCGAGGTCTCAGAGCAAAAAATAGTTTACAGTTGTTTTTAAAACTCAAAAATTTGGACCTGTTGTTAGGACTGGCGGAACGCACCAAGTATAAGGTGTAATGGTATTAGGTGCGTTCGCCGTCCGAGGTCCACCGTGCAGGTGAAAACCCTGCTGCTAGTAGAGACGGACGAGATGGCGGTACAATATGAATACACACTTGGGTTAACTTCACCCAGTGTGAAGGAAGCGAACCCTGTTGAGTCACAGGGCCGCGGTACCGCACCAAGAGAATATATTTAGAGGCACGAGAGTGCGTGCGGTACCGCACTGGCGGACGCCACTAACCACCCAGGCTTGGGTTAGGAAAGCGCAGAGAAAGCGCACGGCACCGCACTGGCGGTCACAGCAATAAGACGCTGTAATGTGTGTACCGTGCTGATGGCTAAGTCGGGCGCTAGGTAGCAATCACCCACCTTCCCCGAGCAGTCATACAATAGGGAGGGGATTTTAAAGAATGACTTTCACTCACAACTAGTGTTGAGCATTCCGATACCGCAAGTATCGGGTATCGGCCGATAATTGCGGTATCGGAATTCCAATACCGAGATCCGATACTTTTGTGGTATCGGGTATCGGTATCGGATCAATAGGGATGTGTAAAATAAAGAATTAAAATAAAAAATATTGATATGCTCACCTCTCCGGCGGCCCCTGGACATCACGCTGGTAACCGGCCGGCTTCTTTGTTTAAAATGAGCGCCTTTAGGACCTGCGAATGACGTCGCGGCTTCTGATTGGTCGCGTGCCGCCCATGTGACCGGCACGCGACCAATCCGAATCCGCGACATCATTCTCATTCACAAAACTCCTAATTCTAGGAATTAAGGACCTGCGAATGACGTCGCGGCTTCTGATTGGTGGCGTGCCGGTCACATGGGCGGCACGCGACCAATCAGAAGCCGCGACGTCATTCGCAGGTCCTAAAGGCGCTCATTTTAAACAAAGAAGCCGGCCGGTTACCAGCGTGATGTCCAGGGGCTACCGGAGAGGTGAGCATATCAATATTTTTTATTTTAATTCTTTATTTTACACCTCACTATGGATCCCAGGGCCTGAAGGAGAGTTTCCTCTCCTTCATACCCTGGGAACCATCAGGATACATTCCGATGCTTGATGTCCCATTGACTTGTATTGGTATCGGATATCGGTATCGGCGATATCCGATATTTTTCGGGTATCGGCCGATACTATCCGATACCGATACTTTCAAGTATCGGACGGTATCGCTCGATCTCACCCTGGGCATGCTCAGAGTGCAAAGCAGGATTTAGTCCTAGCAGCTACAAGGACCTTAGCTGCAGTATCTGATCATGTGACCCTCGATCTCCACTGAGAGATAATAATAATAATATAATAATAATTTTTATTTATATAGCGCCAACATATTCCGCAGCGCTTTACAAATTATAGAGGGGACTTGTACAGACAATAGACATTACAGCATAACAGAAATACAGTTCAAAACAGATACCAGGAGGAATGAGGGCCCTGCTCGCAAGCTTACAAACTATGAGGAAAAGGGGAGACACGAGAGGTGGATGGTAACAATTGCTTTAGTTATTTGGACCGGCCATAGTGTAAGGCTCGGGTGTTCATGTAAAGCTGCATGAACCAGTTAACTGCCTAAGTATGTAGCAGTACAGACACAGTGGGCTATTAACTGCATAAAGTGAATGAGAACATGATGCGAGGAACCTGATAGTTTTTTTTTTTTTTTTTATAAATAGGCCACACAGGGATAGTTAGGTTAATGCATTGAGGCGGTAGGCCAGTCTGAACAAATGAGTTTTTAGGGTACGCTTAAAACTGTGGGGATTGGGGATTAATCGTATTAACCTAGGTAGTGCATTCCAAAGAATCGGCGCAGCACGTGTAAAGTCTTGGAGACGGGAGTGGGAGGTTCTGATTATTGAGGATGCTTACCTGAGGTCATTAGCGGAGCGGAGGGCACGGGTAGGGTGGTAGACTGATACCAGGGAGGAGATGTAGGGTGGTGCTGAGCCATGGAGTGCTTTGTGGATGAGGGTAGTAGTTTTGTACTGGATTCTGGAGTGGATGGGTAGCCAGTGTAATGACTGGCACAAGGTAGAGGCCTTACTCTGGGCATGCTCAGAATGTAAAAAGCAGGACTTAGCCCCAGAAACGTCCGCTCGCCGCTGCCCAGCACTGACTTCAATGGGAGAAGCAGGAAACGCAGCAGTAACTTTAAGCACAGAGTCAGACTGAGCGAGATGCTGGGATCGACGTCTCTGCTGAGCAAGCTCCACTGCGGCAGGAGAAGAATGGGAGACCGCAGCGGAGATGGCCCGAGATTCCCCCTGTGCAGAGGCAGGAACTCGACCCCTAACATTACCCCCCCTCCTAGGGCCCCCCCCTCCTTGGGCCTCGCTACGTTCGAAGGCAGCAATGAGCTGCGGAGCCCGAATGTGCTCAGCAGGCTCCCAGGACCTGTCCTCAGGGCCATAACTTTTCCAATCCACCAAATAGAATTTTTTACCACGTACCACCTTGTACCCCAAAATAGCGTTCACCTCGTAATCATCCGTAGACGAACCCGATGTCCCGGCAGATGACTCAGAAAACCGGGACATGTATACGGGCTTAAGGAGGGACACATGAAAGGTGTCGGTGATACCAAGGCGTGGAGGAAGGGCCAGACGGTAGACCACAGGATTAACCTGTTCGAGGACCTTGAAGGGACCCAAATAGCGAGGTGCAAACTTAGTGGACTCTACATGCAGCCTGATGTTACGGGCGGAGAGCCACACTAAATCGCCAGGAGCAAAGGTCGGGGCAGGGCGCCGATGTGCATCGGCGGAGGACCTCATTCTCTCCTTTGAGGCCCGAATGGCATCCTGAGTGCGGTCCCAAATGTCCCGTGCCTCCACTGCCCAGTCTGCCACCCTGGAGTCAGCAGAGGACACGGGCATAGGCACAGGAACCCGCGGATGCTGGCCGTAATTAAGGAGGAAAGGTGTCTGACCAGTGGAGTCGGCTACAGCGTTATTAAGGGCAAACTCTGCCCATGGTAATAAAGATGCCCAGTCATCCTGCCTGGCAGAAACAAAATGTCTTAGATATGTGACCAGAGTCTGATTGGCCCTCTCTACCAACCCATTCGTCTCGGGATGATATGCGGAAGAGAGATTTAACTCAATGCAGAGAAGACGACAAAGCTCTCTCCAGAACCGAGACGCAAACTGGGGACCCCGGTCACTGACAATTTTGTCTGGCATGCCGTGTAGGCGGAAGATGTGTCTTATGAACAACGCTGCCAAGGCCCGTGCAGAAGGTAACCGTGGGAGCGGCACCAAATGCACCATTTTCAAGAAATGATCGGTAATAACCCAAATGACGGTACAGCCGCGAGACTTGGGCAAACCCACTACAAAGTCCATCCCGACCATCTCCCAGGGACTGTCTGCCACCGGCAAGGGATAGAGTAACCCAGACGGCCGTTGTCGAGGAGACATATTTTTGGCGCATGAGACACACGCCAGAACGTAATCTCTGACATCTCGGAGCATATGCGGCCACCAGTACGTCCTCGCCAGAAGCTCAGATGTTCTATTTGTCCCAAAGTGTCCACCCACCCTGGAGGAATGAGCCCAAGAGAGAACCTCCGGTCGCAAATTTATGGGCACAAAAGTCTTGCCCGGAGGCACAGACTCAAGCGACACCGGAGCCACGGTTCTCAAGCTCTCAGAAGGAACAATAAGCCGAGGCTCTCCTTCCTCCTCCTCAGATGACACAACAGAGCGAGAAAGGGCATCAGCTCGAATGTTCTTCTCCCCAGCGAGATAATGGAGGGTGAAGTGGAATCGGGAGAAGAATAAGGACCATCTGGCCTGGCGAGAATTTAGCCGCTGGGCTGTTTGCAAATATAGCAAATTTTTGTGGTCTGTGAAAACTTGAAAGGGAAAACGAGCCCCCTCCAAGAGATGTCTCCACTCTGAGAAAGCCAATTTCATCGCTAGCAACTCCCTGTCCCCGATGGAATAATTCCTCTCCGCTGGTGTGAAGGTCTTGGAGAAGAAGAAGCACGGATGCTTCCGACCTTGAGCATCCTTTTGGAAGAGGACTGCTCCAGCACCAACGGAAGAGGCATCCACCTCCATTATAAACGGCTTATCGACATCAGGACGATGTAGGATGGGAGCGCTAGCAAAATGAGACTTAGTAGAAGAAAAGGCCCTGGAGACCTCTTCAGACCACACTTTGGGATTTGCTCCCTTCTTGGTGAGGGCTACCAAGGGAGCTACCAGAGTTGAGAAGTGGGGAATGAACTGGCGGTAATAATTAATGAACCCCATAAAGCGCTGCACCGCCTTAAGAGAATGGGGCTCTTGCCAGTCCATCGCAGCCTGTAGTTTGGCAGGATCCATAGCCAATCCCTGGGCGGAGATGATATAGCCCAGGAACGGTAAAGACTCCTGCTCAAACATACACTTCTCCAACTTTGCATAAAGAGAGTTTGCCCGTAGGAGGTCGAAGACTCTGCCAACATCTCTCCGGTGGGAGTCAATATCTGGAGAAAAGATGAGAATATCATCCAGATAGACTACAACCGAGGTGGAGAGCATATCCCGGAAGATGTCGTTGACAAAGTCTTGGAAAACGGCTGGGGCATTACAGAGCCCGAAGGGCATCACCAGATACTCATAGTGCCCATCTCTGGTGTTAAACGCCGTTTTCCATTCGTCCCCCTCACGGATGCGAATCAGGTTGTAAGCACCCCGCAGATCTAGTTTGGTAAACACCTTTGCTCCCCGAAGCCTATCGAAAAGCTCAGATATCAAGGGCAAAGGATACTTGTTCTTAACGGTGATAGCGTTAAGACCCCTGTAGTCTATGCATGGACGTAGTTCCCCATTCTTCTTCTGCACGAAAAAGAACCCTGCCCCAGCAGGTGACACTGACTTCCTGATGAACCCTCTTGCCAGATTCTCTTGAATGTACTGAGACATTGCCTCCGTCTCCGGGAGAGATAATGGATAGACTCGACCCCGGGGAGGCTCAGCACCAGGCAAGAGATCAATAGGACAGTCATAGGGGCGATGGGGCGGAAGGGTCTCCGCCGCCTTTTTGGAGAACACGTCTGCATACGACCAATATTGCTTGGGGAGAGAGGATAGATCTGTGGGTACCTCTGTAGTAGCAACCTGAACGCACTCTCGGTGACACCTACCCCCACATGGTTCACCCCATCCCAGTATTCTGCCTGAGGACCACTCGATGTGAGGAGAGTGGTATCGTAACCAAGGTATCCCCAACAGGACCTCATCAATCCCCTCAGGAATGATGAGCAGAGATATAATCTCCTGATGGGATGGTGACATGAACAGAGTAAAAGGGATGGTCTGATGTGTTATCTGTGCAGGCAGTGTCGACCCATTCACCACTCGTACCGTTTCTGGTTGAGGTAGCATAACCAGGGGTATTGCGTGACGTTGGGCGAAGGCAGAAGACATAATTGCCCTCCGCCCCAGAATACACGCAGAGGTCTACCGAGTGGGAGGATGAGCCTAATGTTATTGTCCCCTTAAAGGATAATTTGGAGGCAAACGTCGCCGTGTCTAGTGCACCTCCACCTACTACCACTAGACGCTGACGTTTCCTCGACCGCTGGAGACATCTGGTGGCAAGATGTCCTGACTGTTGGCAAACATGACAAACCTGGAGTGCACGAGCGGTCCGGGACTTAGATCCCGCTCGTGACACTACCATAGGCTCATGGGACTCAGGAGCCTGGACTGGAGATTCCAAAGGTTTGGCGAAGGTGGGAGCCAGCCGAAACCTCTGCCTACACTGGGCTCGCTCTAACCTCCGCTCGTGAAAACGGAGGTCAATACAAGTGGATACTGTTATTAATTCCTCCAGTGTGGCGGGAATCTCCCTAGTGGCCAGGGCGTCCTTAACGTGGTCAGCCAGCCCCCTCCAAAATATAGGAATAAGGGCCTTATCCGACCACTCCAGCTCAGATGCTAGCGTGCGGAAGTGGACGGCAAACTGGCTGACCAAGGACGAGCCCTGAGTCAATGCCAACAGTTGGAGCGCCGTATCATGGGTGACACAAGGTCCTAAAAAGACCTGTTTCAGAGTGCTCAGGAATAACGGAGCACTCTGCACCCACAGCGGCGTAGCCCACTGCAACGCCCTGTCCGACAATAAAGATACGATAAAGCCCACCTTAGCCCGCTCTGTAGGGAAACGAGAGGCCAGAAGCTCGAGATTTATTGAGCACTAACTCACGAAACCCCTACAGGACTTACTGTCACCAGAAAATTTCTCTGGTAGCGGGAGGCGAGATAGCGTCGGTACAGGGGCGGCAGTGGACAAGGTAGCTGCAGCCACACTTGCAGCCTGAACAGCGACAGCAGTAACATCCACAGCTGAGGTTGAACGCTCAAGAGCCGCCAACCTTCCCTCCAGCTGCTGGATGTACCGCTGTGAACGCTGATCGTCCGTCATTACTAGCCAGACCTTGGCGCTAGTATTATGTTAGGACTGGTGGAACGCACCAAGTATAAGGTGTAATGGTATTAGGTGCGTTCGCCGTCCGAGGTCCACAGTGCAGGTGAAAACCCTGCTGCTAGTAGAGACGGACGAGATGGCGGTACAATATGAATACACACTTGGGTTAACTTCACCCAGTGTGAAGGAAGCGAACCCTGTTGAGTCACAGGGCCGCAGTACCGCACCAAGAGAATATATTTAGAGGCACGAGAGTGCGTGCGGTGCCGCACTGGCGGACGCCACTAACCACCCAGGCTTGGGTTAGGAAAGCGCAGAGAAAGCGCACGGCGCCGCACTGGCGGTCACAGCAATAAGACGCTGTAATGTGTGTACCGTGCTGATGGCTAAGTCGGGCGCTAGGTAGCAATCACCCACCTTCCGCGAGCAGTCATACAATAGGGAGGGGATTTTAAAGAACGACTTTCACTCACAACACACACACATTTACAAAAGACAATACTAGCTCATGGCCGTGCGGCCATGCGAGGCTTAAATAGCTGCAGCATGTTTAGGACCTTCCAAAGAAGGACCAATGGAGTGCTGCAGCACCTGAGCATGTGACCTTGGATCTCCACTGAGAGATCTCGCCCTGGGCATGCTCAGAGTGCAAAGCAGGATTTAGTCCTAGCAGCTACAAGGACCTTAGCTGCAGTATCTGATCATGTGACCCTCGATCTCCACTGAGAGATCTTACTCTGGGCATGCTCAGAATGTAAAAAGCAGGACTTAGCCCCAGAAACGTCCGCTCGCCGCTGCCCAGCACTGACTTCAATGGGAGAAGCAGGAAACGCAGCAGTAACTCTAAGCACAGAGTCAGACTGAGCGAGACGCTGGGATCGACGTCTCTGCTGAGCAAGCTCCACTGCGGCAGGAGAAGAATGGGAGACCGCAGCAGAGATGGCCCGAGATTCCCCCTGTGCAGAGGCAGGAACTCGACCCCTAACACCTGTCTCCATAAAACAAATCAGGAGTAGGAATCTTCGGCTCTAAAACAGGAGTTTGAACAATATAATCAGAAATACCCTGTACCCTAGCAGCAAGCTGGTCTACACGAGAAACTAATTCCTGAACATCCATGCTTGCACAAGGCTCCTCGGCCACCCAGAGATAAAGAGGGAAGAGAAGATAAAACAGACTGAAGAAAAAAAATGGCTCAACACCTTTCTTCCCTTCTTCTGAGATGCATTTAACTCATTATTGGCCAGTTGTACTGTTATGATCCGGTGACCTTGGAGCAGCATGAAAACTTTCGCTGGAGTAGGTGGTAACTATACTGACCGCAAATCCTGATCTTAACACCGCAACTAGAAGTAGCCGTAGGGTGTACCTAACAAGCCCTAGACACCTCGTCACAGCCGGAGGACTAAATACCCCTAAAGATGGAAATAGGAATACTACCTTGCCTCAGAGAAGAACCCCAAAGGATAGGCAGCCCCCCACAAATATTGGCTGTGAGTAGGAGAGGAAAGACACACACAGTCAGAATACAGGATTTAGCACAAGAGGCCACTCTAGCTAAAATAGGAAAGGATAGGACAGAGTTCTGTGCGGTCAGTATTAAAACCCTTCCAAAAATATCCACAGCAGATTATACAAAAAATTCCTCCATCTAACTAAAGACGTGGAACGTATATCTGCAACTCCAGAGACTACTAAACTCAGAGCAGGAATACAATAAAAAAACAAGCACACAGCTTGTGTGCCATAGAAAAAGAAACAAACACTTATCTTTGCTGAATTTTCAGCTAAGCAGAAGAAGCCAGACAGAGATCCAACACTTCCCAAGAAACATTGACAACTGGCAAGGACTAATGAGTCCTGCAAACCTAAATACCCCAGTCAGAACTGCAATCAGCAGATACCCCTGTCCAGGACTGCAGCCCAGAGACAACTGTATTACCACCTACAACCACCAGAGGGAGCCCAAAAGCAGAATTCACAACAGGTCACTTAGACCATAGACTTTCTGGTACTACATCCAGTACCTCCTTGGGTAGGTCTCCATTGGTTGTTTGAGGTTCTTGTAGGGCCGCCAGCATAACTGACTCTACTTGGGTCAAGGGTGAGGAAAGTGTCACGGTGCCATCTTCCTGGAACACTATGGTCGCCTTAAGCTTCTGTAGTAGGTCTGCTCCCAGCAGGTTGAGTGGACAGGTCCTGGACACCATAAACTGGGACATGATAGAGTGTTCTGGCTGAGTCCACATGCTTAGGGGCTTTGTAAGCTGGGAATGTCTGATTTGACCATCAATGCCCACGCAAGACACGGAGGATTCTGATAGGCAGGTGGGATTGGGGAGTTCCACATGTCTCATCACACTTCTGGCTGAACCAGTGTTCACAAGAAAAGATCTGACAACGCCATCCACTTTCAGGGCAATTTGGGGTATTGGTCCCGCAGATGGGGATTTACATGTCAGGAGCGTGGTGTCTTGCGGACCTGGCTTGCCTCTGTCCTATGGACGGTGTACTTCACTGCTTCATTAGCTGTTTCCTTGGCCTGTTCCTCTCGGCAGGGTCTTGGGTTGCGGAGGTGCTCTGCACCACTAATGGCCCAATCTGCTGCAATTGAAACATTTTGACATTTCTTCTGTCTTTGTAGGGTGGTTGCGCTTCCATGTCAGTCGTCACAAAAGGGGGTCTGTGTTATGATAAGGTAATTCAGTACCGCAATGGACATAGAGGTCAGAGCACATACAGTGACCTGACAATAACCCAAAAACATAGAACAAGCTCTGAGACGTGGGAACTCTGCTGACTGCAATCCCTAATCCTCTCCAACCACACTAGAGGCAGCCGTGGATTGCGCCTAACGCTCCCTATGCAACTCGGCACAGCTTGAGAAACTAGCTAGCCTGAAGATAGAAAATAAGCCTACCTTGCCTCAGAGAAATACCCCAAAGGAAAAGGCAGCCCCCACATATAATGACTGTGAGTTAAGATGAAAAGACAAACGTAGAGATGAAATAGATTTAGCAAAGTGAGGCCCGACTTTCTGAACAGAGCAAGGATAGGAAAGGTAACTTTGTGGTCAACACAAAACCCTACAAAAACCACGCAAAGGGGGCAAAAAGACCCTCCGTACCGAACTAACGGCACGGAGGTACACCCTCTGCGTCCCAGAGCTTCCAGCAAGCTGGAAAAAACAAAAAGACAAGCTGGAAAGAAAAAACAGCAAACAAAATAGCAAAGCGGAACTTAGCTATGCAGAGCAGCAGGCCACAGGAACGATCCAGGAGGAAACAGGTCCAATACTAGAACATTGACTGGAGGCCAGGATCAAAGCACTAGGTGGAGTTAAATAGAGCAGCACCTAACGACTTCACCACATCACCTGAGGAAGGAAACTCAGAAGCCGCAGTACCACTCTCCTCCACCAACGGAAGCCCACAGAGAGAATCAGCCGAAGTACCACTTGTGACCACAGGAGGGAGCTCTGCCACAGAATTCACAACAGTACCCCCCCCTTGAGGAGGGGTCACCGAACCCTCACCAGAGCCCCCAGGATGACCAGGATGAGCCATATGAAAGGCACAAACAAGATCGGGAGCATGGACATCAGAGGCAAAGACCCAGGAATTATCTTCCTGAGCATAACCCTTCCACTTAACCAGATACTGGAGTTTCCGTCTTGAAACACGAGAATCCAAAATCTTCTCCACAATATACTCCAACTCCCCCTCCACCAAAACCGGGGCAGGAGGATCAACAGATGGAACCATAGGTGCCACGTATCTCCGCAACAATGACCTATGGAATACGTTATGTATGGAAAAAGAATCTGGAAGGGTCAGACGAAAAGA
Source organism: Ranitomeya imitator (assembly GCF_032444005.1). Classification (NCBI taxonomy): domain Eukaryota; kingdom Metazoa; phylum Chordata; class Amphibia; order Anura; family Dendrobatidae; genus Ranitomeya; species Ranitomeya imitator. The sequence goes on from NC_091282.1 coordinate 532,662,309, forward strand.
CACAGGATTAAGAACCTCTGAAATCCTATACGGACCAATGAAACGAGGTTTAAGCTTAGGAGAGGAAACCTTCATAGGAATATGACGAGAAGATAACCAAACCAAATCCCCAACACGAAGTCGGGGACCCACACAGCGTCTGCGATTAGCGAAACGTTGAGTCTTCTCCTGGGACAAGGTCAAATTGTCCACTACATGAGTCCAAATCTGCTGCAACCTGTCCACCACAGTATCCACACCAGGACAGTCCGAAGACTCAACCTGCCCTGAAGAGAAACGAGGATGGCATCCAGAGTTGCAGAAAAACGGCGAAACCAAGGTAGCCAAGCTGGCCCGATTATTAAGGGCGAACTCAGCCAAAGGCAAAAAGGACACCCTGTCATCCTGATCAGCAGAAACAAAGCATCTCAGATATGTTTCCAAGGTCTGATTGGTTCGTTCGGTCTGGCCATTAGTCTGAGGATGGAAAGCCGAGGAAAAAGACAAGTCAATGCCCATCCTACCACAAAAGGCTCGCCAAAACCTCGAAACAAACTGGGAACCTCTGTCAGAAACGATATTCTCTGGAATGCCATGTAAACGAACCACATGCTGGAAGAACAATGGCACCAAATCAGAGGAGGAAGGTAATTTAGACAAGGGTACCAAATGGACCATCTTAGAGAAGCGATCACAGACCACCCAAATGACTGACATCTTTTGAGAGACAGGAAGATCTGAAATAAAATCCATAGAGATATGTGTCCAAGGCCTCTTCGGGACCGGCAAGGGCAAAAGCAACCCACTGGCACGAGAACAGCAGGGCTTAGCCCAAGCACAAATCCCACAGGACTGCACAAAAGTACGCACATCCCGCGACAGAGATGGCCACCAAAAGGATCTAGCCACTAACTCTCTGGTACCAAAGATTCCAGGATGACCAGCCAACACCGAACAATGAACCTCAGAGATAACTTTATTCGTCCACCTACCAGGGACAAACAGTTTATTCGCTGGGCAACGATCAGGTTTATTAGCCTGAAATTTTTGCAGCACCCGCCGCAAATCAGGGGAAATGGCAGACACAATTACTCCCTCTTTGAGGATACCCGCCGGCTCAGATAAACCCGGAGAGTCGGGCACAAAACTCCTAGACAGAGCATCCGCCTTCACATTTTTAGAGCCCGGAAGGTACGAAATCACAAAGTCAAAACGGGCAAAAAACAGCAACCAACGAGCCTGTCTAGGATTCAACCGCTTGGCAGACTCGAGATAAGTCAAGTTCTTATGATCAGTCAAGACCACCACGCGATGCTTAGCTGCTTCAAGCCAATGACGCCACTCCTCGAATGCCCACTTCATGGCCAGCAACTCTCGATTGCCAACATCATAATTTCGCTCAGCAGGCGAAAACTTCCTGGAAAAGAAGGCGCATGGTTTCATCACCGAGCAATCAGAACTTCTCTGCGACAAAACAGCCCCTGCTCCAATCTCAGAAGCATCAACCTCGACCTGGAACAGAAGCGAAACATCTGGTTGACACAACACAGGGGCAGAAGAAAAACGACGCTTCAACTCTTGAAAAGCTTCCACAGCAGCAGAAGACCAATTGACCACATCAGCACCCTTCTTGGTCAAATCGGTCAATGGTTTAGCAATACTACTGTTGTGAATTCTGTGGCAGAGCTCCCTCCTGTGGTCACAAGTGGATGTCCTATTTGTCCCAAAGTGTCCACCCACCCTGGAGGAATGAGCCCAAGAGAGAACCTCCGGTCGCAAATTTATGGGCACAAAAGTCTTGCCCGGAGGCACAGACTCAAGCGACACCGGAGCCACGGTTCTCAAGCTCTCAGAAGGAACAATAAGCCGAGGCTCTCCTTCCTCCTCCTCAGATGACACAACAGAGCGAGAAAGGGCATCAGCTCGAATGTTCTTCTCCCCAGCGAGATAATGGAGGGTGAAGTGGAATCGGGAGAAGAATAAGGACCATCTGGCCTGGCGAGAATTTAGCCGCTGGGCTGTTTGCAAATATAGCAAATTTTTGTGGTCTGTGAAAACTTGAAAGGGAAAACGAGCCCCCTCCAAGAGATGTCTCCACTCTGAGAAAGCCAATTTCATCGCTAGCAACTCCCTGTCCCCGATGGAATAATTCCTCTCCGCTGGTGTGAAGGTCTTGGAGAAGAAGAAGCACGGATGCTTCCGACCTTGAGCATCCTTTTGGAAGAGGACTGCTCCAGCACCAACGGAAGAGGCATCCACCTCCATTATAAACGGCTTATCGACATCGGGACGATGTAGGATGGGAGCGCTAGCAAAATGAGACTTAGTAGAAGAAAAGGCCCTGGAGACCTCTTCAGACCACACTTTGGGATTTGCTCCCTTCTTGGTGAGGGCTACCAAGGGAGCTACCAGAGTTGAGAAGTGGGGAATGAACTGGCGGTAATAATTAATGAACCCCATAAAGCGCTGCACCGCCTTAAGAGAATGGGGCTCTTGCCAGTCCATCGCAGCCTGTAGTTTGGCAGGATCCATAGCCAATCCCTGGGCGGAGATGATATAGCCCAGGAACGGTAAAGACTCCTGCTCAAACATACACTTCTCCAACTTTGCATAAAGAGAGTTTGCCCGTAGGAGGTCGAAGACTCTGCCAACATCTCTCCGGTGGGAGTCAATATCTGGAGAAAAGATGAGAATATCATCCAGATAGACTACAACCGAGGTGGAGAGCATATCCCGGAAGATGTCGTTGACAAAGTCTTGGAAAACGGCTGGGGCATTACAGAGCCCGAAGGGCATCACCAGATACTCATAGTGCCCATCTCTGGTGTTAAACGCCGTTTTCCATTCGTCCCCCTCACGGATGCGAATCAGGTTGTAAGCACCCCGCAGATCTAGTTTGGTAAACACCCTTGCTCCCCGAAGCCTATCGAAAAGCTCAGATATCAAGGGCAAAGGATACTTGTTCTTAACGGTGATAGCGTTAAGACCCCTGTAGTCTATGCATGGACGTAGTTCCCCATTCTTCTTCTGCACGAAAAAGAACCCTGCCCCAGCAGGTGACACTGACTTCCTGATGAACCCTCTTGCCAGATTCTCTTGAATGTACTGAGACATTGCCTCCGTCTCCGGGAGAGATAATGGATAGACTCGACCCCGGGGAGGCTCAGCACCAGGCAAGAGATCAATAGGACAGTCATAGGGGCGATGGGGCGGAAGGGTCTCCGCCGCCTTTTTGGAGAACACGTCTGCATATGACCAATATTGCTTGGGGAGAGAGGATAGATCTGCGGGTACCTCTGTAGTAGCAACCTGAACGCACTCTCGGTGACACCTACCCCCACATGGTTCACCCCATCCCAGTATTCTGCCTGAGGACCACTCGATGTGAGGAGAGTGGTATCGTAACCAAGGTATCCCCAACAGGACCTCATCAATCCCCTCAGGAATGATGAACAGAGATATAATCTCCTGATGGGATGGTGACATGAACAGAGTAAAAGGGATGGTCTGATGTGTTATCTGTGCGGGCAGTGTCGACCCATTCACCACTCGTACCGTTTCTGGTTGAGGTAGCATAACCAGGGGTATTGCATGACGTTGGGCGAAGGCAGAAGACATAATTGCCCTCCGCCCCAGAATACACGCAGAGGTCTACCGAGTGGGAGGATGAGCCTAATGTTATTGTCCCCTTAAAGGATAATTTGGAGGCAAACGTCGCCGTGTCTAGTGCACCTCCACCTACTACCACTAGACGCTGACGTTTCCTCGACCGCTGGAGACATCTGGTGGCAAGATGTCCTGACTGTTGGCAAACATGACAAACCTGGAGTGCACGAGCGGTCCGGGACTTAGATCCCGCTCGTGACACTACCATAGGCTCATGGGACTCAGGAGCCTGGACTGGAGATTCCAAAGGTTTGGCGAAGGTGGGAGCCAGCCGAAACCTCTGCCTACACTGGGCTCGCTCTAACCTCCGCTCGTGAAAACGGAGGTCATTACAAGTGGATATTGTTATTAATTCCTCCAGTGTGGTGGGAATCTCCCTAGTGGCCAGGGCGTCCTTAACGTGGTCAGCCAGCCCCCTCCAAAATATAGGAATAAGGGCCTTATCCGACCACTCCAGCTCAGATGCTAGCGTGCGGAAGTGGACGGCAAACTGGCTGACCAAGGACGAGCCCTGAGTCAATGCCAACAGTTGGAGCGCCGTATCATGGGTGACACAAGGTCCTAAAAAGACCTGTTTCAGAGTGCTCAGGAATAACGGAGCACTCTGCACCCACAGCGGCGTAGCCCACTGCAACGCCCTGTCCGACAATAAAGATACGATAAAGCCCACCTTAGCCCGCTCTGTAGGGAAACGAGAGGCCAGAAGCTCGAGATGTATTGAGCACTGACTCACGAAACCCCTACAGGACTTACTGTCACCAGAAAATTTCTCTGGTAGCGGGAGGCGAGATAGCGTCGGTACAGGGGCGGCAGTGGACAAGGTAGCTGCAGCCACACTTGCAGCCTGAACAGCGACAGCAGTAACATCCACAGCTGAGGTTGAACGCTCAAGAGCCGCCAACCTTCCCTCCAGCTGCTGGATGTACCGCTGTGAACGCTGATCGTCCGTCATTACTAGCCAGACCTTGGCGCTAGTATTATGTTAGGACTGGCGGAACGCACCAAGTATAAGGTGTAATGGTATTAGGTGCGTTCGCCGTCCGAGGTCCACCGTGCAGGTGAAAACCCTGCTGCTAGTAGAGACGGACGAGATGGCGGTACAATATGAATACATACTTGGGTTAACTTCACCCAGTGTGAAGGAAGCGAACCCTGTTGAGTCACAGGGCCGCGGTACCGCACCAAGAGAATATATTTAGAGGCACGAGAGTGCGTGCGGTGCCGCACTGGCGGACGCCACTAACCACCCAGGCTTGGGTTAGGAAAGCGCAGAGAAAGCGCACGGCGCCGCACTGGCGGTCACAGCAATAAGACGCTGTAATGTGTGTACCGTGCTGATGGCTAAGTCGGGCGCTAGGTAGCAATCACCCACCTTCTGCGAGCAGTCATACAATAGGGAGGGGATTTTAAAGAACGACTTTCACTCACAACACACACACATTTACAAAAGACAATACTAGCGCATGGCCGTGCGGCCATGCGAGGCTTAAATAGCTGCAGCATGTTTAGGACCTTCCAAAGAAGGACCAATGGAGTGCTGCAGCACCTGAGCATGTGACCTTGGATCTCCACTGAGAGATCTCGCCCTGGGCATGCTCAGAGTGCAAAGCAGGATTTAGTCCTAGCAGCTACAAGGACCTTAGCTGCAGTATCTGATCATGTGACCCTCGATCTCCACTGAGAGATCTTACTCTGGGCATGCTCAGAATGTAAAAAGCAGGACTTAGCCCCAGAAACGTCCGCTCGCCGCTGCCCAGCACTGACTTCAATGGGAGAAGCAGGAAACGCAGCAGTAACTCTAAGCACAGAGTCAGACTGAGCGAGACACTGGGAATCGACGTCTCTGCTGAGCAAGCTCCACTGCGGCAGGAGAAGAATGGGAGACCGCAGCAGAGATGGCCCGAGATTCCCCCTGTGCAGAGGCAGGAACTCGACCCTTAACACCTGTTTCCATAAAACAAATCAGGAGTAGGAATCTTCGGCTCTAAAACAGGAGTTTGAACAATATAATCAGAAATACCCTGTACCCTAGCAGCAAGCTGGTCTACACGAGAAACTAATTCCTGAACATCCATGCTTGCACAAGGCTCCTCAGCCACCCAGAGATAAAGAGGGAAGAGAAGATAAAACAGACTGAAGAAAAAAAATGGCTCAACACCTTTCTTCCCTTCTTCTGAGATGCATTTAACTCATTATTGGCCAGTTGTACTGTTATGATCCGGTGACCTTGGAGCAGCATGAAAACTTTCGCTGGAGTAGGTGGTAACTATACTGACCGCAAATCCTGATCTTAACACCGCAACTAGAAGTAGCCGTAGGGTGTACCTAACAAGCCCTAGACACCTCGTCACAGCCGCAGGACTAAATACCCCTAAAGATGGAAATAGGAATACTACCTTGCCTCAGAGAAGAACCCCAAAGGATAGGCAGCCCCCCACAAATATTGGCTGTGAGTAGGAGAGGAAAGACACACACAGTCAGAATACAGGATTTAGCACAAGAGGCCACTCTAGCTAAAATAGGAAAGGATAGGACAGAGTTCTGTGCGGTCAGTATTAAAACCCTTCCAAAAATATCCACAGCAGATTATACAAAAAATTCCTCCATCTAACTAAAGACGTGGAACGTATATCTGCAACTCCAGAGACTACTAAACTCAGAGCAGGAATACAATCAAAAAACAAGCACACAGCTTGTGTGCCATAGAAAAAGAAACAAACACTTATCTTTGCTGAATTTTCAGCTAAGCAGAAGAAGCCAGACAGAGATCCAACACTTCCCAAGAAACATTGACAACTGGCAAGGACTAATGAGTCCTGCAAACCTAAATACCCCAGTCAGAACTGCAATCAGCAGATACACCTGTCCAGGACTGCAGCCCAGAGACAACTGTATTACCACCTACAACCACCGGAGGGAGCCCAAAAGCAGAATTCACAACAGGTCACTTAGACCATAGACTTTCTGGTACTACATCCAGTACCTCCTTGGGTATGTCTCCATTGGTTGTTTGAGGTTCTTGTAGGGCCGCCAGCATAACTGACTCTACTTGGGTCAAGGGTGAGGAAAGTGTCACGGTGCCATCTTCCTGGAACACTATGGTCGCCTTAAGCTTCTGTAGTAGGTCTGCTCCCAGCAAGTTGAGTGGACAGGTCCTGGACACCATAAACTGGGACATGATAGAGTGTTCTGGCTGAGTCCACATGCTTAGGGGCTTTGTAAGCTGGGAATGTCTGATTTGACCATCAATTCCCACGCAAGACACGGAGGATTCTGATAGGCAGGTGGGATTGGGGAGTTCCACATGTCTCATCACACTTCTGGCTGAACCAGTGTTCACAAGAAAAGATCTGACAACGCCATCCACTTTCAGGGCAATTTGGGGTATTGGTCCCGCAGATGGGGTTTTACATGTCAGGAGCGTGGTGTCTTGCGGACCTGGCTTGCCCCTGTCCTATGGACGGTGTACTTCACTGCTTCATTAGCTGTTTCCTTGGCCTGTTCCTCTGGGCAGGGTCTTGGGTTGCGGAGGTGCTCTGCACCACTAATGGCCCAATCTGCTGCAATTGAAACATTTGACATTTCTTCTGTCTTTGTAGGGTGGTTGCGCTTCCATGTCAGTCGTCACAAAAGGGGGTCTGTGTTATGATAAGGTAATTCAGTACCGCAATGGACATAGAGGTCAGAGCACATACAGTGACCTGACAATAACCCAAAAACATAGAACGAGCTCTGAGACGTGGGAACTCTGCTGACCGCTAGGGTTGAGCGAAACGGGTCGAACATTTTCAAAAGTCGCCGACTTTTGGCGAAGTCGAGTTTCATGAAACCCGATCCGACCCCTGTGCGTGGTCGGCCATGCGGTACGCGACTTTCGCGCCAAAGTCGCGTTTCAATGACGCGAAAAGCGCCATTTCTCAGCCAATGAAGGTAAACGCAGAGTGTGGGCAGCGTGATGACATAGGTCCTGGTCCCCACCATCTTAGAGAAGGGCATTGCAGTGATTGGCTTGCTGTCTGCGGCGTCACAGGGGCTATAAAGGGGAGTTCCCGCCGACCGCCATGTTACTGCTGCTGATCTGAGCTTAGGGAGAGGTTGCTGCCGCTTCGTCAGAAGCAGGGATAGCGTTAGGCAGGGTCCATTAACCACAAAACCGCTTGTGCTGTAGCGATTTCCACTGCCCAACACCACCTTCGGTGTGCAGGGACAGTGGAAGCTCCTTTTTTTTTTTTTTTTTCCTCAGCGCTGTAGCTCATTGGGCTGCCCTAGAAGGCTCCCTGATAGCTGCATTGCTGTGTGTACGCCGCTGTGCAAACCAACTGCTTTTTTCAAAGCACAAATCCTCTTGTTCCTTCCTTTCTGCACAGCTATCTTGTTTGTTTGTCCACACTTTTTATTTAATTTGTGCATCAGTCCACTCCTTATTGCTGCCTGCCATACCTGGCTGAGATTACTGCAGGGAGATAGTAATTGAAGGACAGTTCCTTTTTTTTTTTTTTTTTTTTTTTTGTGGGAGATTAAGATTGACATTTCTGCTAGAGTGCCATCTCTGTCTGTGTCATCTCTCACTCAGTGGGCCATAGAAAGCCTATTTATTTTTTTGCTTGATTTGGGTTCCAAAATCTACCAGAAAAAATCACAACATCAATCAGTGGGAGAAAAATATTGGCCTCAGGGCTTGTGTGCCACTCCTTACTCCTGTGTGTGCCATCTCTCACTCAGTGGGCCATAGAAAGCCTATTAATTTTTTTGCTTGATTTGGGTTCTAAATTCTACCTGAAAAAATCAATAAATCAATCAGTGGGAGATTAATATTGGCCTTTGGGCTTGTGTGCCAGTCCTAAGTGTGCCATCTCTCTCTCTCTCAGATAGTGGGCCATAGAAAGCCTATTTTTTTATTATTTTATTGGGTTTATAAATTTTCCCTGGAAAAAAAAAAAAAGTGGGAGATTAATATTGGCCTCTGGGCTTGTGTGCCAGTCCTGAGCGTGCCATCTCTCTCACAAATAGTGGGCCATAGAAAGCCTATTTATTTTTTTGGTTGATTTGGGTTCATAATTCTACCTGAAAAAATCAATCAATCAATCAGTGGGAGATTAATATTGGCCTTTGGGCTTGTGTGCCAGTCCTAAGCGTGCCATCTCTCTCTCTCAGATAGTGGGCCATAGAAAGCCTATTTAATATTATTTTTTTTATTGGGTTTATAAATTTTCCCTGGAAAAAAAAAAAAAGTGGGAGATTAATATTGGCCTCTGGGCTTGTGTGCCAGTCCTGAGCGTGCCATCTCTCTCACAAATAGTGGGCCATAGAAAGCCTATTTATTTTTTGGGTTGATTTGGGTTCCTAATTCTACCTGAAAAAATCAATCAATCAATCAGTGGGAGAAAAATATTGGCCTCAGGGCTTGTGTGCCACTCCTTACTCCTGTGTGTGCCATCTCTCACTCAGTGGGCCATAGAAAGCCTATTAATTTTTTGGCTTGATTTGGGTTCCAAAATCTACCTGAAAAAAATCACTAAATCAATCAGTGGGAGATTAATATTGGCCTCTGGGCTTGTGTGCCACTCCTGACTCCTGTGTGCGTCATCTGTCACTCAGTGGGCCCTAGAAAGCCTATTTTTTGATTCATTTGTTTTCTAAATTCTCCCTGAAACAATCATTTTATTTTCTTTGGTTTCTAAATTATTCCTGAAAAAAATCATTTTTTTTGTATATTTTTTTCTCTTAAGTCTCCCTGAAAAAAAAAAAAAAAAAAAAAATCTGTGGGAGATTCATATTGCCCCTTCTGCTTGTGTGCCAGTCTTGACTCCTGGGTGTGCCATCTCTCTCTCTCTCCCCAATTGTGGGCCATAGAAAGCCTATTAATTTTTTTGCTTGATTTGGGTTCCAAAATCTACCTGAAAAAAATCACTAAATCAATCAGTGGGAGATTAATATTGGCCTCTGGGCTTGTGTGCCACTCCTGACTCCTGTGTGCGTCATCTGTCACTCAGTGGGCCCTAGAAAGCCTATTTTTTGTTTTATTTGTTTTCTAAATTCTCCCTGAAACAATCATTTTATTTTCTTTGGTTTCTAAATTATTCCTGAAAAAAATCATTTTTTTTGTATTTTTTTTTCTCTCAAGTCTCCCTGAAAAAAAAAAAAAAAAAAATCTGTGGGAGATTCATATTGCCCCTTCTGCTTGTGTGCCAGTCTTGACTCCTGGGTGTGCCATCTCTCTCTCTCTCCCCAATTGTGGGCCATAGAAAGCCTATTAATTTTTTTGCTTGATTTGGGTTCCAAAATCTACCTGAAAAAAATCACTAAATCAATCAGTGGGAGATTAATATTGGCCTCTGGGCTTGTGTGCCACTCCTGACTCCTGTGTGCGTCATCTGTCACTCAGTGGGCCCTAGAAAGCCTATTTTTTGTTTTATTTGTTTTCTAAATTCTCCCTGAAACAATCATTTTATTTTCTTTGGTTTCTAAATTATTCCTGAAAAAAATCATTTTTTTGTATTTTTTTTTCTCTCAAGTCTCCCTGAAAAAAAAAAAAATCTGTGGGAGATTCATATTGCCCCTTCTGCTTGTGTGCCAGTCTTGACTCCTGGGTGTGCCATCTCTCTCTCTCTCCCCAATTGTGGGCCATAGAAAGCCTATTAATTTTTTTGCTTGATTTGGGTTCCAAAATCTACCTGAAAAAAATCACTAAATCAATCAGTGGGAGATTAATATTGGCCTCTGGGCTTGTGTGCCACTCCTGACTCCTGTGTGCGTCATCTGTCACTCAGTGGGCCCTAGAAAGCCTATTTTTTGTTTTATTTGTTTTCTAAATTCTCCCTGAAACAATCATTTTATTTTCTTTGGTTTCTAAATTATTCCTGAAAAAAATCATTTTTTTTGTATTTTTTTTTCTCTCAAGTCTCCCTGAAAAAAAAAAAAATCTGTGGGAGATTCATATTGCCCCTTCTGCTTGTGTGCCAGTCTTGACTCCTGGGTGTGCCATCTCTCTCTCTCTCCCCAATTGTGGGCCATAGAAAGCCTATTAATTTTTTTGCTTGATTTGGGTTCCAAAATCTACCTGAAAAAAATCACTAAATCAATCAGTGGGAGATTAATATTGGCCTCTGGGCTTGTGTGCCACTCCTGACTCCTGTGTGCGTCATCTGTCACTCAGTGGGCCCTAGAAAGCCTATTTTTTGTTTTATTTGTTTTCTAAATTCTCCCTGAAACAATCATTTTATTTTCTTTGGTTTCTAAATTATTCCTGAAAAAAATCATTTTTTTGTATTTTTTTTTCTCTCAAGTCTCCCTGAAAAAAAAAAAAAAAAAAAATCTGTGGGAGATTCATATTGCCCCTTCTGCTTGTGTGCCAGTCTTGACTCCTGGGTGTGCCATCTCTCTCTCTCTCCCCAATTGTGGGCCATAGAAAGCCTATTAATTTTTTTGCTTGATTTGGGTTCCAAAATCTACCAAAAAAAATCACTAAATCAATCAGTGGGAGATTAATATTGGCCTCTGGGCTTGTGTGCCACTCCTGACTCCTGTGTGCGTCATCTGTCACTCAGTGGGCCCTAGAAAGCCTATTTTTTGTTTTATTTGTTTTCTAAATTCTCCCTGAAACAATCATTTTATTTTCTTTGGTTTCTAAATTATTCCTGAAAAAAATCATTGTTTTGGTATTTTTTTTTCTCTCAAGTCTCCCTGAAAAAAAAAAAAAATAAAAATCTGTGGGAGATTCATATTGCCCCTTCTGCTTGTGTGCCAGTCTTGACTCCTGGGTGTGCCATCTCTCTCTCTCTCCCCAATTGTGGGCCATAGAAAGCCTATTAATTTTTTTGCTTGATTTGGGTTCCAAAATCTACCTGAAAAAAATCACTAAATCAATCAGTGGGAGATTAATATTGGCCTCTGGGCTTGTGTGCCACTCCTGACTCCTGTGTGCGTCATCTGTCACTCAGTGGGCCCTAGAAAGCCTATTTTTTGTTTTATTTGTTTTCTAAATTCTCCCTGAAACAATCATTTTATTTTCTTTGGTTTCTAAATTATTCCTGAAAAAAATCATTTTTTTGTATTTTTTTTTCTCTCAAGTCTCCCTGAAAAAAAAAAAAAAAAAAAATCTGTGGGAGATTCATATTGCCCCTTCTGCTTGTGTGCCAGTCTTGACTCCTGGGTGTGCCATCTCTCTCTCTCTCCCCAATTGTGGGCCATAGAAAGCCTATTAATTTTTTTGCTTGATTTGGGTTCCAAAATCTACCAAAAAAAATCACTAAATCAATCAGTGGGAGATTAATATTGGCCTCTGGGCTTGTGTGCCACTCCTGACTCCTGTGTGCGTCATCTGTCACTCAGTGGGCCCTAGAAAGCCTATTTTTTGTTTTATTTGTTTTCTAAATTCTCCCTGAAACAATGATTTTATTTTCTTTGGTTTCTAAATTATTCCTGAAAAAAATCATTTTTTTTGTATTTTTTTTTCTCTCAAGTCTCCCTGAAAAAAAAAAAAAAAAAAAAAAATCTGTGGGAGATTCATATTGCCCCTTCTGCTTGTGTGCCAGTCTTGACTCCTGGGTGTGCCATCTCTCTCTCTCTCCCCAATTGTGGGCCATAGAAAGCCTATTAATTTTTTTGCTTGATTTGGGTTCCAAAATCTACCTGAAAAAAATCACTAAATCAATCAGTGGGAGATTAATATTGGCCTCTGGGCTTGTGTGCCACTCCTGACTCCTGTGTGCGTCATCTGTCACTCAGTGGGCCCTAGAAAGCCTATTTTTTGTTTTATTTGTTTTCTAAATTCTCCCTGAAACAATCATTTTATTTTCTTTGGTTTCTAAATTATTCCTGAAAAAAATCATTTTTTTTGTATTTTTTTTTCTCTCAAGTCTCCCTGAAAAAAAAAAAAAAAAAAATCTGTGGGAGATTCATATTGCCCCTTCTGCTTGTGTGCCAGTCTTGACTCCTGGGTGTGCCATCTCTCTCTCTCTCCCCAATTGTGGGCCATAGAAAGCCTATTAATTTTTTTGCTTGATTTGGGTTCCAAAATCTACCAAAAAAAATCACTAAATCAATCAGTGGGAGATTAATATTGGCCTCTGGGCTTGTGTGCCACTCCTGACTCCTGTGTGCGTCATCTGTCACTCAGTGGGCCCTAGAAAGCCTATTTTTTGTTTTATTTGTTTTCTAAATTCTCCCTGAAACAATCATTTTATTTTCTTTGGTTTCTAAATTATTCCTGAAAAAATCATTTTTTTGGTATTTTTTTTTCTCTCAAGTCTCCCTGAAAAAAAATAAAAAAAATCTGTGGGAGATTCATATTGCCCCTTCTGCTTGTGTGCCAGTCTTGACTCCTGGGTGTGCCATCTCTCTCTCTCTCCCCAATTGTGGGCCATAGAAAGCCTATTAATTTTTTTGCTTGATTTGGGTTCCAAAATCTACCAAAAAAAATAACTAAATCAATCGGTGGGAGATTAATATTGGCCTCTGGGCTTGTGTGCCACTCCTGACTCCTGTGTGCGTCATCTGTCACTCAGTGGGCCCTAGAAAGCCTATTTTTTGTTTTATTTGTTTTCTAAATTCTCCCTGAAACAATCATTTTATTTTCTTTGGTTTCTAAATTATTCCTGAAAAAATCATTTTTTTGGTATTTTTTTTTCTCTCAAGTCTCCCTGAAAAAAAATAAAAAAAATCTGTGGGAGATTCATATTGCCCCTTCTGCTTGTGTGCCAGTCTTGACTCCTGGGTGTGCCATCTCTCTCTCTCTCCCCAATTGTGGGCCATAGAAAGCCTATTAATTTTTTTGCTTGATTTGGGTTCCAAAATCTACCAAAAAAAATAACTAAATCAATCGGTGGGAGATTAATATTGGCCTCTGGGCTTGTGTGCCACTCCTGACTCCTGTGTGCGTCATCTGTCACTCAGTGGGCCCTAGAAAGCCTATTTTTTGTTTTATTTGTTTTCTAAATTCTCCCTGAAACAATCATTTTATTTTCTTTGGTTTCTAAATTATACCTGAAAAAAATCATTGTTTTGGTATTTTTTTTTCTCTCAAGTCTCCCTGAAAAAAAAAAAAAATAAAAATCTGTGGGAGATTCATATTGCCCCTTCTGCTTGTGTGCCAGTCTTGACTCCTGGGTGTGCCATCTCTCTCTCTCTCCCCAATTGTGGGCCATAGAAAGCCTATTAATTTTTTTGCTTGATTTGGGTTCCAAAATCTACCAAAAAAAATAACTAAATCAATCGGTGGGAGATCAATATTGGCCTCTGGGCTTGTGTGCCACTCCTGACTCCTGTGTGCGTCCTCTCTCACTCAGTGGGCCCTACAAAGCCTTTTTTTTTTTTTTTTTCCTAAATTCTCCCTGAAACAATCATTTCATTTTATTTGTTTTATAAATTCTTCTGTAAAAAATAATTTTTTTTTAATTTTTTTTTTTTCTGAAGTCTCCCTTTTAAAAAAAACAAACACAAATCAGTGGGAGATAAATATTTACATTTGCGCTTCAGTGACAGTCCTGCGTGTGTGCCATCTCATTTGTTGCCAACAACAACAGAGTGTGTAACATTGTGGCTGATTTTCGTTGTGGTCTCACCCACCTGTAAAGGGGTAGCTAAATCATACTGAAGTTATAGCTCACCGTGTAAGTTGTGTGACAGCAACAAATACCGTTCGTTTGTTAACGTTTTTAAAACAATGAGGAAGCCTGGTGGAAGAGGTCGTGGCCGGGGGCGTTCATTGTCAGCTGGTAATGAGGGTAGTGGTAGTGGTGGAGCATCAGCTGGTCGTGGGAAAAAAAATATTGCACCTAAGTCTGGAGCTGTGGAGCCAGGTTCGTCGTCTGGCTACACAAGGCCTCGAACGCTCCCTTTTCTGGGAGTAGGAAAACCGCTTTTAAAGCCGGAGCAGCAAGAGCAAGTTTTGGCTTATCTTGCTGACTCAGCCTCTAGCTCTTTTGCCTCCTCTCGTGAAACTGGTAAATGTCAAAGCAGCGCGTCGTTAGTGGATGTTTACGGTCAGGGACAAGTCGCTTCCTTGTTCTCTTCAGCAAAAACAACAACAGAGAAGAATGCAGCAGGCGACACAACGGGTTACTCCATGGAGCTCTTTACACATACCGTCCCTGGCTTAGAAAGTGAAGCAGTTAACAGTCCATGCCCATTACAAGTTGAATCTAACATGGAGTGCACTGATGCACAGCCACAGCCAGACTACTATCCTGGTCCTTTGACTCAGACCACAACATTGCCATCGCAGGGTGCTGATCAAGAATCAGACCCTGATGAGACTATGTTGCCCCATCATGAACGCTATACCACCGACCGCCACGGTGACACAGACGAAGTTGCACACGAGCTACAAGAAGAGGTAATAGATGACCCAGTTCTTGACCCCGATTGGCAGCCATTGGGGGAACAGGGTGCAGGCGGCAGCAGTTCTGAAGCGGAGGAGGAGGGGCCGCAGCAGGCATCAACATCGCAACAGGTTCCATCTGCCGGGCCCGTATCTTGCCCAAAACGCGTGGCAAAGCTAAAACCTGTTGGAGGACAGCGTGGCCATCCGGTTAAAGCTCAGTCTGCAATGCCTGAAAAGGTATCCGATGCTAGAAAGAGTGCAGTCTGGCATTTTTTTAAACAACATCCAATTGATCAGCGCAAAGTCATCTGTCAAAAATGTTCAACTACCTTAAGCAGAGGACAGAATCTGAAAAGTCTCAATACAAGTTGCATGCATAGACATTTAACCACCATGCATTTGCAAGCCTGGACTAACTACCAAACGTCCCTTAAGGTTGTAGCACCCTCGGCCAATGAAGCTAGTCAGCAACGCAACATCCCTTCCGGCAGTGTAGGGCCACCATTTTCCGCACCACCTGCAGTATCTGTGCAGGTTTCTTTGCCAGGCCAAAGCCGTCAGGGTCAGGGAATCACCAGTTTCGTAGTAGGAAACACTGCATCTAGGGCACCGGTGGCAACAATACCATCTCCCACCGTCTCTCAGTCTGCCATGTCCACCGGCACCCCCGCTAGTTCCACGATCTCCAGCTCTCCAGTCCAGCTCACCCTACATGAGACTATGGTTAGAAAAAGGAAGTACTTAGCCTCGCATCCGCGTACACAGGGTTTGAATGCCCACATAGCTAGACTAATCTCGTTAGAGATGATGCCCTACCGGTTAGTTGAAAGCGAAGCTTTCAAAGCCCTGATGGACTACGCTGTACCACGCTACGAGCTACCCAGTCGACACTTTTTTTCCAGAAAAGCCATCCCAGCCCTCCACCAGCATGTTAAAGAGCGCATCGTCCATGCACTCAGGCAATCTGTGAGCACAAAGGTGCACCTGACAACAGATGCATGGACCAGTAGGCATGGCCAGGGACGTTACGTGTCCATCACGGCACACTCGTTAAATGTGGTGGATGCAGGGTCCACAGGGGACAGCAAGTTTGGGACAGTTCTGCCTAGCCCACGGTCTAGGAAACAATTGGCTGTAGCCGTTTGCACCCCCTCCTCCTCCTCTTCGTCCTCCTGCAGAAGCGAGAGCTCGTCCACAGACCGCAGTCGCACAACCACTCCATCCGCAGCTGCCACTGTTGCACACCAGGTCTCCCATTATGGGGCAGCTACTGGCAAACGTCAGCAGGCTGTATTGGCTATGAAGTGTTTGGGCGACAACAGACACACTGCGGAAGTTCTGTCCGAGTTCTTGCAGAAAGAAACGCAGTCGTGGCTGGGCACTGTAGATCTTGAGGCAGGCAAGGTAGTGAGTGATAACGGAAGGAATTTCATGGCTGCCATCTCCCTTTCCCAACTGAAACACATTCCTTGCCTGGCTCACACCTTAAACCTGGTGGTGCAGTGCTTCCTGAAAAGTTATCCGGGGTTATCCGACCTGCTCCTCAAAGTGCGTGGACTTTGCTCACATATCCGCCGTTCGCCCGTACACTCCAGCCGTATGCAGACCTATCAGCGTTCTTTGAACCTTCCCCAGCATCGCCTAACCATAGACGTTGCAACAAGGTGGAAGTCAACACTGCACATGCTTCAGAGACTGTGCGAACAGAGGCGGGCTGTTATGTTTTTGTGGGAGGATACACATACACGGGCAGGCAGTAGGATGGCAGACATGGAGTTGTCAGGTGTGCAGTGGTCGAAGATTCAAGACATGTGTCAAGTCCTTCAGTGTTTTGAGGAATGCACACGGCTGGTTAGTGCAGACAACGCCATAATAAGCATGAGCATCCCCCTAATGCGTCTGCTGATGCAAAGTTTGACGCACATAAAGGATCAGGCGTCTGCAGCTGAGGAAGAGGAAAGCCTTGATGACAGTCAGCCATTGTCTGGCCAGGGCAGTGTACAGGACGAGGTAGCGGGCGAAGAGGAGGAGGAGGACGAGGAGGATGATGGGGATGATTATATTTTTAATGAGGAAGCTTTTCCGGGGCCACTGGAAATTGGTGGCGCGGCAAGGCCGGGTTCTGGTTTTTTGAGGGACACAAGTGACGTGGATTTGCCTGAAACTGCCCCTCAACCAAGCACAACCGCAGATTTGAGAACTGGAACTTTGGCCCACATGGCGGATTATGCCTTACGTATCCTCAAAAGGGACACACGCATAACTAAAATGATGATTGATGACGATTACTGGTTGGCCTGCCTCCTTGATCCTCGCTATAAAAGCAAATTGCAAAATATAATGCCACATGAGAACTTGGAACTAATATTAGCAACCAAACAATCAACTCTTGTTGACCGTTTGCTTCTGGCATTCCCTGCACACAGCGCCCGTGATCGTTCTCACACGAGCTGCAGGGGCCAGCAGACCAGAGGAGTTAGAGGGGCAGAAATCAGAAGTGGCGTTGGCCAGAGGGGTTTTCTGACCAGGTTGTGGAGTGATTTTGCTATGACCGCAGACAGGACAGGTACTGCAGCATCAATTCAAAGTGACAGGAAACAACATTTGTCCAGTATGGTTACAAACTATTTTTCATCCCTTATCGATGTTCTCCCTCAACCGTCATTCCCATTTGATTACTGGGCATCAAAATTAGACACCTGGCCAGAATTGGCAGAATATGCATTGCAGGAGCTTGCTTGCCCGGCAGCTAGTGTCCTATCAGAAAGAGTATTCAGTGCTGCAGGTTCAATACTTACAGAAAAAAGGACTCGTCTGGCTACCCAAAATGTAGATGATCTAACCTTCATTAAAATGAACCACAACTGGATTTCGAAATCTTTTGCCCCACCTTGCCCGGCTGACACCTAGCTTTCCTATGAAAAGGTCTTGCCTGTGGACTATTCTGAATGCCTTTTCCAATCTCGTAATTTTCAGCACCTGATTGTCCAGCATACGACATGTTTACACCTCACTAAATGGCCAAACTCCCTACACGGGGCCGTGGTATCGACACTTGGCGACAGCACCCGTGAGAGTGCAGTTTGTCTGAAGAGGTGGGTGAGCCCGCTTTTGGTCGACAGCACTGCCACTGGGTCCCTCCTAGTACAATAAAGTGTCTCTGGCGGTGGTGGTGCGCACCCAACGTCAGACACACCGTTGTAATATGAGGGGCCCTGGGCCTGTACCGCCGGCCACAAGACAGTTTCCCCCCACCCCAGCTCAAACAGTGCTCTACCACTTGTAAAATTATCTCACAGCTCCACCAATGTTTAGTCTATGCGCTGACATCCTTCAATGCCTGCCACTGACAATACCATTGTATTGACATTTTTGTTATGTTAGGCCTTCGATGCCTGTCTGTGGTCACTCCTTCCACTAGGCCTCCACTGACCACACCACTGCTGCCCGTGTACCCCTGGAACCAATTTAAAATTGCCTACAGCCATGTGTTATTATTTTAGGCCTTCGATGCCTGTCTGCGGTCACTCCTTCCACTAGGCCTCCACTGACCACACCACTGCTGCCCGTGTACCCCTGGAACCAATTTAAAATTGCCTACAGCCATGTGTTATTATTTTAGGCCTTCGATGCCTGTCTGCGGTCACTCCTTCCACTAGGCCTCCACTGACCACACCACTGCTGCCCGTGTACCCCTGGAACCAATTTAAAATTGCCTACAGCCAGCCCAATTTTTTTATTTTAGGCCTTCGATGCCTGTCTGCGGTCCATTCTTTCAACTACTACTACACTGACCAGGTCACTGCTGCCCGTGTACCCCTGGAACCAATTTAAAATTGCCTACAGCCATGTGTTATTATTTTAGGCCTTCGATGCCTGTCTGCGGTCACTCCTTCCACTAGGCCTCCACTGACCACACCACTGCTGCCCGTGTACCCCTGGAACCAATTTAAAATTGCCTACAGCCATGTGTTATTATTTTAGGCCTTCGATGCCTGTCTGCGGTCACTCCTTCCACTAGGCCTCCACTGACCACACCACTGCTGCCCGTGTACCCCTGGAACCAATTTAAAATTGCCTACAGCCAGCCCAATTTTTTTATTTTAGGCCTTCGATGCCTGTCTGCGGTCCATTCTTTCAACTACTACTACACTGACCAGGTCACTGCTGCCCGTGTACCCCTGGAACCAATTTAAAATTGCCTACAGCCATGTGTTATTATTTTAGGCCTTCGATGCCTGTCTGCGGTCACTCCTTCCACTAGGCCTCCACTGACCACACCACTGCTGCCCGTGTACCCCTGGAACCAATTTAAAATTGCCTACAGCCATGTGTTATTATTTTAGGCCTTCGATGCCTGTCTGCGGTCACTCCTTCCACTAGGCCTCCACTGACCACACCACTGCTGCCAGTGTACCCCTGGAACCAATTTAAAATTGCCTACAGCCAGCCCAATTTTTTTATTTTAGGCCTTCGATGCCTGTCTGCGGTCCATTCTTTCAACTACTACTACACTGACCAGGGCACTGCTGCCCGTGTACCCCTGGAACCAACATCAGAAAATATAAAAATAAGTATTTTGCTTACAAAAAAGAAAATACTGGAGAGATATCAAATGCAGACATTTTAACATTAAAAACAAACACACAACTAAAATCTGGTACAGTACTAAAAATGGCCACCAGCTACAATTACTTTCTCCTGCAAGTAGTTAACTGAAAGGTTTTTTAAATTGAAAACACACATATGGCATCCACCGAGTGTTGTCCTGTCGCGTCTTCCTTATATTATTGCCGAGAAGATGCAAAACAATGAAAATAATAAAATCATTAATTACCAAAATAATAGAGAAAGTCAACACCACATTGCAAATAAACATTCATTCCAAATAAAGAAGCAGGGCGCGTCCGAGGGTGAGTATATACCTAATAAGAATATAATCACCCTCGGACGCGCAATGCTTATTTCCAACAGCCTTCCTTCCTAAGAATCAGCCCTTCCGTGGTGTAGAGAGACGTTGTGTTACACTCCAAGGTGTTCCCCAGGTTGCCTTTCCTGAGCTTCGATCTTCCGGCTCTCATTTAGTAGTTGTTGGAAACTACGCTGCATTAGGCCTTCAAATTGGGTATGGGGTGTAGAGAGAGGGTGTGTTACACTCCAAGGTGTTCCCCAGGTTGCCTTTCCTGAGCTTCGATCTTCCGGCTCTCGTTTAGTAGTTCTTGGAAACTACACTGCATTAGGCCTTCAAATTGGGTATGGGGTGTAGAGAGAGGGTGTGTTACACTCCAAGGTGTTCCCCAGGTTGCCTTTCCTGAGCTTCGATATTCCGGCTCTCGTTTAGTAGTTGTTGGAAACTACACTGCATTAGGCCTACAAATTGGGTATGGGGGAAACATTGGCGCATCTGCGGTCCCTCCTTCCTCTAGGCCTCCACTGACCTGTCTACTGCTGCCCGTGTTCCCCTGGAACCAATTTTAAATTGCCTACAGGCAGCCCAATTTATTATGTTAGGGCTTCGAAGCCTGTCTGCGGTCCCTCCTTCCACTAGGCCTCCACTGACCTGTCTACTGCTGCCCGTGTACCCCTTGAACCAACATCATAAAATAAAAAAAAAAGTATTTTGCTTATAAAAAAGAAAATACTGGTGAGATATCAAATGCAGACATTTTAACATTAAAAACAAACACACAACTAAAATCTGGTACAGTACTAAAAATGGCCACCAGCTACAATTACTTTCTCCTGCAAGTAGTTAACTGAAAGGTTTTTTAAATTGAAAACACACATATGGCATCCACCGAGTGTTGTCCTGTCGCGTCTTCTTTATATTATTGCCGAGAAGATGCAAAACAATGAAAATAATAAAATCATTAATTACCAAAATAATAGAGAAAGTCAGCACCACATTGCAAATAAACATTCATTCCAAATAAAGAAGCAGGGCGCGTCCGAGGGTGAGTATATACCTAATAAGAATATAATCACCCTCGGACGCGCAATGCTTATTTCCAACAGCCTTCCTTCCTAAGAATCAGCCCTTCCGTGGTGTAGAGAGACGTTGTGTTACACTCCAAGGTGTTCCCCAGGTTGCCTTTCCTGAGCTTCGATCTTCCGGCTCTCGTTTAGTAGTTGTTGGAAACTACGCTGCATTAGGCCTTCAAATTGGGTATGGGGTGTAGAGAGATGGTGTGTTCCACTCCAAGGTGTTCCCCAGGTTGCCTTTCCTGAGCTTCGATCTTCCGGCTCTCGTTTAGTAGTTCTTGGAAACTACACTGCATTAGGCCTTCAAATTGGGTATGGGGTGTAGAGAGAGGGTGTGTTACACTCCAAGGTGTTCCCTAGGTTGCCTTTCCTGAGCTTCGATCTTCATGCTCTCGTTTAGTAGTTGTCGGAAACTACGCTGCATTAGGCCTACAAATTGGGTATGGGGTGTAGAGAGAGGGTTTGTTACACTCCAAGGTGTTCCCCAGGTTGCCTTTCCTGAGCTTCGATCTTCCGGCTCTCGTTTAGTAGTTGTTGGAAACTACGCTGCATTAGGCCTTCAAATTGGGTATGGGGTGTAGAGAGATGGTGTGTTCCACTCCAAGGTGTTCCCCAGGTTGCCTTTCCTGAGCTTCGATCTTCCGGCTCTCGTTTAGTAGTTCTTGGAAACTACACTGCATTAGGCCTACAAATTGGGTATGGGGTGGAGAGAGATGGTGTGTTACACTCCAAGGTGTTCCCCAGGTTTCCTTGCCATTGCTTCGGTCTTCCGACTCTCGTTTAGTAGTTGTAGAAAAGTACACTGCATTAGGCCTACAAAATGGGTATGGGGTGGAGAGAGAGGGTGTGTTACACTCCAAGGTGTTCCCCAGGTTGCCTTTCCTGAGCTTCGATCTTCCGGCTCTCGTTTAGTAGTTGTTGGAAACTACGCTGCATTAGGCCTTCAAATTGGGTATGGGGTGTAGAGAGAGGGTGTGTTACACTCCAAGGTGTTCCCCAGGTTGCCTTTCCTGAGCTTCGATCTTCCGGCTCTCGTTTAGTAGTTGTTGGAAACTACGCTGCATTAGGCCTTCAAATTGGGTATGGGGTGTAGAGAGATGGTGTGTTCCACTCCAAGGTGTTCCCCAGGTTGCCTTTCCTGAGCTTCGATCTTCCGGCTCTCGTTTAGTAGTTCTTGGAAACTACACTGCATTAGGCCTTCAAATTGGGTATGGGGTGTAGAGAGAGGGTGTGTTACACTCCAAGGTGTTCCCCAGGTTGCCTTTCCTGAGCTTCGATCTTCCGGCTCTCGTTTAGTAGTTCTTGGAAACTACACTGCATTAGGCCTACAAATTGGGTATGGGGTGGAGAGAGATGGTGTGTTACACTCCAAGGTGTTCCCCAGGTTTCCTTGCCATTGCTTCGGTCTTCCGACTCTCGTTTAGTAGTTGTAGAAAAGTACACTGCATTTGGCCTACAAAATGGGTATGGGGTGGAGAGAGATGGTGTGTTACACTCCAAGGTGTTCCCCAGGTTGCCTTTCCTGAGCTTCTATCTTCAGGCTCTCATTAAATTGTGGTTAAATGGAACAACTGCATTTGGCGTACTAGTTGGTTTGGGGCCTACTATCGGTGTCTGCCACTCCTTGCTGTTCTCCTGGTTTCCTGTCCTGAAATTCCATTTTCAGGCTCTCGTTAAGTAGTTGTTAATGTTAGACTGCATTTGGCCTACTAGTTGGGTTGGGGCCTACTATCGGTGTCTGCCACTCCTTGCTGTTCTCCTCCACTGAACAAAGCTGTGCCGCCTGTTTACTACGGTTGCCAATTTTGAACTGCATTTCGACTACTTACTGATTTGGCCCTACTCTCTGTGTCAGCCTCTCATTCCAGTTGTCCTCCACTGCAATGCCCCCTGGTTATTCCTGTGTTACCAATTTTGAACTGCATTTAGCCCACTTTATTCTTTGGGCCTATATCTGTGTTTCCACTTCATCGTGCCCATTGCCCAGCCAGTGATAGATGAGTCTGCTGGTACATTGACCCATAACGCAACATTCCCCGTGCATGCTACACAACAACATTGTGACCCTGCTGAAAGTCAGGTTGCTCTTCCCGCATACCATACCACCTTACACGGGGACAAAGAGGAAGGTGCAGATGAAAGTGCAGGTTCCTTCATCAGGTGGGGGGAGGAATACTAGTTGGCGACATCACTGGCACAGGGCCTCTCATAGTACGCAAAAGTGTTGCTGCCGGTGGGAGGCACCCCCGCCGTGCAAACACACCGCTGTACTTTGAGGGGCCCTGTGCCAGTGCCAATGCCAACAAGTGGGCCCCCCCTGCTTGCTCAGGATCACAGCACTTGCAAAGTTGAAATACTTACCTCTCCCTGCTCCACTGCCGTGACGTGGTCCAGATTTCCTGGGCCCACTAATTACTTGAACCAGCCCTACCCCACACAACTTTAGCCAAATGACCCCCAATTTCAAATGCCTTCCAATTATTATAAGGTAAATTACGCTTGACAAGCTTCATTAAGAAGAATGGATGGTTTTGACATTAAAATGGGCACTCTAGGTGTTTTCCTGGCCCCCACTCACTGCCGACTATGCTGCCCCATTGACTTGCATTGGGTTTCGTGTTTCGGTCGATCCCAACTTTACGTCATAATCGGCCGATTTCACTCGACCCGACTTTTGAGATAGTCGGGTTTCGCGAAACCCGGCTCGACTCTAAAAAGGTCAAGGTCGCTCAACTCTACTGACCGCAATCCCTAATCCTCTCCAACCACACTAGAGGCAGCCGTGGATTGCGCCTAACGCTCCCTATGCAACTCGGCACTGCTTGAGAAACTAGCTAGCCTGAAGATAGAAAATAAGCCTACCTTGCCTCAGAGAAATACCCCAAAGGAAAAGGCAGCCCCCACATATAATGACTGTGAGTTAAGATGAAAAGACAAACGTAGAGATGAAATAGATTTAGCAAAGTGAGGTCCGACTTTCTGAACAGAGCGAGGATAGGAAAGGTAACTTTGCGGTCAACACAAAACCCTACAAAAACCACGCAAAGGGGGCAAAAAGACCCTCCGTACCGAACTAACGGCACGGAGGTACACCCTCTGCGTCCCAGAGCTTCCAGCAAGCTGGAAAAAACAAAAAGACAAGCTGGACAGAAAAAACAGCAAACAAAATAGCAAAGTGGAACTTAGCTATGCAGAGCAGCAGGCCACAGGAACGATCCAGGAGGAAACAGGTCCAATACTAGAACATTGACTGGAGGCCAGGATCAAAGCACTAGGTGGAGTTAAATAGAGCAGCACCTAACGACTTCACCACATCACCTGAGGAAGGAAACTCAGAAGCCGCAGTACCACTCTCCTCCACCAACGGAAGCCCACAGAGAGAATCAGCCGAAGTACCACTTGTGACCACAGGAGGGAGCTCTGCCACAGAATTCACAACAGTACCCCCCCCTTGAGGAGGGGTCACCGAACCCTCACCAGAGCACCCAGGACGACCAGGATGAGCCATATGAAAGGCACGAACAAGATCGGGAGCATGGACATCAGAGGCAAAGACCCAGGAATTATCTTCCTGAGCATAACCCTTCCACTTAACCAGATACTGGAGTTTCCGTCTTGAAACACGAGAATCCAAAATCTTCTCCACAATATACTCCAACTCCCCCTCCACCAAAACCGGGGCAGGAGGATCAACAGATGGAACCATAGGTGCCACGTATCTCCGCAACAATGACCTATGGAATACGTTATGTATGGAAAAAGAATCTGGAAGGGTCAGACGAAAAGACACAGGATTAAGAACCTCTGAAATCCTATACGGACCAATGAAACGAGGTTTAAACTTAGGAGAGGAAACCTTCATAGGAATATGACGAGAAGATAACCAAACCAAATCCCAAACACGAAGTCGGGGACCCACACAGCGTCTGCGATTAGCGAAACGTTCAGCCTTCTCCTGGGACAAGGTCAAATTGTCCACTACATGAGTCCAAATCTGCTGCAACCTGTCCACCACAGTATCCACACCAGGACAGTCCGAAGACTCAACCTGCCCTGAAGAGAAACGAGGATGGAACCCAGAGTTGCAGAAAAACGGCGAAACCAAGGTAGCCGAGCTGGCCCGATTATTAAGGGCGAACTCAGCCAAAGGCAAAAAGGACACCCAGTCATCCTGATCAGCAGAAACAAAGCATCTCAGATATGTTTCCAAGGTCTGATTGGTTCGTTCGGTCTGGCCATTAGTCTGAGGATGGAAAGCTGAGGAAAAAGACAAGTCAATGCCCATCCTACCACAAAAGGCTCGCCAAAACCTTGAAACAAACTGGGAACCTCTGTCAGAAACGATATTCTCTGGAATGCCATGTGAACGAACCACATGCTGGAAGAACAATGGCACCAAATCAGAGGAGGAAGGTAATTTAGACAAGGGTACCAAATGGACCATCTTAGAGAAGCGATCACAGACCACCCAAATGACTGACATCTTTTGAGAGACGGGAAGATCTGAAATAAAATCCATAGAGATATGTGTCCAAGGCCTCTTCGGGACCGGCAAGGGCAAAAGCAACCCACTGGCACGAGAACAGCAGGGCTTAGCCCGAGCACAAATCCCACAGGACTGCACAAAAGTACGCACATCCCGCGACAGAGATGGCCACCAAAAGGATCTAGCCACTAACTCTCTGGTACCAAAGATTCCAGGATGACCAGCCAACACCGAACAATGAACCTCAGAGATAACTTTATTCGTCCACCTACCAGGGACAAACAGTTTCTTCGCTGGGCAACGATCAGGTTTATTAGCCTGAAATTTTTGCAGCACCCGCCGCAAATCAGGGGAGATGGCAGACACAATTACTCCCTCTTTGAGGATACCCACCGGCTCAGATAAACCCGGAGAGTCGGGCACAAAACTCCTAGACAGAGCATCTGCCTTCACATTTTTAGAGCCCGGAAGGTACGAAATCACAAAGTCAAAACGGGCAAAAAACAGCAACCAACGAGCCTGTCTAGGATTCAACCGCTTGGCAGACTCGAGATAAGTCAAGTTCTTATGATCAGTCAAGACCACCACGCGATGCTTAGCTCCTTCAAGCCAATGACGCCACTCCTCGAATGCCCACTTCTCGAATGCCCACTTCATGGCCAGCAACTCTCGATTGCCAACATCATAATTTCGCTCAGCAGGCGAAAACTTCCTGGAAAAGAAGGCACATGGTTTCATCACCGAGCAATCAGAACTTCTCTGCGACAAAACAGCCCCTGCTCCAATCTCAGAAGCATCAACCTCAACCTGGAACAGAAGCGAAACATCTGGTTGACACAACACAGGGGCAGAAGAAAAACGACGCTTCAACTCTTGAAAAGCTTCCACAGCAGCAGAAGACCAATTGACCACATCAGCACCCTTCTTGGTCAAATCGGTCAATGGTTTAGCAATACTACTGTTGTGAATTCTGTGGCAGAGCTCCCTCCTGTGGTCACAAGTGGTACTTCGGCTGATTCTCTCTGTGGGCTTCCGTTGGTGGAGGAAAGTGGTACTGCGGCTTCTGAGTTTCCTTCCTCAGGTGATGTGGTGAAGTCGTTAGGTGCTGCTCTATTTAACTCCACCTAGTGCTTTGATCCTGGCCTCCAGTCAATGTTCTAGTATTGGACCTGTTTCCTCCTGGATCGTTCCTGTGGCCTGCTGCTCTGCATAGCTAAGTTCCGCTTTGCTATTTTGTTGGCTGTTTTTTCTGTCCAGCTTGTCTTTTTGTTTTTTCCTGCTTGCTGGAAGCTCTGGGACGCAGAGGGTGTACCTCCGTGCCGTTAGTTCGGTACGGAGGGTCTTTTTGCCCCCTTTGCGTGGTTTTTGTAGGGTTTTGTGTTGACCGCAAAGTTACCTTTCCTATCCTCGCTCTGTTCAGAAAGTCGGGCCTCACTTTGCTAAATCTATTTCATCTCTACGTTTGTCTTTTCATCTTAACTCACAGTCATTATATGTGGGGGCTGCCTTTTCCTTTGGGGTATTTCTCTGAGGCAAGGTAGGCTTATTTTCTATCTTCAGGCTAGCTAGTTTCTCAGGCTGTGCCGAGTTGCATAGGGAGCGTTAGGCGCAATCCACGGCTGCCTCTAGTGTGGTTGGAGAGGATTAGGGTTTGCGGTCAGCAGAGTTCCCATGTCTCAGAGCTCGTTCTATGTTTTTGGGTTATTGTCAGGTCACTGTATGTGCTCTGACCTCTATGTCCATTGCGGTACTGAATTACCTTATCATAACAGTACTGGAGGCCAGGATCAAAGCACTAGCTGAAGTTAAATAGAGCAGCACCTAACGACTTCACCACCCACCTGAGGAAGGAAACTCAGAAGCCGCAGTACCACTTTCCTCCACCAACGGAAGCCCACAGAGAGAATCAGCCGAAGTACCACTTGTGACCACAGGAGGGAGCTCTGCCACAGAATTCACAACAGTAAACTCGGTACTGTTATGATAAGGTAATTCAGTACCGCAATGGACATAGAGGTCAGAGCACATACAGTGACCTGACAATAACCCAAAAACATAGAACGAGCTCTGAGACGTGGGAACTCTGCTGACCGCAATCCCTAGTCCTCTCCAACCACACTAGAGGCAGCCATGGATTGCGCCTAACGCTCCCTATGCAACTCGGCACAGCCTGAGAAACTAGCTAGCCTGAAGATAGAAAATAAGCCTACCTTGCCTCAGAGAAATACCCCAAAGGAAAAGGCAGCCCCCACATATAATGACTGTGAGTTAAGATGAAAAGACAAGCGTAGAGATGAAATAGATTTAGCAAAGTGAGGCCCGACTTTCTGAACAGAGCGAGGATAGGAAAGGTAACTTTGCGGTCAACACAAAACCCTACAAAAACCACGCAAAGGGGGCAAAAAGACCCTCCGTACCGAACTAACGGCACGGAGGTACACCCTCTGCGTCCCAGAGCTTCCAGCAAGCAGGAAAAAGCAAAAAGACAAGCTGGACAGAAAAAACAGCAAACAAAATAGCAAAGCAGAACTTAGCTATGCAGAGCAGCAGGCCACAGGAACGATCCAGGAGGAAACAGGTCCAATACTAGAACATTGACTGGAGGCCAGGATCAAAGCACTAGGTGGAGTTAAATAGAGCAGCACCTAACGACTTCACCACATCACCTGAGGAAGGAAACTCAGAAGCCGCAGTACCACTTTCCTCCACCAACGGAAGCCCACAGAGAGAATCAGCCAAAGTACCACTTGTGACCACAGGAGGGAGCTCTGCCACAGAATTCACAACAGGTCTGTCTTCCACACTCCCAGTTGGGACTCAGTCCCTTTGGCTACTGTGAGCAGGGTGTCCATTGCTATTGACCTGTACTTGGGCCTGGCTACTATTGGCTTTCTTAGGCCGGTTTCACATTTGCGTTTGTGTCTGCAGCATTTCAACCGCATATATCCGCATGCGTTGTGTATTCCTATATTTAACATTAGAAACGCATGCGCTTGTGATTGTTCACATTTTACCTCGTTTGACGACGCATGCGTCGTTTCGTCGTTTGCGGTTTGGCATGGAAATGCAACATGTAGTAATTTTTAGAGGCGTCAATATGCCGCCTGGTAACGCATGTAGTTGATTGCGCAAGGATTGCGCCAAAAAAACGCATTGCTGTCTATATGAACGCATGCGTTCAGAAGCACATGCGTTTGGTTGCGGATGCATGCGTTTCAATTGTAAACAACATGTCTAGACACTGGTAAGCCATCCCCCACATAGTAGGTGATAAAGGGAGGTAGTGGACATTGGCAGGTCACTACTCAGCAGACAGCCAAGCAGAACAGACGGACCACAGCAGACAACCAAGGAGAATAAACATATGGATGAATGACCTCGGGGAGATCAAAACATCCAACACCGCGGAGACACCATCACGTGTTTCTCAACGCAGTGATCCAGAACACTGCTCCCATCCCTTATGGGAAATATGCAAATGCATGTAGAAAAGCCACGGAGACACCATCACGTGTTTCTCAACGCAAGCATTAAATAGCCAGGTCTTTCACCGGGAAGGAACAACCACGGGAAGGGCAGCATCCAAAAAGGAAAACCACCTATGCCAAAACATGGTATCCATCCACAGACAGCTGTTTCGCGGTATTTGCCCCTCATCAGTGTGGAGTAGGAAACTGGCTATTAGGAGCAGTGCCTAGTAAAAGGACTATAAACATAAGCATGAATGACCTCGGGGAGATCAAAACATCCAACACCGCGGAGACACCATCACGTGTTTCTCAACGCAGTGATCCAGAACACTGCTCCCATCCCTTATGGGAAATATGCAAATGCATGTAGAAAAGCTGCCGAGACACCATCACGTGTTTCTCAGCCAAGGAGAACAGACGGACCACAGCACCTTTGAGAAAACAAGCCTCTGAACAATGTGAGTATATCCAAGCCAATGCCTTTATTTTCTATTTTCTGTCTCTACATGTCCTAATTTCTGCCATTTCTTTCTTTCTACATGCATCAGAATGTCTTCTTCTTTGGCTTCTTCTCATGAGGAGTTTCTTCCTGGGCCGTCAGAAGTCAAGCATGTGAATGAGGTGAGTTCTTGCCTCGTCCGATTGGTAAGTATTCACTGTCACATCCACACATGGGACAATTTTTGTTTTTCATTTTTTTAGAGCTCTTTTTCATCTGCGGCAGAGACTGGCCAGGAGCAGCGGAGTCAAGGTCCGGTGGAAAGACGGCAGCGGGTACGTATACAAGGCTGACTGTTTTTTATGTATCCTCAGTGTCATACTCTTGAATCTTCCTTTCTTTCCATTCGTATTTCTTTACTTTTTTCTTCTGGAATGCTTTTGTATGTTGACTTTCCTATTTATGCCATTTCTCTGCATCTTTTTTCTTTCTTTTCCTTATGTTAATTGACCAAACTTTAATGACTTTATTTATTTTTTAGGTTTCACAACGGGAGGATGATCTCATAGAGAATGAACTCCTCATCGCCCTGGTCCAGGAGCGAGTCCCGTTGTGAGTCACTCTCAGGAGTTTCTCTCATCACACACAGTTGTGTGAGCACGGCCCAAAGTCCTTTTTTCTGACCAAAATGGTTTTTTTTTAACAGTGGGCAAAGTCAAAACACGTTGGCGTTCGATTAAGGACCGCTTCAATAAGGACCTGCGTCAAGAGAGCCGTGTTCCCAGTGGTTCAAGAGCAAGGATCTGAACGTACAAATACCATCGCGTTCTGGCATTTTTAAGACTGGTCCTTGCCCAGAGAGCGTAAGTATTTATCACGTGCATTAGGTTGTATTGCATTGCCATACTATGTATGTTTCTATTCCACAGGATTTGGTGTCTGGTTTATTTTTGGTATTAATTTTCTTTTTCCTTTTTTCACAGCACATGGAGCACTACTATTGGCCCAGGTTCTGGAGCGGTCCTTCATCCGACAGCCGCGGACCCGTCCCAGCCATCCAGCAGCACAGCAGCAAGTGGGCCTTCCACACTAACTGGAGATCAGGGAGCTGGTCCATCAGGTCTTCCCCTTTCGCAGTCCTCTTCCACTGCCCCTTTTTTTTTGGGCTCCTCCCGGCAGCGGCAGAGGGCTTCGGACAGGTCACTCATGCCCGAGTTTTTGCACTTGAGCTTGGTGTTACACGAAGCAATCAAGGCTTTGGGTGACCGAATGGATGTTTCACATAACCTCTTGAATGCACGTATCCATGAGGTCACCAAAAGCCTTGATCAAGTGAAAGCCGACCTCCAGAGGCCAGCTCATCATTTTTTTAACCAAATTGAGCAGGGCATGTCGGAACACCTTACTCCTGATTTCCAGCTGAGTGTCATGCAGGCCTGCAATGCTGCTTAAGTGCAGGCTATGCAGCAGAGTTGGTATTTCTAGCAGACAGTGGCGGCATATCCAACTGTGCCTTCACTGTCACAAATAACTTCAATGCAGACCTCTGCTGCATACCACTGCACGGCCACCTCAATTCCTTACACAGGCGGACACCACAACAACGGCAGCACCATGCCGGGTGCAGTTGGACATCCCACCACCACGACCGTGACAACCGCTGCTCCTGCTTGGACCTCCTCCACTGACACCAAGATGCAGCAGGACCGTGGTATGGCTTTCTGTACTGCCACCACCATGATGCCGCAGGACCCTGGCATGGCGTTCCGTACCGCCACCACCACGATGCAGCAGGACCCTGGCATGGCTTACCGTACCGCCCTCACCATGATGCAGCAGGACCCTGGCATGGCCTTCCATACCGCCACCACCACGATGCAGCAGGACCCTGGCATGGCCTTCCACTCTACAAGGGCTATAGACTCTGGCATGGCTGCACGCTCTACGAGAGCTGTGAACTGTGGCATGGCTGCACGCTCTACAAGCACAATGGACTCTGGCATGGCTGCACGCTCTATGAGCACTATGGACTCTGGCATGGCTGCACCCTCTACGAGCACTATGGACTCTGGCATGGCTGCATGCTCTACAAGCACTATGGACTCTGGCATGGCTGCATGCTCTACGAGTGCTATCGACTCTGACACAGTGCAGCCAGACACTGACAGGTCACCCCCTACCACGCCACACCATATCAGCCCACCAATACCTCCCAGAACCCGTCAAAATAAATAAAACACACAAAAAAAACAGAGAACTCTTAGCATTCCTCCCCCTTCACTTTCCAATGTGTCTGTAATGTTAGGTTTGTCTCACCCTTCAACTGCGTCTCAAGTTGCTCCTTGAACAATCTGTCCCCATCTTGCATGCTGTCAGGGTGAACTTGCTTAATGGCCCACAGCGCCTCCTGGAGATTAAGGGCATAGTCCTGTATACTGTCCTGCACCCTTTGTTTACACCCAAAGAATCTCATTTTTTTCTCTGCGGCAGTGCGGGTGTCAAAGGTGTCCTTCAGCCTGGCCAAGATTTGCTTAACAGTCCTTTTATCCATGTCCTGCCAGGACTTTACTTCCCCCTGAGCTGCACCAGTTAACAGGTCAGTGAGGATGCTGACTTTTTGATTCCCAGACAGGGGTACACTTCAATCAAACTGCAGAGTCTCTCCTTAAAACCTCTCAAGTTGTGTGACTCCTTGTAGTACTGCAGTAACCAGGCTGCTCCCGGTCTGTATGGCATTGATAATGGCATTATGGAAGTTGTGGCAGCTGCCACTAGATCTGGCTGCATCATGTGGGCTGCGGCTGCAGCCACCACTGAATCTCCACCCGGATTGGACATTTTCTCCTCCCCCCTAGTTAACCTTAGCCAGGCCCTGCGTTTCGTTATTGGAGTCAGTGGCTGCTCCACTGGTGGTCTGGATGGTGCTCCTTTCGGTTTTCAAGTCTGGGGCCTCCTGCTTTTCCGCCCAGTGATGGCAGAGCATGGAGCACAGCTTCCCTTCGCGCTGTTTCTTTGGCTTTGCCCACAAAGACACACCTCATCTGCTCCTCTCACGCAGTGTGGCGTGACAATGGTGGCGAGCAAACAGTTCAATGAAGTCTATGGCGCAAAAGATCCAGTGGATCGCCCACTACGGCCATGGGGTACTTGGAACTGGGTAGAACGGCTCTTAAAGGGGGTGGTCACAGCAGTAGTGACCCGGTCCGTGGCCCTGGGCGCGCAATAAAAGGGATGAGGGAAATGTTTGTAGGGGATTATTGAAGAAGCCACCTGTGGTGTTCAGCTAGAGATAGTCAACGCTACTTAAGGGGACCACTGGGGTCGGTGGTGGTGCAGCGGAGATGGTTTGACTCCCCACAGGTGGA
The DNA here is from genome assembly GCF_032444005.1 of Ranitomeya imitator. Lineage (NCBI taxonomy): Eukaryota > Metazoa > Chordata > Amphibia > Anura > Dendrobatidae > Ranitomeya > Ranitomeya imitator. The sequence continues at coordinate 532,695,019 of NC_091282.1, forward strand.
GTGGGGCCCCAGGGCTACCGGAACAGTCTATGAGGGGTTGTGGACATTGGGGTGCAAGAATGATTGGAGGACATAAGGACTATAGTTTCTTTACCTTTAATTGTAGGTGCAGTCCGGAGCACAGGTAACAGGTGGTATTAGAGATCTGGGCAGCCTGGAAGCAGTTCAGAATTCCACTAGCCCAGTGGGGTTGGAAGCCTCCCTACTGCGCTGCTCTCTGGGTTCCTGATGCTTGTAGTTCTCCTTAAGTCCCTCTCTCAGTCTGTCCACTTAGTGAATCGCTACCCGCATGGCAGGCAGCTTGAGCCTTTTCCAGGTGTCACTCCCTCGTGGTGATGCCGAGCTCTGATATGCGGCTGTGCCTTCGGGTGTCAGTTGTGGCCAGAAGACCTGCAATCTCATGTCCTCCGTATTTGGATGCGGGGCCTGCAGTTCACACACAACCATGGACTCCGGTGTCTGCTCTGTTGCGTTCAATCCTGTTGTAAGCTCAGTCGCCGCTCCACTCGCAGGCTCTCCTCACAAGCTTCCTCTCCCTTCACTGTCTCACACTGAATTCTCTAACCCCATCTCCAGGCCTGAACTTATAGGGAACCTACCCTGTAACCGGGTTTAGAGCTCACCCTTCTGGTCTGGAGTCAGGAAAGGTGTTGTATGCCAGTGTACCTGTTGAGGGAATCCCTTCTTGCTTACAGGCATGACATCACCCCCTGTGATGGAGGCAATGCCACTGTAGCAACCGGACTCCTGGGGTTCCACATCCACATTTTAAAAAGCCATAGGTTCTTTATTTAACATACAACAAAACCATTTGCTACTCCCCAAACAAGGATAATTTTTGCACCACCACTTGACAAAAATTCATGGCTTTGTCTGTGTACACTGCATGTGTTTAAATACCAGCAAGGCAAGCTTCTGCCCACTGTTGGTTACCACTGGTAACCATCCATTTACCAAAATTAAATTGTCAAATATTATGATGTCACTTTGAAAAAGTGTAATAGAACAAGTGCAATAGTATTTTATCTGGTGGAGAAATTGGTTTAGGTGAGAGATATAGGAATTGCTCACCTTTTGGGGCTGTTTTAACCCATAACTGAGGAATTAAGGTATATGTGTGACAGCTGCTGTAGTACCCTCAGGTTGGGGATTCCCGCCGTATAGGGTAATTGGTAGGAGGATAGGAGTAGTAGTCTGCGCTGCTGTGCTGTATTCAAGAAATCCAGAGGAGAAGATAGGACTTGGACCATGTGGTTTATCCTCAACACGTTTCGAAGTTGGACCATCTTCTTCATAAATAGAACTACAATATTGTACACAGTGCTGTATAATATGATGACTGCAATATAAGGTATTAAGAGGATATTTTGATGGAAGTGCTTTTCTAAGATTATGATGGATCCTCTAAACTTTTTGGCCTCAGTGAAACTGCACATACTGCACCAATGGTATGTTTGCCCCTGTGTAACTAAATATAACACTTTGTCACTTTCCTTACTTTATAATATTTCAAGTGTCTCAACATTGTAACAGGAAATTTTTTAAATCTTATTTTAAATATAAAATGTATTACTTTATTAAATGGAGTTTGGTGTTTGAACTCTGCTCCATTCTGCTCAGTTGTGCATGAAAGAAAGTGTTGGAGGTGTTTGATGTTATGTGAAAAATGTCACATTGCTTTCTCATATCTATTAGTAAAGATAAAATGATCGTTATGGCTTTTATACATGAAGTTCTTTGTGATATGGGTTGTTCCACTTACTAATCCAGGGGTCTTTGCTTGCAGTCTCATTACTTTCAACCAATCGTATAAAGTAGTTGACTCCATTTGACCTAATTTTGCTTAAAAATTATGATAGTCACAGCAGTGTTTCCATTTTTCCATTTTAGACATTAAAATGAAACATTGAAGAAGGGAAATAGAGTTGAAACACTGAAATATCCATAGAAATGTTTCCATTTTGTCCTTAAAAATTCTTTCTGGAACATTGACTGCAAACTTAAATTAAGGGTGCACATTTTAGATGCTGGTGTGGGAGAAAAATAGCATATTGTTAAAGGACTAATTGGTTAAAGTATTTTGAAATCTTGGTTTGGACACTTTATGCATCTTCTTTTAGTTTTGCAGTTATTCCATCTTCATAAATGGGTACTGTCTGGTCGTGCTTGTAAATACAAGCAATTTTGTATTTTGCTGCTTTTAAAATATTTCGGCCTTCTTGAGATATTAACAATTTTGTTTTGTTTACAGTTCAATCTTAATAATGGAAAGCTTGTACGGTAATTGCTTTGAAAAAGCACATGTGGAAGAGTTGAGAGAGAGTGTGCCCTGCTGATCATAAAATACTACACTCTATAGCAAGGATCCCCAACCTGTGGCTCATGGGCCTGTGATGTGTGCCTCTCGGCTGTCTGCCAGTTTGGTGCATTAGTATAATTTAAGTTTAACCCCTTTACCCCCAAGGGTGGTTTGCACGTTAATGACCGGGCCAATTTTTACAATTCTGACCACTGTCCCTTTATGAGGTTATAACTCTGGAATGCTTCAATGGATCCTGGTGATTCTGACATTGTTTTCTCGTGACATATTGTACTTCATGACAATGGTAAAAATTCTTTGATAGTACCTGCGTTTATTTGTGAAAAAAACGGAAATTTGGCGAAAATTATGAAAATTTCGCAATTTTCCAACTTTGAATTTTTATGCAATTAAATCACAGAGATATGTCACACAAAATACTTAATTAGTAACATTTCCCACATGTCTACTTTACATCAGCACAATTTTGGAACCAAAATTTTTTTTTGTTAGGGAGTTATAAGGGTTAAAAGTTGACCAGCAATTTCTCATTTCTACAACACCATTTTATTTTAGGGACCACATCTCATTTGAAGTCATTTTGAGGGGTCTATATGATAGAAAATACCCAAGTGTGACACCATTCTAAAAACTACACCCCTCAAGGTGCTCAAAACCATATTCAAGAAGTTTATTAACCCTTCTGGTGCTTCACAGGAATTTTTTGAATGTTTAAATAAAAATGAACATTTAACTTTTTTTCACAAAAAATTTAATTCAGCTCCAATTTGTTTTATTTTACCAAGGGTAACAGGAGAAAATGGACCCCAAACATTGTTGTACAATTTGTCCTGAGTATGCCAATACCCCACATGTGGGGGTAAACCCCTGTTTGGGCGCATGGCAGAGCTCGGAAGCGAAGGAGTGCCATTTGACTTTTCAATGCAAAATTGACAGGAATTGAGATGGGACGCCATGTTTCGTTTGGAGAGCCCCTGATGTGGCTAAACATTGAAACCCCCCACAAGTGACACCATTTTGGAAAGTAGACCCCCTAAGGAACTTATCTAGGGGTGTGGTGAGCACTTTGACCCACCAAGTGCTTCACAGAATTTTATAATGTAGAACCGTAAAAATAAAAAATCATATTTTTTCACAAAAATTATCTTTTCGCCCCCAATTTTTTATTTTCCCAAGGGTAAGAGAAGAAATTGGACCCCAAAAGTTGTTGTACAATTTGTCCTGAGTACGCTGATAGCCCATATGTGGGGGTAAACCACTGTTTGGGCGGATGGGAGAGCTCGGAAAGGAAGGAGCGCCGTTTGACTTTTCAATGCAAAATTGACAGGAATTGAGATGGGACGCCATGTTGCGTTTGAAGAGCCACTGATGTGCCTAAACATTGAAACCCCCCACAAGTGACACCATTTTGGAAAGTAGACCCCTTTAGGAACTTATCTAGAGGTGTGGTGAGCACTTTGACCCACCAAGTGCTTCACAGAAGTTTATAATGTAGAACCGTAAAAATAAAAAATCATATTTTTTCACAAAAATTATCTTTTCGCCCCCAATTTTTTATTTTCCCAAGGGTAAGAGAAGAAATTGGACCCCAAAAGTTGTTGTACAATTTGTCCTGAGTACGCTGATACCCCATATGTGGGGGTAAACCACTGTTTGGGCGCATGGGAGGGCTCGGAAGGGAAGGAGCTCCATTTGGAATGAGGACTTAGATGGAATGGTCTGCAGGTGTCACATTGCATTTGCAGAGCCCCTAATGTACCTAAACAGTAGAAACCTCCCACAAGTGACACCATTTTGGAAACTAGACCCCCTAAGGAACTCATCTAGATGTGTTGTGATAGCTTTGAACCCCCAAGTGTTTCACTACAGTTTGTAACGCAGAGACGTGAAAATTTAAGAAAAAATCTTTCCCCCCAAAATTATTTTTTAGCCCCCAGTTTTGTATTTTCCCGAGGGTAAGAGGAAAAATTCGACCCCAAAAGTTGTTGTCCAATTTGTCCTGAGTACGCTGATACCCCGTATGTTGGGGGAAACCACCGTTTGAGCGCATGGCAGAGCTCGGAAGGGAAGGAGCGCCATTTGGAATGCAGACTTAGATGGAATGGTCTGCAGACGTCACATTGCGTTTGCAGAACCCCTAATGTACCTAAACAGTAGAAACCCCCCACAAGTGACCCCATATTGGAAACTAGACCCCCCAGGGAACTAATCTAGATGTGTTGTGAGAACTTTGAACCCCCAAGTGTTTCACTACAGTTTATAACGCAGAGCCGTGAAAATAAAAAATCTTTTTTTTTCCCACAAAAAATATGTTTTAGCCCCGAGTTTTGTATTTTCCCAAGGGTAACAGGAGAAATTGGACCCCAAAAGTTGTTGTCCTATTTGTCCTGAGTACGCTGATACCCCATATGTTGGGGTAAACCCCTGTTTGGGCACACGGGAGAGCTCGGAAGGGAAGAAGCACTGTTTTACTTTTTCAACGCAGAATTGGCTGGAATTGAGATCGGACGCCATGTCGCGTTTGGAGAGCCCCTGATGTGCCTAAACAGTGGAAACCCCACAATTATAACTGAAACCCTAATCCAAACACATCCCTAACCCTAATCCCAACAGTAACCCTAACCACACCTCTAACCCAGACACACCCCTAACCCTAATCCCAACCCTATTCCCAACCATAAATGTAATCTAAACCCTAACTGTAACTTTAGCCCCAACCCAAACTGTAGCCCTAGCCCTAACCCTAGCCCTAACCCTAACCCTAGCCCTAACCCTAGCCCTAACCCTAGCCCTAACCCTAGCCCTAGCCCTAACCCTAGCCCTAACCCTAACCCTAGCCCTAACCCTAGCCCTAACCCTAACCCTAACCCTAACCCTAGCCCTAACCCTAACCCTAGCCCTAACCCTAGCCCTAGCCCTAACCCTAGCCCTAACCCTAGCCCTAACTCTAACCCTAGCCCTAATGGGAAAATGGAAATAAATACATTTTTTTAATTTTTCCCTAACTAAGGGGGTGATGAAGGGGGGTTTGATTTACTTTTATAGCGGGTTTTTTAGCGGATTTTTATGATTGGCAGCCGTCACACACTGAAAGACGCTTTTTATTGCAAAAAATATTTTTTGCGTTACCACATTTTGAGAGCTATAATTTTTCTATATTTTGGTCCACAGAGTCATGTGAGGTCTTGTTTTTTGCGGGACGAGTTGACGTTTTTATTGGTAACATTTTCGGGCACGTGACATTTTTTGATCGCTTTTTATTCCGATTTTTGTGAGGCAGAATGACCAAAAACCAGCTATTCATGAATTTCTTTTGGGGGAGGCGTTTATACCGTTCCGCGTTTGGTAAAATTGATAAAGCAGTTTTATTCTTCGGGTCAGTACGATTTCAGCGACACCTCATTTATATCATTTTTTTATGTTTTGGCGCTTTTATACGATAAAAACTATTTTATAGAAAAAATAATTATTTTGGCATCGCTTTATTCTCAGGACTATAACTTTTTTATTTTTTTGCTGATGATGCTGTATGGCGGACAAGATGACGTTTTCAGCGGTACCATGGTTATTTATATCTGTCTTTTTGATCGCGTGTTATTCCACTTTTTGTTCGGCGGTATGATAATAAAGCGTTGTTTTTTGCCTCGTTTTTTTTTTCTTCTTACGGTGTTTACTGAAGGGGTTAACTAGTGGGCCAGTTTTATAGGTCGGGTCGTTACGGACGCGGCGATACTAAATATGTGTACTTTTATTGTTTTTTTTTTTTATTTAGATAAAGAAATGTATTTATGGGAATAATATTTTTTTTTCCATTATTTTGGAATATTTTTTTTTATTTTTTTTTACACATTTGAAAAAATTTTTTTTTACTTTTTTACTTTGTCCCAGGGGGGGACATCACAGATCAGTGATCTGACAGTTTGCACAGCACTCTGTCAGATCACTGATCTGACATGCAGCGCTGCAGCCTTCACAGTGCCTGCTCTGAGCAGGCTCTGTGAAGCCACCTCCCTCCCTGCAGGACCCGGATCCGCGGCCATCTTGGATCCGGGGCTCGAGCAGGGAGGGAGGGAGGTAAGACCCTCGCAACAACACGATCACATCGCGTTGCTGCGGGGGGCTCAGGGAAGCCCGCAGGGAGCCCCCTTCCTGCGCGGTGCTTCCCTGCACCGCCGGCACATCGCGATCATCTTTGATCGCGGTGTGCCAGGGGTTAATGTGCCGGGGGCGGTCCGTGACCGCTCCTGGCACATAGTGCCGGATGTCTGCTGCGATAGGCAGCTGACACCCGACCGCGATCGGCCGCGCTCCCCCCGTGAGCGCCGCCGATCGCGCTGAACGTACTATCCCGTCCATGGTCATAGGGGCCCACCCCACATGGACGGGATAGTACGTCTGATGTCAGAAAGGGGTTAAAATAAGATGAGGTGGGTGAGGGACCAGTGTAAGCCTGCTGTGCTGGGAACCCTGATAACTCATGCAACAGCTCAAACTGCTTTTCTGCTCAGCCACACTTAGGTGGCACAAACATAGTAACATAGTAACATAGTTAGTAAGGCCGAAAAAAGACATTTGTCCATCCAGTTCAGCCTATATTCCATCATAATAAATCCCCAGATCTACGTCCTTCTACAGAACCTAATAATTGTATGATACAATATTGTTCTTCTCCAGGAAAACATCCAGGCCTCTCTTGAACCCCTCGACTGAGTTCGCCATCACCACCTCCTCAAAGCAATTCCAGATTCTCACTGCCCTAACAGTAAAGAATCCTCTTCTATGTTGGTGGAAAAACCTTCTCTCCTCCAGACGCAAAGAATGCCCCCTTGTGCCCATCACCTTCCTTGGTATAAACAGATCCTCAGCGAGATATTTGTATTGTCCCCTTATATACTTAAACATGGTTATTAGATCGCCCCTCAGTTGTCTTTTTTCTAGACTAAATAATCCTAATTTCGCTAATCTATCTGGGTATTGTAGTTCTCCCATCCCCTTTATTAATTTTGTTGCCCTCCTTTGTACTCTTTCTAGTTCCATTATATCCTTCCTAAGCACCGGTGCCCAAAACTGGACACAGTACTCCATGTGCGGTCTAACTAGGGATTTGTACAGAGGCAGTATAATGCTCTCATCATGTGTATCCAGACCTCTTTTAATGCACCCCATGATCCTGTTTGTCTTGGCAGCTGCTGCCTGGCACTGGCTGCTCCAGGTAAGTTTATCATTAACTAGGATCCCCAAGTCCTTCTCCCTGTCAGATTTACCCAGTGGTTTCCCGTTCAGTGTGTAATGGTGATATTGATTCCTTCTTCCCATGTGTATAACCTTACATTTATCATTGTTAAACCTCATCTGCCACCTTTCAGCCCAAGTTTCCAACTTATCCAGATCCATCTGTAGCAGAATACTATCTTCTCTTGTATTAACTGCTTTACATAACCTTCTACCAGATCATTAACCCCTTTCTGCCATTAGACATACTATTCTGTCCATGTGGGGTGGGCCCTACTTCCCAAGGACGGAAGAGTACGTCACAGGCGATCGGCCGCGCTCAACGGGGGAGCGCGGCCGATCGCGGCCGGGTGTCAGCTGCTTATCGCAGCTGACATCCGGCACTATGTGCCAGGAGCGGTCACGGACCGCCCCCGGCACATTAACCCCCGGCACACCGCGATCAAACATGATCGCGATGTGCCGGCGGTGCAAGGAAGCATCGCGCAGGGAGGGGGCTTGTTGTGAGTTCTGTTTTTGGGCTCCCTCTGGTGGTTACTCATGGTACTGGGTGATTTGTGTTCTGCTGTCTCTGGTGTCCACCTGTTCTATTAGGATTTGGGAGTTTCCTATTTAACCGGGCTTTCTTGTCATTTCCTCGCCGGCTATCAAGCTTATCAGAGTGTTTTGTTACCTCAGCTTCTGGCTTCTGTAATCTTCAGGACAAGCTAAGTTTTGATTTTCTTGTTCCACGTTTTGCTTTATTTTTGTCTTGTCCAGCTTGCATATAATTGTCTCTTTGCTGCTGGTTGCTTTAGTGGGCTGTAATTGCTCCTCATGTTCCATGAGGTGGAACATGAGTTCAAGTAATTACAGGATGGTTTTTTGAAGGGTTTTTTGCTGACCGCGCAGTTTACTTTTGTATCCTCTGCTATCTAGTTTTAGCGGGCCTCATTTTGCTGAATCTGTTTTCATATTGTGTATGTGCCTTCCTCTCATTTCACCGTCATTATATGTGGGGGGCTGCTATTTCTGTGGGGTATTTCTCTGGAGGCAAGAGAGGTCTGTATTTCTTCTAATAGGGGAAGTTAGATCTTCGGCTGGTGCGAGACGTCTAGGATCAACGTAGGCACGTTCCCCGGCTATTGTTATTTGTGTGTTCAGGTTTAGGGTCGCGGTCAGCTCAGGTTCCATCACCCTAGAGCTCGTTGGTGCTTGTCCTTTTGTGATTCCCTGCCATTGGAATCATGACAGTATAACCGGCCAAAATGTTTGGGCTGAAGTAGGAGGAAAAGTAGTCTGAGGAAGTTTTTTTTTTTTTTTTTTCTCTCCTCTGAGGTTGCTGCCTAGCCTTAATTGCAGCCAGGCTGATTTTTTTTTTTTTTTTTTTCCTCCTCTTAATCCTTGAATGGCTCTGACCTCAGCTGTTTATCATGGACGTCCAGAGTTTGGCTTCCAGCTTGAATAATCTTGCTGCTAAGGTTCAAAATATACAAGATTTTGTTGTACATGCTCCTATGTCTGAACCTAGAATTCCTATTCCAGAGTTCTTTGCTGGAGATAGATCTAGTTTTCTGAATTTTAGGAACAATTGCAAGCTGTTCCTTTCTTTGAAATCTCGCTCTTCTGGAGACCCTGCTCAGCAGGTTAAGATTATTATTTCTTTCCTGCGGGGTGACCCTCAAAATTGGGCATTTGCATTGGCACCAGGGAATCCTGCGTTGCTTAATGTGGATGCGTTTTTTCTGGCATTGGGTTTGCTCTATGAGGAACCTAGCCAGGAGATTCAGGCTGAAAAAGCTTTATTAGCTCTCTCTCAGGGGCAAGATGAAGCAGAAATATATTGTCACAAATTTCGGAAATGGTCAGTGCTTACTCAGTGGAATGAGTGCGCCCTGGCTGCAAAGTTCAGAGATGGCCTTTCTGAGGCCATTAAAGATGTTATGGTGGGGTTCCCTGCGCCTACGGGTCTGAATGAGTCTATGACTATGGCTATTCAGATTGATCGGCGTTTACGGGAGCGCAAACCTGTACACCATTTGGCGGTGTCTTCTGAACAGGCACTTGAGACAATGCAATGTGATAGAGTTCAGTCTAGAAGTGAACGGCAAAACTATAGGCGGAAAAATGAGTTGTGCTTTTATTGTGGTGATTCAGCTCATGTTATATCAGCATGCTCTAAACGCACAAAAAAGGTTGATAAGTCTGTTGCCATTAGTACGTTACAGTCTAAGTTCATTCTGTCTGTGACTCTGATTTGCTCATTATCATCCATTTCCGTCGATGCCTATGTGGATTCAGGCGCTGCCCTGAGTCTTATGGATTGGTCATTTGCCAACCGCTGTGGGTTTAGTCTGGAGCCTCTGGAAGTCCCTATTCCTTTGAAGGGAATTGACTCTACACCTTTAGCTATGAATAAACCTCAGTACTGGACACAAGTGACCATGCGTATGACTCCCGTTCATCAGGAGGTGATTCGCTTCCTGGTATTGTATAATTTACATGATGTTCTAGTACTTGGTCTGCCATGGTTACAAACTCATAATCCAGTCCTTGACTGGAAAACAATGTCTGTGTTCTGAGGTTCCTGTATTTTTGTCTGATTATCGGGATGTTTTTGAGGAGCCTAAGCTCAGTTCGCTTCCTCCTCACAGGGATTGCGATTGTGCTATAGATTTAATTCCTGGTAGTAAATTTCCTAAAGGTCGTTTGTTCAATCTGTCAGTGCCAGAGCATACTGCTATGCGGGATTATGTTAAGGAGTCCTTGGAAAAGGGACATATCCGTCGATCTTCGTCCCCTTTGGGAGCAGGTTTTTTTTTCGTGGCCAAAAAAGATGGGTCCTTGAGGACTTGTATAGATTATCGTCTTTTGAATAAGATTACCGTAAAATATCAGTATCCTTTGCCTTTGTTGACTGATTTGTTTGCTCACATTAAGGGGGCTAAATGGTTCACTAAGATTGATCTTCGGGGTGCGTATAATCTTATTCGAATAAAGCAAGGTGATGAGTGGAAAACCGCATTTAATACGCCTGAGGGCCATTTTGAGTATTTGGTAATGCCTTTCGGACTTTCTAATGCTCCTTCAGTCTTCCAGTCCTTTATGCACGATATTTTCCGTGAATATCTGGATAAATTTATGATTGTGTATTTGGATGATATTTTGTTTTTTTCTGATGACTGGGAGTCTCATGTTCAGCAGGTCAGGAAGGTGTTTCAGGTCCTGCGGGCTAATTCCTTGTTTGTAAAGGGCTCAAAGTGTCTCTTTGGAGTCCAGAAGATTTCTTTCTTGGGGTATATTTTTTCCACTTCTACTATTGAGATGGATCCCGTCAAGGTTCGGGCTATTTGTGACTGGACGCAGCCTGCATCTCTTAAGAGTCTGCAGAAGTTCTTAGGCTTTGCTAATTTCTATCGTCGTTTTATAACTAATTTTTCTAGTGTTGTTAAGCCTTTGACGGATTTGACTAAGAAGGGTGCTGATGTTGCTGATTGGTCTCCTGCGGCTGTGGAGGCCTTTCGGGAACTTAAACGCCGGTTTTCTTCTGCTCCTGTGTTGCGTCAGCCTGATGTTTCGCTTCCTTTCCAAGTTGAGGTTGATGCTTCCGAGATTGGAGCGGGGGCGGTTTTGTCACAGAGAAGCTCCGATTGCTCGGTGATGAAGCCATGTGCGTTCTTTTCTAGAAAATTTTCGCCCGCTGAGCGGAATTATGATGTGGGTAATCAGGAACTTTTGGCCATGAAGTGGGCATTTGAGGAGTGGCGTCATTGGCTGGAGGGTGCTAGACATCGTGTGGTGGTCTTGACTGATCACAAAAATCTGATTTACCTTGAGTCTGCCAGGCGTCTGAATCCTAGACAGGCTCGTTGGTCACTGTTTTTCTCTCGTTTCAATTTTGTGGTTTCATACCTGCCAGGTTCAAAGAATGTGAAGGCGGATGCTCTTTCTAGGAGTTTTGTGCCTGACTCCCCTGGAAATTCTGAGCCCACTGGTATCCTTAGGGATGGGGTGATTTTGTCGGCCGTCTTCCCAGACTTGTGACGTGCTTTGCAGGAGTTTCAGGCGGGTAAACCTGATCGTTGTCCGCCTGAGAGACTGTTTGTTCCGGATAGTTGGACCAGTAGAGTCATCTCCGAGGTCCATTCTTCTGCGTTGGCAGGTTATCCTGGAATATTTGGTACTAGAGACTTGGTGGCCAGGTCTTTTTGGTGGCCTTCCTTGTCGAGGGATGTGCGTTCTTTTGTGCAGTCTTGTGAGTTTTGTGCTCGGGCTAAGCCTTGCTGTTCTCGAGCCAGTGGATTGTTGTCACCTTTGCCTATCCCGAAGAGGCCTTGGACGCACATTTCCATGGACTTTATTTCGGATCTCCCTGTCTCTCAAAAAATGTCTGTCATCTGGGTTGTGTGTGACCGCTTTTCTAAAATGGTTCATCTTGTACCCTTGCCTAAGTTGCCTTCCTCCTCTGAGTTGGTCCCTCTGTTTTTCCAGAACGTGGTTTGTTTGCATGGGATTCCGGAGAACATCGTTTCTGACAGGGGATCCCAGTTTGTGTCTAGATTTTGGCGGACGTTCTGTGCTAAGATGGGCATTGATTTGTCCTTTTCGTCTGCATTCCATCCTCAGACGAATGGCCAGACGGAGCGAACTAATCAGACCTTGGAAACTTATTTGAGGTGTTTTGTTTCTGCTGATCAGGATGACTGGGTTACCTTTTTGCCGCTGGCCGAGTTTGCCCTTAATAATCGGGCTAGTTCTGCTACCTTGGTTTCTCCTTTCTTTTGTAATTCGGGGTTTCATCCTCGTTTTTCCTCTGGTCAGGTGGAGCCTTCTGATTATCCTGGAGTGGACATGGTGGTGGATGGGTTGCATCGGATTTGGAGTCATGTGGTGGACAATTTGAAGTTGTCCCAGGAGAAGGCTCAGCAGTTTGCTAATCGCCGTCGCCGCGTGGGTCCTCGACTTCGTGTTGGGGACTTGGTGTGGTTGTCTTCTCGTTTTGTTCCTATGAAGGTCTCTTCTCCTAAGTTCAAGCCTCGGTTCATCGGTCCTTATAGGATCTTGGAAATTCTTAACCCTGTGTCGTTTCGTTTGGATCTCCCGGCATCGTTTGCTATTCATAATGTGTTCCATCGGTCGTTGTTGTGGAGGTATGAGGTACCTGTTGTTCCTTCGCTTGAGCCTCCTGCTCCGGTGCTGGTGGAGGGAGAATTGGAGTATGTTGTGGAGAAGATCTTGGATTCTCGTGTTTCCAGACGGAAACTCCAATATTTGGTCAAGTGGAAGGGTTATGGTCAGGAGGATAATTCTTGGGTGGTTGCATCTGATGTTCTTGCTGATGATTTGGTCCGCGCTTTTCATAGGGCTCATCCTGGTCGCCCTGGTGGTTCTCGTGAGGGTTCGGTGACCCCTCCTCAAGCGGGGGGTACTGTTGTGAGTTCCGTTTTTGGGCTCCCTCTGGTGGTTACTGATGGTACTGGGTGATTTGTGTTCTGCTGTCTCTGGTGTCCACCTGTTCTATTAGGATTTGGGAGTTTCCTATTTAACCGGGCTTTCTTGTCATTTCCCCGCCGGCTATCAAGGTTATCAGAGTGTTTTGTTACCTCAGCTTCTGGCTTCTGTAATCTTCAGGACAAGCTAAGTTTTGATTTTCTTGTTCCACGTTTTGCTTTATTTTTGTCTTGTCCAGCTTGCATATAATTGTCTCTTTGCTGCTGGTTGCTTTAGTGGGCTGTAATTGCTCCTCATGTTCCATGAGTTGGAACATGAGTTCAAGTAATTACAGGATGGTTTTTTGAAGGGTTTTTTGCTGACCGCGCAGTTTACTTTTGTATCCTCTGCTATCTAGTTTTAGTTTTAAAAACGTATCAACCAAATACCCTGTTTTTTACATCTTTTACTAGCACTTGCGGATTACTGCAACATTTTTTCAAACTGAGTGTTTTTGGTTTTACTATTCTCTTTTGTGTCTTCAGGTTTCTTGGTGGTGTGTGAACATGATCATACAGACTTGTTCACTGTGCAAGTAGCCCATGTGTTCCTGTTTCCATAATTGTTCTCTTGTGTCTACAAGACTGGGGAGTTCCACCACTCCTCTTGGGCTATCTGCACAAAAGCTGTTCTACCCTGTATGCACACATGGATTTTTCCTCTCTGAACCCTGTTCACACAGGTTATATACAGATGATCAGGTTTTTAAATACATCAGATAGGGATTGCATACATTAGTTAGGACTGCTCTGATAAGGGTATACCGTGAAGATTGGTAGAGCAGCTTAGTATACATTTTTTGCAAAAAACGTATCAACCAAATACCCTGTTTTTTACATCTTTTACTGGCACTTGCGGATTACTGCAACATTTTTTCAAACTGAGTGTTTTTGGTTTTACTATTCTCTTTTGTGTCTTCAGGTTTCTTGGTGGTGTGTGAACATGATCATACAGACTTGTTCACTGTGCAAGTAGCCCATGTGTTCCTGTTTCCATAATTGTTCTCTTGTGTCTAAAAGACTGGGGAGTTCCACCACTCCTCTTGGGCTATCTGCACAAAAGCTGTTCTACCCTGTATGCACACATGGATTTTTCCTCTCTGAACCCTGTTCACACAGGTTATATACAGATGATCAGGTTTTTAAATACATCAGATAGGGATTGCATACATTAGTTAGGACTGCTCTGATAAGGGTATACCGTGAAGATTGGTAGAGCAGCTTAGTATACATTTTTTGCAAAAAACGTATCAACCAAATACCCTGTTTTTTACATCTTTTACTAGCACTTGCGGATTACTGCAACATTTTTTCAAACTGAGTGTTTTTGGTTTTACTATTCTCTTTTGTGTCTTCAGGTTTCTTGGTGGTGTGTGAACATGATCATACAGACTTGTTCACTGTGCAAGTAGCCCATGTGTTCCTGTTTCCATAATTGTTCTCTTGTGTCTACAAGACTGGGGAGTTCCACCACTCCTCTTGGGCTATCTGCACAAAAGCTGTTCTACCCTGTATGCACACATGGATTTTTCCTCTCTGAACCCTGTTCACACAGGTTATATACAGATGATCAGGTTTTTAAATACATCAGATAGGGATTGCATACATTAGTTAGGACTGCTCTGATAAGGGTATACCGTGAAGATTGGTAGAGCAGCTTAGTATACATTTTTTGCAAAAAACGTATCAACCAAATACCCTGTTTTTTACATCTTTTACTAGCACTTGCGGATTACTGCAACATTTTTTCAAACTGAGTGTTTTTGGTTTTACTATTCTCTTTTGTGTCTTCATGTCTCTGGTGTCCACCTGTTCTATTAGGATTTGGGAGTTTCCTATTTAACCGGGCTTTCTTGTCATTTCCCCACCGGCTATCAAGGTTATCAGAGTGTTTTGTTACCTCAGCTTCTGGCTTCTGTAATCTTCAGGACAAGCTAAGTTTTGATTTTCTTGTTCCACGTTTTGCTTTATTTTTGTCTTGTCCAGCTTGCATATAATTGTCTCTTTGCTGCTGGTTGCTTTAGTGGGCTGTAATTGCTCCTCATGTTCCATGAGTTGGAACATGAGTTCAAGTAATTACAGGATGGTTTTTTGAAGGGTTTTTTGCTGACCGCGCAGTTTACTCCTCTGCTATCTAGTTTTAGCGGGCCTCATTTTGCTGAATCTGTTTTCATACTGTGTATGTGCCTTCCTCTCATTTCACCGTCATTATATGTGGGGGGCTGCTATTTCTGTGGGGTATTTCTCTGGAGGCAAGAGAGGTCTGTGTTTCTTCTAATAGGGGAAGTTAGATCTTCGGCTGGTGCGAGACGTCTAGGATCAACGTAGGCACGTTCCCCGGCTATTGTTATTTGTGTGTTCAGGTTTAGGGTCGCGGTCAGCTCAGGTTCCATCACCCTAGAGCTCGTTGGTGCTTGTCCTTTTGTGATTCCCTGCCATTGGAATCATGACAGGGGCTCCCTGCGGGCTTCCCTGAGACCCCCGCAGCAACGCGATGTGATCGTGTTGCTGCGAGGGTCTCCTACCTTCCTCCCTGCAGCAAGGCCCAGATCCAATATGGCCGCGGCATCCGGGTCCTGCAGGGAGGGAGGTGGCTTACCAAGTGCCTGCTCAGAGCAGGCACTTGTTAACGCTGCAGCGCTCTTTGATAGATCGGTGATCTGTCAGAGTGCTGTGCAAACTGTCAGATCACCGATCTGTATTGTCCCCTCCCTGGGACAAAGTAAAAAAGTTAAAAAAAATTTTTACAAGTGTGTAAAAAAAATAAAAAAAAAAAAATCCTAAATAATGAAAAAAAAAAAAAATATTATTCCCATAAATACATTTCTTTATCTAAATTAAAAAAAACAATAAAAGTACACATATTTAGTATTGCCGCGTCCGTAACGACCCGACCTATAAAACTGTCCCACTAGTTAACCCCTTCAGTAAACACCGTAAGAAAAAAAAAAAAAGAGGCAAAAAACAACGCTTCATTATCATACTGCCAAACAAAAAGTGGAATAACACGCGAACAAAAAGACAGATATAAATAACCATGGTACCACTGAAAGCATCATCTTGTCCCGCAAAAACGAGCTGCAATACAGCAACATCAGCAAAAAAATAAAAAAGTTATAGTCCTCAGAATAAAGCGATGCAAAAATAATTATTTTTTCTATAAAATAGTTTTTATCTTTTTAAAGCCCCAAATATAAAAAAATGATATAAATGAGGTGTCGCTGTAATCGTACTGACCCGAAGAATAAAACTGCTTTATCAATTTTACCAAACGCGGAACAGTATAAACGCCTCCCCCAAAAGAAATTCATGAATAGCTGGTTTTTGGTAATTCTGCCTCACAAAAATCGGAATAAAAAGCGATCAAAAAATGTCACGTGCCCGAAAATGTTACCAATAAAAACGTCAACTCGTCCCGCAAAAAACAAGACCTCACATGACTCTGTGGACCAAAATATAGAAAAATTATAGCTCTCAAAATGTGGTAACGCAAAAAATATTTTTTGCAATAAAAAGCGTCTTTCAGTGTGTGACGGCTGCCAATCATAAAAATCCGCTAAAAAACCCGCTATAAAAGTAAATCAAACCCCCCTTCATCACCCCCTTAGTTTGGGAAAAATAAAAAAAAATTAAAAAAAGTATTTATCTCCATTTTCCGATTAGGGTTAGGGCTAGGGCTAGGGCTAGGGCTAGGGCTAGGGTTAGAGTTAGGGTTAGGGTTAGGGCAAGGGTTAGGGCTAGGGTTAGGGTTAAGGCTACAGTTAGGGTTGGGGCTAAAGTTAGGGTTAGGGTTTGGATTACATTTGCGGTTGGGAATAGGGTTGGGATTAGGGTTAGGGGTGTGTCTGGGTTAGAGGTGTGGTTAGGGTTACCTTTGGAATTAGGGTTAGGGGTGTGTTTGGATTAGGGTTTCAGTTATAATTGGGGGGTTTCCACTGTTTAGACACATCAGGGGTAGTGTTGAGCATTCCGATACCGCAAGTATCGGGTATCGGCCGATACTTGCGGTATCGGAATTCCGATACCGAATTCCGATACTTCCCGCGTATCGGATACCGGAATCGGAAGTTCCCAGAATTCAAACTGCACGCAGCAGCCAATGAGGAATGAATGGAAGTGTGGGCACATCCTGTTTAGCATGGTGGGCATGTAAGTACTGGCAAGGCTGTGATTGGCTGCTGAAATGATGTCACTCTGCACTATAAAAAACGCTGCCGCCATTTTGCGCTCACTCTGCTGTGATTTCAGTTAGGGACAGGACGCTGTGTTCTAACTGAGGGCCAGTTGAGATAGCTAATTGCTTTATTTTGCTTTTCCAAGGCTAATTTAGCAAACACTGTGTTCACTGTTCAGTTCACCTTGCTCTTGCCTTGCAGCGCTGTTTTAACAGCGTTCTGCAAGGTCTGTGTGTGTGTGTGTGTGTGTGCAGCTCACTCTGTAGTCTGTGTGCAGCCATATACCAGGTTGTATTCAGCTCAGGGGGGGTTCACACTGCCTCACACAGTTCTATCCATTGTCCTTTTTTGCTCATAGTGCAGCCTGCTGCACATTTTTTCTAAAATTTCCTATTAGTGTCTTTCCACCCGTCTCCAGCCAAATAGTGGAAAAACACTACATAGGATAACCTAGAGGGGGGTTTTTGGGCCTTGCAGCGCCGTTTACGGCTGTCTGCGCGGTCTCCGTGTGAGCGCAGCTCGCCCTGTAGTCTGTGTTCAGCCACAGCCGGTTGTATTCAGCTCAGGGTTTGTCACTGCCTCATACTGTAAAATAACTTGTCCTTTTTTCAAATAGTGCAGCCTGTTGAAAATTTTTTTAAAAATTTCCTATTAGTGTCTTTCCACCCGTCTTCAGCAAAATAGTGGAAAAACACTAGATAGGATAACCTAGAGGAGGGTTTTTGGGCCTTGCAGCACCGTTTACGGCTGTCTGCACGGTCTCCATGTGAGCGCAGCTCGCCCTGTAGTCTGTGTGCAGCCAAAGCCCGTTGTATTCAGCTCAGGGTTTGTCACTGCCTCATACCGTTAAATAACTTGTCCTTTTTTTCAACTAGTGCAGCCTGTTTAAAAATTATTTTAAAAATTCCTATTAGTGTCTTTCCACCCGTCTCCAGCTAAATAGTGGAAAAACACTACATAGGATAACCTAGAGGAGGGTTTTTGGGCCTTGCAGCGCCGTTTACGGCTGTCTGCACGGTCTCCGTGTGAGCGCAGCTCGCCCTGTAGTCTGTGTGCAGCCACAGCCGGTTGTATTCAGCTCAGGGTTTGTCACTGCCTCATACCATTAAATAACTTGTCCTTTTTTTTCAACTAGTGCAGCCTGTTGAAAATTTTGTAAACAATTTCCTATTAGTGTCTTTCCACCCGTCTCCAGCAAAATAGTGGAAAAACACTAGATAGGATAACCTAGAGGAGGGTTTTTGGGCCTTGCAGCGCCGTTTACTGCTGTCTGCAAGGTCTCCGTGTGAGCGCAGCTCGCCCTGTAGTCTGTGTGCAGCCACAGTCGGTTGTATTCAGCTCAGGGTTTGTCAGTGCCTCATACCGTTAAATAACTTGTCCTTTTTTTTCAACTAGTGCAGCCTGTTGAAAATTTTGTAAACAATTTCCTATTAGTGTCTTTCCACCCGTCTCCAGCAAAATAGTGGAAAAACACTAGATAGGATAACCTAGAGGAGGGTTTTTGGGCCTTGCAGCACCGTTTACGGCTGTCTGCACGGTCTCCGTGTGAGTTAAACTCGCTCTGTAGCCCGATCTGCACAAAAAAAAAAAAAGTAAAGTTCACCAAACACCACTTAACACTTGTGTAGGCCACATTTTATCAATAATAAAGTCTAGTCCACCCTTTACAACATTAGTGTTTCTTACACCTGTTAGGAGGAGCATTTCAGGAATAAGCACACTAAAGCCTTAGTACTTTTCTGCTTATCTTTATCTGTCAACCAAGATGAAGAGGGCAGGGAGTAAGGGTCGTGGGCGTGGAGCAGGGAGAGGAGCAGGGAGAGGACGTGGTGATTCTGTGCCTGCTGCGGGCACCGGTGACTCATCATCACCCAGTTTCAGCAGGGAACAGTCCTTCATGCGCAGCTTTGTCGGAGAGCGCAGTGCACCGCTGCTGCGTGAAGATCAAATTGAAGCCGTTGTCGGATGGATGGCAGCTAACGCATCCACTTCAATTAGTGCCACATCCTCTCAGGCACAGACCACTGGAGAGCAGCCATCTGTCTCTTCACCACCTGCCAAATTGGCCAGGCAGTCAGAGAGCCTAGGACAGGAGCCGTCTCTACTTCTGTTCTCTGAATCTCTTGGCTTGGAAACAAGGGGCCAGCCAAGCAGCATTGGAAAAATGGAAGAAGAGGCAGTGTGCAGTGATGTCCAACACCTTTGTCTCTCTGACTCTGAAGAGGCGGGTGGGCCAGTGCCTCCGGTGACCACAGCACAGTACACATCTGATGATGAAACTCAGGTGCCGCTTTCTGGTGCGTACTGTGCTGCCGAGACTACCCAGGAGGAGCAGTTGGTGGCAGAGGGTAGTGGAGATGATGAGGTCCTTGACCCATCGTGGCGTGAGGAACAGGAAGGTGGTGGGAGCAGCCCTGAGGAAGAGATTCCCCAAACGGGCCAAAGAGGGAGAGGGACGGGGAAGACTGCGGAGCCTGTAGCCTCCACTTTGGCACCCGTTAGGAGCCTGTCTCTTCCACAAGCCAAAAAGGGCGCTCCCAAGACTTGCAGTGCCTGGTCCTTTTTTGACACAGTTGCAGATGACATTTGTTTTGTCAAATGCAAGCTGTGTCATCAGAAAGTCAAAAGAGGGAAAAGTGTCAGCAACCTCAATACCACAAATATGTGGAAACATGTGCGGACCAGGCACGCGGTGGAGTTACAAAAACACACTGAAGACCTAGGCCAACCAACAGCGGCAGCTACCACCTCTTCAGCTCGTGTTGCTTCTTCCTCCAGCTCACGCACAGCTGGTTCGGCTTCCTCCTTGGATCGCCATGGAAGAACCTCTGGCACTGTTGTCCAGAGACCTAGTGTAATTCCACCCACAGCACCACGTTCCCAGTCATCCTCACACTCTCAGCCTAGTCTACAGCCATCGGTAGTACAGGCATGGGAGATAAGGCGGGCATTCTCGGCAAACCACCCCCGAGCACAGGCTCTGAATGCAGGCATTGCCAAACTTCTGTCGCTGGAAATGCTCTCATTCAGGCTGGTGGAGACTGACAGCTTCCGTGACTTGATGGCATTGGCAGTCCCACAGTACAAGGTGCCCAGCCGCTTTTACTTCAGCAGGCAAGCCGTCCCTGCCCTGCACAAGCATGTGGAGGAACAAATAAAACACGCACTACTGAACGCTGTCAGTAGCAAGGTCCACCTCACCACCGATGCGTGGACCAGTCAACATGGACAGGGGCGATACCTTTCCATCACTGCCCATTGGGTTAATGTTGTTAAGCCGGGTACAGACCGTGCGAGTGGCGCAGGACGTGTCCTGCCCACTCCAAGGATTGCAGGAATCCAGTCTGTACGCATTGACTCCTCCTCTTACACAAGTTCCTCAGATTCATCGCTGCAGGATCCGTCACAGTCCACCTCCACATGGACCCGTGAACGTTTACCTGTTACGACTGACATGAGCACAGCCGTGGCCAAACGTTAGCAGGCCGTCTTGAAATTAGTTTCTTTGGGGAATCAAAGCCACACAGCGCAGGAGCTCTGGAATGCCCTAAAGCAGGAGAGCGATGTGTGGTTTGTGCCAGCGAATCTCCAGCCAGGCATGGTAGTGTGTGACAATGGCCAAAATCTGGTGGCAGCTTTAGCCCTTGGCAACCTCACTCACATCCCATGTCTGGCACATGTGCTCAATTTGGTTGTGCAGAGTTTTCTGAGGGACTATCCGGATCTTGATGCACTTCTGCACAAGGCCCGCCTAGAGTGTGCTCACTTGCGGCGTTCCAGCTTGGCAAGATCCTGCATTGCTGCTCTGCAGCGTCGGTTTCGCCTTCCTGAACATCGCATCATATGTGACCTACCTACCAGGTGGAATTCCACGTTACATATGTTGGAGCGGTTGTGTGAGCAGCAGCAAGCAGTAATGGAGTACCAGCTGCATCAGGCGCAAAGAAGTCGCAGTCAGCGCCGATCAGACTTCACAACCACAGAGTGGGCCACTATGAAGGACGTCTGCCAGGTTTTGCGTCCTTTCGATTATTCCACGCGGATGGCAAGTGCAGATGATGCACTAGTCAGCATGACTGTCCCCCTTATCTGCTTGCTTCAAGAAACCCTGCAAGGGATAAGGGATGATGTGGAAGAGGTGGAGGATGAGGAGTCACCTTTTCCATCAGCTTCTGGACAGTCAGCGCCACGTGGTTCCTCACAAAGGGGTCGGCATACCCTTTGTGAGGAGGATGATGAGGAGTCAATGGACGAGGAAGAGCTACGTCCAGAGGAGGGAGTTACACCATTGTCCAGTGGTCAGTGTGTACAGCGAGGGTGGGGTGATGAAGAGCGGGCAGAGATCATGTCTCAAGCAGGGGACAGCGTTTCTGGGCTAGTTGGCAGTCTGCAGCACATGGTTGATTTCATGTTGCAGTGCCTGAGAGACGACCGCCGCATCGACCACATTCTCAACGTGCCTGATTATTGGGTGTACGCCCTCCTCGATCCTCGCTACCGTGACAATGTCCAAAACCTCATCCTCACGCTGCTGACCTTAGCAAGGCGCGGGAGCGCCGCTTACATCCACTACTCTGCAGGCTACCACATACATTTTGGGCCATCACCCTTGAGGACTTACGATCAATATCTCAGCTATAGCCGTTTCTTGGCACTGAGGGATCTCTAACCTTTCCGCTTCACATCACTTCTTATTGTGGATAAGCGATTCAATGAATAAGGCTCTGGTTGAGCCGAAACGTTTGCTTTATATATCGCTTCCAGCACTATATTTCTGTTTCGCTCTCTTATCTAAATTTATTTTGACTAATAAATATTCAAGTAAAAAATCACACGTTGTCATTAGAGTGTGCGGTGTAAACATATTTACCAAAACCTCATCCTGGCGTTGACACGGGAGCGTAAAATGCAGGAGTACCATGACACACTGGTGAATTCCATCATCTTCTCCAGTCCAACTGAGAGGAGTGCTGCTAGTGCTTTACAAAGCAGCTCAGTGCGTCGAGGCAGTGGAGGAGGAGGCTCTGCACAAAGAGGGAGCAGAAGCAGTGCCTCTGCCCAAGGCAATCCCAGTATGGCACAACTGTGGAAAACTTTTGTGTGCCCGCCCCAAATGTCTACACCATCACCGGCGGCTCCAGTCAGCAGGAGGCAATGGTTCCGTCAGATGGTGACAGACTACATGGCTTGCCCTCTTAGTGTACTCCCAGACGGCTCTTCCCCGTTCAAGTTTTGGGTCTCTAAGCTGGATACATGGCCAGAGCTAAGCCAGTATGCATTGGAGGTGCTGGCTTGCCCTGCGGCTAGTGTCTTATCGGAACGTGTCTTTAGTGCCGCAGGTGGTGTACTAACAGACCGTCGCATGCGACTATCCTCCGATAACGTTGACCGGCTTACTTTCCTGAAAAAGAACCAGGCCTGGATCTCGCAGGAATTTGCCACTCCTCTGCCTGATTAAGTAATTGGGTGTCATCCAGGTCTCCTGATGTGTTCATCTTTCTACCACTTGAACTGCTATTCCTGGGCTCCAACACCGCCAGCTGCGGCTCAGAAGTGCAGGCTGCACAGTCAAAACATACGACCCAGTGTTATTGGGTTTCAGTAACGTCAGCTGATCCCCAGCTGTGTAGTCGGCAATGTGTCCTGCGACCTCCACGCTGGCACAACAACCTAAATGTAAGGGAACCTGTCCCCCCCCCCCCTCGGCGTTTGTTACTGAAAGAGCCATCTTGTGCAGCAGTAATGTTGCACAAGGAAAAGGTAGCTCTTTTAGTTTAGCTCCTTGCACACGCAGAACTTAACACTTATAAAATGTGTTCACTGATACCATTATACCGTCCCGGAGCTGGGACTTTCCTTCATAATGTGACGCAGCACAGCCGTCATTCCTACCCCCTTGGTGCCATGCGCTGCCTCCTCAGCGTTGTTTTAAGCTGTCACGGAGCCTGCGCTGTTCTGTTATCCCTTGGCCATGGCCAGTTTGCGCTGCCTGTCTTCTGACATAATTTGGTGTCAGGATGGCTGCGCCTGTGCGCCCGCGCTGCCCGAGAACCCGCCTCACAGTGTCTTCTGATTGAATCACACTGCAAGCCTGGGATCCATGGGCATGCGCAGTGCATATCTTCACCTCGGGCTCTCGCCCATCTCCATCCGCCTTCTTTAGACTGTGCGCCGTCAGCTGATCACTAATAGCATGCCACGGCCGTGACGCCGCACAGTCTGAAGAAGAGGGAAGGAGGGGAATGAGAGTCGAGGATATGCACTGTGCATGCCCATGGATCCAAGGCCCGCAGTGGGATTACATTAGACGACACTGCAAGGTGAGATCTGGAGCAGCGTGGACGCACAGGCACTGACAGCCTGACACCAAATTATGTCAGAAGACAGGCAGCGCAAATTGGGCATGGCCAAGTGATAACAGACCAGCGCAGGCTCCGTGACAGCTTAAAACAACGCTGAGGAGGCAGCGCACGGCACCAAGGGGATAGGAATGACAGCTGTGCTGCGTCCCATTACGAAGGAAATTCCCACCTCCGGGACGGTTTTACGGTATAAGATGACACATTTTTAGTGTTTACTTCTGTGTTTGCAAGGAGCATAATTAAAAGAGCAACCTTTTCCTTTTGCATCCTTAGTGCTGCACAAGATGGCTCTTTCAGCTACAAACGTCTTGGGGGGGGGGGTTGTTGTGAATTCTGTGGCCAAGCTTCCTCCTGTGGTCGAGAGTGGTACTGCGGCTTCTGAGTTTCCTTCCTCAGGTGATGAGGTTAAGTCGTTAGGTGCTGCTCTATTTAACTCCACCTGGTGCTTTGATCCTGGCCTCCAGTCAATGTTCTAGTATTGGTCTTGCTTCCTCCTGGATCGTTCCTGTGGCCTGTCTATCCTGCATAAGCTAAGTTTTGCTTGTGTTATTTTTTGTTTGCTATTTTTTCTGTCCAGCTTGCTATATTGGTTTTTCTTGCTTGCTGGAAGCTCTGAGACGCAGAGGGAGCACCTCCGTACCGTTAGTCGGTGCGGAGGGTCTTTTTGCCCCTCTGCGTGGTTGTTTGTAGGTTTTTGTGTTGACCGCAAAGCTATCTTTCCTATCCTCGGTCTATTCAGTAAGTCGGGCCTCACTTTGCTAAATCTATTTCATCTCTGTGTTTGTATTTTCATCTTACTCACAGTCATTATATGTGGGGGGCTGCCTTTTCCTTTGGGGAATTTCTCTGAGGCAAGGTAGGCTTATTTTTCTATCTTCAGGGCTAGTTAGTTTCTCAGGCTGTGCCGAGTTGCATAGGGAGCGTTAGGCGCAATCTGTTGTGAATTCTGTGGCAGAGCTCCCTCCTGTGGTCACTAGTGGTACTTCAGCTGATTCTCTCTGTGAGCTTCTGTTGGTGGAGGGAAGTGGTACTGCTGCTTCTGAGTTTCCTCCCTCAGGTGATCTGGTGAGGTCGTTAGGTGCTTCTCTACTTAACTCCACCTAATGCTTTGATCCTGGCATCCTGTCAATGTTCCAGTGTTGGACTTGCTTTTCCCTGGATCATTCCTGTGGCCTGCTGCTCTGCATAGCTAAGTTCTTCTTTGCTATTTGTTTGCTATTTTTTCTGTCCAGCTTGTCTAATTTGTTGCTGGGAGCTCTGGGACGCAAAGGGTGTACCTCCGTGCCGTTAGTTCGGTACGGAGGGTCTTTTTGCCCCCTTTGCGTGGTTTTCTTTAGGGTTTTGTGTAGACCGCAAAGTTACCTTTCTATCCTCGCTCTGTTAAGAAAGTCGGGCCTCACTTTGCTGAATCTATTTCATCTCTACGTTTGTCTTTTCATCTTAACTCACAGTCATTATATGTGGGGGGCTGCCTTTTCCTTTGGGGTATTTCTCTGAGGCAAGGTAGGCTTTTTTTCTATCTTCAGGCTAGTTAGTTTCTCAGGCTGTGCCGAGTTGCATAGGCAGAGTTAGGCGCAATCCACGGCTGCCTCTAGTGTTGTTTGGAGAGGATTAGGGATTGCGGTCTGCAGAGTTCCCACGTCTCAGAGCTCGTTCTATGATTTTGGGTTATTGTCAGATCACTGTATGTGCTCTGACCGCTATGTCCATTGTGGTACTGAATTGCCTTTCATAACAGTACAGGAAGCCCAAAGTACTAATGATTCTCAATAGAGGGAAAGGAGAAGTTCTGAGACCATTTTTTTTTCTTTGCACTGTGTTTTGCCTTTTTTTTCCCCTAGACATTTGGGTGGTTCAGTACACAGGTGTAGCGATGGACACTAGAAGTCTGTCTTCATTTGTGGATCAGCTCTCGGCAAGAGTACAAAAGATTCAAGACACTATTGATCAGAAATCTATGTTAGAACCAAGAATTCCTATTCCTGATTTGTTTTTTGGAGATAGAACTAAGTTTCTGAGTTTCAAAAATAATTGGAAATTATTTCTGGCCTTGAAACCTCGCTCCTCTGGTGATCCAGTTCAACAGGTTTTGATTGCTATTTCTTTTTTGCGCGGCGACCCTCAGGACTGGGCATTTTCTCTTGCGCCAGGAGATCCTGCATTGAGTAATATCGATGCGTTTTTCCTGGCGCTCGGATTGCTGTACGATGAACCTAATTCAGTGGATCAGGCAGAGAAAAATTTGCTGGCTCTTTGTCAGGGTCAGGATGAGATAGAGGTATATTGTCAGAAATTTAGAAAGTGGTCCGTGCTCACTCAATGGAATGAATCTGCGCTGGCAGCTATGTTCAGAAAGGGTCTCTCTGAAGCCCTTAAGGATGTCATGGTGGGATTTCCTATGCCTGCTGGTTTGAATGAGTCTATGTCTTTGGCCATTCAGATCGGTCGACGCTTGCATGAGCGTAAATCTGTGCACCATTTGGCGGTATTACCTGAGCTTAAACCTGAGCCTATGCAGTGCGATAGGACTTTGACCAGAGTTGAACGGCAAGAACACAGACGTCTGAATGGGCTGTGTTTCTACTGTGGTGATTCCACTCATGCTATCTCTGATTGTCCTAAGCGCACTAAGCGGTTCGCTAGGTCTGCCACCATTGGTACGGTACAGTCAAAATTTCTTCTGTCCGTTACCTTGATCTGTTCTTTGTCATCGTATTCTGTCATGGCATCTGTGGATTCAGGCGCTGCCCTGAATTTGATGGACTTGGAGTATGCTAAGCGTTGTGGGTTTCTCTTAGAGCCCTTGCAGTGTCCTATTCCATTGAGAGGAATTGATGCCACGCCTTTGGCCAAGAATAAGCCTCAATACTGGACCCAGCTGACCATGTGCATGGCTCCTGCACATCAGGAGGTTATTCGCTTTCTGGTGTTGCATAATCTGCGTGATGTGGTCGTGTTGGGGTTGCCATGGCTACAAGCCCATAATCCAGTATTAGATTGGAAATCCATGTCGGTGTCCAGCTGGGGTTGTCAGGGGGTACATGGTGATGTTCCATTTCTGTCAATTTCGTCATCCACCCCTTCTGAGGTTCCAGAGTTCTTGTCTGATTACCGGGATGTATTTGATGAGCCCAAGTCCGATGCCCTACCTCCGCATAGGGATTGTGATTGTGCTATCAATTTAATACCTGGTAGTAAATTCCCAAAAGGTCGACTGTTTAATTTGTCCGTGCCTGAGCACGCCGCTATGCGCAGTAATGTGAAGGAATCCCTGGAGAAGGGGCATATTCGCCCGTCATCGTCACCATTAGGAGCAGGGTTCTTTTTTGTAGCCAAGAAGGATGGTTCGCTGAGACCTTGTATAGATTACCGCCTTCTAAATAAGATCACGGTTAAATTTCAGTACCCCTTGCCATTGTTATCTGATTTGTTTGCTCGGATTAAGGGGGCTAGTTGGTTCACCAAGATAGATCTTTGTGGTGCGTATTATCTGGTGCGAATCAGGCGAGGAGATGAATGGAAAACTGCACTTAATATGCCCGAGGGTCATTTTGAGTATCTAGTGATGCCATTCGGACTTGCCAATGCTCCATCAGTGTTTCAGTCCTTTATGCATGACATCTTCCGAGAGTACCTGGATAAATTCCTGATTGTGTACTTGGATGACATTTTGATCTTCTCGGAAGATTGGGAGTCTCATGTGAAGCAGGTTAGAACAGTTTTTTGGTCCTGCGTGCTAATTCTTTGTTTGTGAAGGGATCAAAGTGTCTCTTTGGTGTGCAGAAGGTTTCATTTTTGGGGTTCATCTTTTCCCCTTCTACTATCGAGATGGATCCTGTTAAGGTCCAAGCCATCCATGATTGAACTCAGCCGACATCTCTGAAAAGTCTGCAAAAGTTCCTGGGCTTTGCTAATTTTTATCGTCGCTTCATCTGCAATTTTTCTAGTATTGCCAAACCATTGACCGATTTGACCAAGAAGGGTGCTGATTTGGTCAATTGGTCTTCTGCTGCTGTGGAAGCTTTTCAAGAGTTGAAGCGTCGTTTTTCTTCTGCCCCTGTGTTGTGTCAACCAGATGTTTCGCTTCCGTTCCAGGTCGACGTTGATGCTTCTGAGATTGGAGCAGGGGCTGTTTTGTCGCAGAGAGGTTCTGATTGCTCAGTGATGAAACCATGCGCTTTTATTTCCAGGAAGTTTTCGCCTGCTGAGCGAAATTATGATGTGGGCAACCGAGAGTTGCTGGACATGAAGTGGGCATTCGAGGAGTGGCGTCATTGGCTTGAAGGAGCTAAGCATCGCGTGGTGGTATTGACTGATCATAAGAACTTGACTTATCTTGAGTCTGCTAAGCGGTTGAATCCTAGACAGGCTCGTTGGTCGCTGTTTTTTGCCCGTTTTGACTTTGTGATTTCGTACCTTCCGGGCTCTTAAAATGTGAAGGCGGATGCTCTGTCTAGGAGTTTTGTGCCCGACTCTCCGGGTTTGTCTGAGCCGGCGGGTATCCTCAAGGAAGGAGTAATTGTGTCTGCCATCTCCCCTGATTTGTGGCGGGTGCTGCAAAAATTTCAGGCTAATAAACCTGATCGTTGTCCAGCGGAGAGACTGTTTGTCCCTGATAGGTGGACCAATAAAGTTATCTCTGAGGTTCATTGTTCGGTGTTGGCTGGTCATCCTGGAATCTTTGGTACCAGAGAGTTAGTGGCTAGATCCTTTTGGTGGCCGTCTCTGTCGCGGGATGTGCGTGCTTTTGTGCAGTCCTGTGGGATTTGTGCTCGGGCTAAGCCCTGCTGTTCTCATGCCAGTGGGTTGCTTTTGCCCTTGCCGGTCCCGAAGAGGCCTTGGACACATATCTCTATGGATTTTATTTCTGATCTTCCCGTTTCTCAAAAGATGTCAGTCATTTGGGTGGTCTGTGATCGCTTTTCTAAGATGGTCCATCTGGTACCCTTGTCTAAATTGCCTTCCTCCTCTGATTTGGTGCCATTGTTCTTCCAGCATGTGGTTCGTTTACATGGCATTCCGGAGAATATCGTTTCTGACAGAGGTTCCCAGTTTGTTTTAAAGTTTTGGCGAGCCTTTTGTGGTAGGATGGGCATTGACTTGTCTTTTTCCTCGGCTTTCCATCCTCAGACTAATGGCCAGACCGAACGAACCAATCAGACCTTGGAAACATATCTGAGATGCTTTGTTTCTGCCGATCAGGATGACTGGGTGTCCTTTTTGCCTTTGGCTGAGTTCGCCCTTAATAATCGGGCCAGCTCGGCTACTTTGGTTTCGCCGTTTTTCTGCAATTCTGGGTTCCACCCTCGTTTCTTTTCAGGGCAGGTTGAGTCTTCGGACTGTCCTGGTGTGGATACTGTGGTGGATAGGTTGCAGCAGATTTGGACTCATGTAGTGGACAATCTGACTTTGTCCCAGGAGAAGGCTCAACGTTTTGCTAACCGCAGGCGCTGTGTGGGTCCCCGACTTCGTGTTGGGGATTTGGTTTGGTTGTCATCTCGTTATATACCTATGAAGGTTTCCTCTCCTAAATTTAAGCCTCGTTTCATTGGTCCATATAGGATTTCTGAGGTTCTTAATCCTGTGTCTTTTCGTTTGACTCTTCCAGCTTATTTTTCCATCCATAACGTGTTCCATAGGTCATTGTTGCGGAGATACGTGGCACCTGTGGTTCCATCTATTGATCCTCCTGCTCCGGTTTTGGTTGAAGGGGAATTGGAGTATATAGTGGAGAAGATTTTGGATTCTCTTGTTTCGAGACGGAAACTCCAGTATCTGGTTAAGTGGAAGGGTTATGGTCAGGAGGATAATTCCTGGGTCTTTGCCTCTGATGTCCATGCTGCCGATCTGGTTCGTGCCTTTCATGGGCTCATCCTGGTCGGCCTGGGGGCTCTGGCAAGGGTTCGGTGACCCCTCCTCAAGGGGGGTGGGTACTGTTGTGAATTCTGTGGCCAAGCTCCCTCCTGTGGTCGAGAGTGGTACTGCAGCTTCTGAGTTTCCTTCCTCAGGTGATGAGGTTAAGTCGTTAGGTGCTGCTCTATTTAACTCCACCTGGTGCTTTGATCCTGGCCTCCAGTCAATGTTCTAGTATTGGTCTTGCTTCCTCCTGGATCGTTCCTGTGGCCTGTCTATCCTGCATAAGCTAAGTTTTGCTTGTGTTATTTTTTGTTTGCTATTTTTTCTGTCCAGCTTGCTATATTGGTTTTTCTTGCTTGCTGGAAGCTCTGAGACGCAGAGGGAGCACCTCCGTACCGTTAGTCGGTGCGGAGGGTCTTTTTGCCCCTCTGCGTGGTTGTTTGTAGGTTTTTGTGCTGACCGCAAAGCTATCTTTCCTATCCTCGGTCTATTCAGTAAGTCGGGCCTCACTTTGCTAAATCTATTTCATCTCTGTGTTTGTATTTTCATCTTACTCACAGTCATTATATGTGGGGGGCTGCCTTTTCCTTTGGGGAATTTCTCTGAGGCAAGGTAGGCTTATTTTTCTATCTTCAGGGCTAGTTAGTTTCTCAGGCTGTGCCGAGTTGCATAGGGAGCGTTAGGTGCAATCCACGGCTACCTCTAGTGTGGTGTGTTAGGATTAGGGATTGCGGTCAGCAGAGTTCCCATGTCTCAGAGCTCGTCCTTTGTTTTTGGTAATTGTCAGGTCACTTTGTGTGCTCTGTACTTCTATATCCATTGTGGTTCTGAATTACCTGTTCATAACAGGGGGTTAAAGGTTCCCTTTCAACTTGCTCCAATCAGGCTTCGGCCTACACTCTGTTCCTCTGCTTCTCCTGCTGTCCCTGGGCTCTAACACCGCCAGTTGGTGCCTGGAAGCGCTGTCTGCACAGTCAACAGTCGCTCCTCTGTTATTGGGGTTCAGTAACGTCAGTTGATCCCCAACTGTGTGTGCGGCAATACCTCCAATCTGCTCCTCCTGCTGTCCCTCTGTCCCTGGGCTCTAACACCACCAGTTGGTGCCTGGAAGTGCTGTCTGCACAGTCAACAGTCGCTCCTCTGTTATTGGGGTTCAGTAACGTCAGCTGATCCCCAGCTGTGTGTGCGGCAATACCTCCAATCTGCTTCTCCTGCTGTCCCTGGGCTCTAACACCGCCAGTTGGTGCCTGGAAGTGCTGTCTGCACAGTCAACAGTCGCTCCTCTGTTATTGGGGTTCTGTAACGTCAGCTGATCCCCAGCTGTGTATCCGGCAACGTGTCATGCGACCGCCACGCTGGCACAACTAAAATGTAAGGGGACCTGGCCCCCCCCCCTAGGCGTTTGTTACTGAAAGAGCCACCTTGTGCAGCACTAATACTGCACAAGGAAAAGGTCGCTCTTGAAATTATGCTCCTTGGAAACGCTGAACTACACACTCATGTAATGTGTCCCCTCACACTGTCCAACCGTCCCGGAGGTGGGACTTTCCTTTGTAATGTGAAGCAGCACAGCCGTCATTCCTACCCCCTTGGCACCGTGCGCTGCCTCCTTAGCGTTGTTTGATTCCGTCATGGACCCTGCGCTGTTATGTTATCCCTTGGCCATGCACAGTTTGTGCTGCCCGTCCTCTGACATCATTTGTTGTCGTCCTGGCTGCGCCTGTGCGTCCACGCTGCCCGAAATGCCACCTCGCAGTGTCGTCTAATGTGATCCCACAGTGGGCCTGGTATCCATGGCCATGCGCAGTGCATATACTAGCCTCTCACTCCCCTTCTTCACGCTTCTTCAGACTAGGCGGCCTCAGCTTGTAAGAGGGTGAACTGTAGTCCCACTGAGAGGGCACTAGGACCCTGTGGTTTTTGCCTGTTGCAGCAAAGGACAGACGGTGCAAAACTCCCAGAGACAATGTGTGCTGGGGGGTGGGGTCTAGTGTCTCCGGTGTAAAGTGAAACTAAGAAGTGAGAGCTGAGAGAGAAAAGGCGGGAAGCAAAAGGAGAAGCTGCTGTGAGATCTTAAACAGAGACTGTGTGGATTTACTGCAAGTGTTTTTGGAGGAAAAGAAGCTTTTGAGAGACTTTTTGTTGCTAACGTTCCCCTGGAGAAGAGCTAACCTTTTGTTTAACTCTGTGAGAGACTTGTGTTGCTAACGTTTCCTGGAGAGGAGCTAACCCTTTGTCTAAGAAAAGACTGAGACTTTACTAAGAACCCAGTACGTATTTGGAAGTCTGTGGATTCCCTGTGCATTGAGTGGAGGAACAAGTCTGGACAGACTGCTGATACAGAGACGGACGGATTGTCGTGGAAGCATTCCTAGGAGCTACAGAAGCAGAGACTACATCGTGAGACCACTAAATAAGTCCCCGGCGTTTGGGCTCGGCATCGGCCGACAAGACAAGAGGAGCTTGCTGTAACTTATTGGCGCTGAAGATAAGGACTGGCTGCAGCCTGTGCGGATTCCTGCCTGAGAGGAAATCCATCTCAGGATACGGTACCATAGTTATAGATACCCGGGTATCTCTGCTCAGAGTGTTAAATTGTTACTTTAGAGGTGTATCTTATATTAGAGTTGTGTAAGTTATACTCAATGTGCCATTCCAGGGGCTCCCTTAATAACACTACATTCAATTTACACTTGTTCCTGTTTTTAGTTGCCTGTTAGGTAAATTCTTACTAGTCTGTTGTAGTATACAGTTTTCAGGAGACCTTGGAGTGGCACAGTGATTTCAGCTGCTGCTGAGCTAGTGTATCTTTGGGGTGCATCTGCCTTAATATTCTCCATATTACCTTGATTATTTTGCCTTTGAGTAAATACCGTTGGAGATTTCTGCCTTGGTCTTGGTTTGTGACTCACTGGATCTTATTCGGACCTCTGGTCATTACATTTTTGGCGTAGTCGGCAGGATCCAGTGTTTGTCATGGACGAGGGCGAGGGTGGAAATGACCCCGCTGTATCCGCATCCTCCTCGGGGGTTGGGGTTCCCCTGGCAGCCGCTGCGACTCCGGGAGGGTATGTGCCTGTAGGGGCTTTACTTCAGCACATGCCGAAATACGATGGGCGCAATATGGCGTTGCAAGATTGGGCTGAGAGAATCTGGAGTATTCTGCGCATGTGTAATTTGACCCCCGCGTTACGCGTTGAGCTGGCATTAAATGCACTGGAGGGTGATATTAGGCGTATGGTGATGGTGCGCCCAGAATCAGAGAGGGATACATTAGAAAAGATTTTGGAACTGTTAGAGGGGAGTTTGGGGGGCCGAGCGCGTGTGGCCCAGCTTCGGTCCCTATTCTTTAATCATCCCCAGAGAGAGTGTGAGTCCCTGATGCAGTACTCTAATATTTTGCAAGAGATGTTGAATGAGATGCAGCGACTAGACCCGGGGGCCATGGGGGCGTTCCGGGAGGTAGACCGCTTGCTCCGGGACCAATTCATCACCGGTTTAGCCAATAGACTTCTCCGGGACAAACTGTTGGAAATGGCCCGGGTTGCACCAGAGTTATCTTTCTGGCAGATTTACCGAGCTGTAGTGGAAAGGGAAGAGAAATCAGCCTATGTTCCCGAGGGGTCAGTGAACAGTGCCCAGCTGGAGGAAGGTGGGTCATCAGGGTCGGGGGGAGAGGGGCTGGTAAGCGTGGTACAAGCTTTGCGTGCTGAGGTGAAGGAGTTGAAGCTGAAATTGTCTCAACTGACAGTTGATCCCGCCTCTACCCCCTCACGGGAACCTCCTGCCCTACCCCCTGGAACGGTGACCCCGCAAATGGCCAGGTCGTCCTATCAGAATGAGTCAAGCCCTCGCCCACGAGTAACAATCACCTGCTGGAAGTGTGGCCGCCAGGGACACATCTCGCGTTACTGCCGGGCGCTTACAGCCCCAGAAACCCCGTCGCCGGCTTTAAACTTCCGTCCGCTGCCATGAGAGGGCAAGCAGCAGCGGCCCCACCCACACAAAGCCCTCGACGGAATGAACAAGATTTGTTTGCATGTAGTCCAGTGATAGAAGCAGAGTTTGAAGGGCGGAAGATGAGGTGCTTGGTTGACACGGGATCCGAATGTACTATAATGCCTCTAGAAGTATATGAGAGATACTTCAGTCGACTAGTGATTCCAGAGGATGGCCGAGTGATACGACTGACCGCCGCAAATAATGGTCAATTGTCAGTCAAAGGGATCGTGTGGAAGCAACTAAAAATGTTTGGTCAAGAGCTGGGGCAGAAAGGGGTAGTACTGGTGGATCACCCCCCTAGAAGAGGGATGGAAGTGATGCTCGAAATGAACGTGCTGCGAGATTTGAATCACCAGATGTATGCCAGTGAAGGACCCCGATACTGGGCCCGTGCGACAAGACACCGACCCACACAGAGAATTCTACACCGTCTACTGCTGAGTTGCGACTTGCTGAAAAGTGCGGTCCCAGGTGGCCGGGTGGGCCGGGTCCGAGTGACTTCGAGGGCCCCGATCCTGCTGGGACCCAGACAAGAGGAACTCTTAATGCTGCCTGTGGGAGCTGCACAGAGATTGAATGGGCTTGAAGTGCTACTTGAGCCCACCCGAGAGGGTTCCTCATTTGCCAAGGTACATGTGGCCCGGTCTTTGGTGATTGTGAAGAATGGACGAGTGCCGGTCCGATGCATCAATGTTTTAGATGAAGCTGTTGCAATTCCCGCTGGGACCATACTGGCTGAACTGTTCGTGCCGGCAGAGAAGGTGTCGGAAAATGCAGGGTTCGAATTGCGACCAGACCAACAGTCATCCTGGACATTCACGGTCGAGGTAGGCCGGACTGAACCTCCTACGGAGGAATGGAATGTTCATGTGATCATGGAGCAGATGGGAGTGGATCGGGAGAAGCTGACCCCCGTGCAGTTGGAGCAGTTGGAGAGAGTTTTGTGGGAACATCAAGA
Organism: Ranitomeya imitator; assembly: GCF_032444005.1. Taxonomy (NCBI): domain Eukaryota; kingdom Metazoa; phylum Chordata; class Amphibia; order Anura; family Dendrobatidae; genus Ranitomeya; species Ranitomeya imitator. Next base: position 532,729,392 of record NC_091282.1, read on the forward strand.
GACCTTTTCCCGACATGGAGAGGACTTCGGGTGTACCCAGACGATTGAGCATGAGATTCCAACGGGGGATACTCCACCCATTAGAGAAAGATATCGTCAAATTCCTCCGGCGCTCTATCAAGAGGTGAAGAGCATGGTGGCCAGTATGCTGGACAACCAAGTGATCCGAGAGAGCCGGAGTCCCTGGGCGGCCCCTGTAGTCTTGGTCCGCAAGAAGGATGGGACACTCCGATTTTGTGTGGACTATCGGAAATTGAATGCCCACACTGTACGGGACGCATATCCTTTACCGCGTATTGAAGAATCCCTGTCGGCCCTGGGTCGGGCCAAGTATTTCTCAACGTTGGATTTGGCAAGTGGGTACTGGCAGGTCCCAATGGCTGAAAAAGATCGGGCCAAGACGGCGTTTGTCTTGCCAATGGGGCTCTTTGAGTTCAACCGGATGCCCTTTGGCCTCGCTACCGCCCCGGGAACCTTCCAACGCCTGATGGAACATTGCTTGGGCGATCTAAATTTTGAATCAGTCCTGATATATCTAGACGACATTGTGGTGTTCGGAACCTCATTTGAAGATCATCTGGAGAAGCTGCGTCAAGTTCTCCGGCGGCTCAAGAGCTACGGCCTGAAAATAAAGCCAAAAAAAGTCAACTGTTACGAAACCAGATTGAATATTTGGGGCATCTGGTGACCCCGGACGGGGTACTACCTTTAGCCAGTAAGATTAAGGCGGTACAGGAGTGGCCACCTCCTTGTGACCTGCGAGAAGTGCGGGCCTTCCTGGGCCTAGCAGGATACTATCGGCGGTTTGTGCCTAAATTCTCACAAGTGGTGAGTCCCTTGAATGAACTTTTGAGAGGGACAGCGCTGGGTCCTCGAAATCGCCCCATTCCATGGGGGCCCCTACAGAAAAAGGCATTTGATGGAGTGAAAACCACCCTAACGAGTGCCCCATTGCTGGCCTACGCCCGGTTTGACACCCCTTTTTTGTTGTATACCGATGGTAGTCTTCATGGGTTGGGGGCAGTACTAGCACAGGTGCAGGACGGCCGAGAACGAGTGATTTCTTATGGCAGCAGATCTTTAAGAGACTCCAAGCGAAATCCGGCTAACTACAGCTCATTCCGGCTGGAATTGCTGGCCCTGGTGTGGGCAATGACAGAACGCTTCGCCGAGTATCTAACAGGAGCTGAGGTGCTAGTCATGACAGATAACAACCCGCTAGCTCACTTAGAGAATGCAAAACTGGGGGCGTTGGAGCAGCGGTGGGTCGCCAGACTGGCCAAGTTCAATTACCGCATTAAATTTTGCTCTGGTCGAGAGAACGGCAATGCAGATGCATTGTCAAGAGTTCCCCTTGGGTCATCCGGGGAAGATGTTGACGAACAACTTGAGGATACTGAAACTCCAGCTTTGGGGCAAATGCCTATCTTCCAAAGTGTGGTACACTCAAGTGGGGTGGCCACCGGGATGCCCTGTGTCCTGGGTAAAACACCCTCAGATTGGACAAGAGTCCAGGATGAGTGTCCGGACGTTGCACTTGTGCGCCGTTGGGTACAAAACAAGGCCTGGCCCAGTGCAGAGGACAAGGCTCAGTTGTCCATGGAAGGAATGAAACTCCTTCGACAATGGGATAAATTGTGTGTGGAACAAGGTCTTTTGTATCGTAAGGTGTACCTGCCATCGGAGCTGCAGCATCGGTACCAACTGATAATTCCTGTGGGGATGGGGCCAGTGGTCGCTCGTGAGGCGCATGAGAAGGGGGCCCATTTTGGAAGTGAAAAGACACTTCAGTGGTTGCAGCGAGTCCTCTACTGCCCTGAGTTGGGAGGGATGGTGGCTGACGCGTGTCGGCAGTGCCGAATTTGTGGGCTCAACAAAAGCCCTGAGCAGCGGGCTCCCACACAGTCTATTAAGACTTCAGCTCCACTGGAACTACTCATGATTGACTACGTGTTGATAGGGTACTCTACGTCAGGGTACTCCTATTGCCTGGTGATGACAGATCACTTTACCAAGTATGCTGTAGCGGTGCCGACAAGAGATCAGACGGCCAAGTCGGCGGCTGACGCAGTGTGCCGACATTTCTTCCAAGTGTTCGGGTGTCCGCAGAGAATACATTCAGATCAAGGGGCCTGCTTTCAGGGGACGCTGATGAAAGAGTTGCACCAGCTCTATGGTATCGAGCAGTCGAGAACAACGCCTTACCACCCTCAGGGTAATGGAGCGTGTGAGCGTTTTAATCGGACCCTGTTGCAAATGTTGAGGTCCTTAGAGAGTCAGCAACAGACATGCTGGCCTACGTATCTCCCCGAATTGATGTGGGCTTACAATAACAGGGTGCACAGTACTACTGGTTACTCACCACACATGTTGATGTTTGGTAGACCTGGCCGAGACATTGAGGATTTGAACATGCCAGATCCCTCCTCCGCCCCCCTTCGGACTGCATCCGAGTGGGTACGAGAGCATCGGCGGCGGTTGAGGGTGGTGCATCAGGTGGTGGGCGACCGCCTTCGCCAGGTGGTCCATAAGGACACGCGACCTGTACAAACAGAGCTGTTCTCTCCGGGAGACAGAGTGTTCGTGAGGACAAAACGACGGTCAGGAAAGCTGAGTGACCGATGGGAGGCGATACCGTATCTGATAAAAAAACAGGTGAACCCTGAGATTCCAGTGTACGAGGTCGAACCGGTGGGGACAGGGGGGCCAACCCGTAATTTGCATCGTAACATGTTACAACGGTGCTGGTTTGAAGATTCGGCGCCTACTCCCCTAGAGCCAGAGGCCATGTTCCAAGGGGCGGGAACTCTGAATGATCTTGAGTTTGATGGTGTGCTTACTCCTGCATCCGCTTATTTGCCCCCTGTGACCGATCTGGCCTCGGGTGATGAGAATGTTGGGGATATGGAGGATGTTGTTGAGGAGAGTGCATCAGGTCAACTGCTTGGTCCTGACGCTGTATCACAGGACATCGAGCCGCAGGAGGAGACAACTCCACTTACGCCCACTAACATGACCACGGAAGAGACTCTAGCTCCCTCTAAGGTCGCACCTGTTGATGTAGGACTCAGGAGAACTACACGATCTACGGCAGGAATACCTCCTCAGCGATATGCTCAAGATGAATTTGAGTGGGAAGGTATGTCGAGGACGCCAACCTCTAGTGGGGTGGCATGTAAGAGGGTGAACTGTAGTCCCACTGAGAGGGCACTAGGACCCTGTGGTTTTTGCCTGTTGCAGCAAAGGACAGACCGTGCAAAACTCCCAGAGACAATGTGTGCTGGGGGGTGGGGTCTAGTGTCTCCGGTGTAAAGTGAAACTAAGAAGTGAGAGCTGAGAGAGAAAAGGCAGGAAGCAAAAGGAGAAGCTGCTGTGAGATCTTAAAAAGAGACTGTGTGGATTTACTGCAAGTGTTTTTGGAGGAAAAGAAGCTTTTGAGAGACTTTTTGTTGCTAACGTTCCCCTGGAGAAGAGCTAACCTTTTGTTTAACTCTGTGAGAGACTTGTGTTGCTAACGTTTCCTGGAGAGGAGCTAACCCTTTATCTAAGAAAAGACTGAGACTTTACTAAGAACCCAGTACGTATTTGGAAGTCTGTGGATTCCCTGTGCATTGAGTGGAGGAACAAGTCTGGACAGACTGCTGATACAGAGACGGACGGATTGTCGTGGAAGCATTCCTAGGAGCTACAGAAGCAGAGACTACATCGTGAGACCACTAACTAAGTCCCCGGTGTTTGGGCTCGGCATCGGCCGACAAGACAAGAGGAGCTTGCTGTAACTTATTGGCGCTGAAGATAAGGACTGGCTGCAGCCTGTGCGGATTCCTGCCTGAGAGGAAATCCATCTCAGGATACGGTACCATAGTTATAGATACCCGGGTATCTCTGCTCAGAGTGTTAAATTGTTACTTTAGAGGTGTATCTTATATTAGAGTTGTTTAAGTTATACTCAATGTGCCATTCCAGGGGCTCCCTTAATAACACTACATTCAATTTAAACTTGTTCCTGTTTTTAGTTGCCTGTTAGGTAAATTTCTTACTAGTCTGTTGTAGTATACAGTTTTCAGGAGACCTTGGAGTGGCACAGTGATTTCAGCTGCTGCTGAGCTAGTGTATCTTTGGGGTGCATCTGCCTTAATATTCTCCATATTACCTTGATTATTTTGCCTTTGAGTAAATACCGTTGGAGATTTCTGCCTTGGTCTTGGTTTGTGACTCACTGGATCTTATTCGGACCTCTGGTCATTACAAGCTGATCCCTAATAGCATGCCAAAGCCGTGACGCCGCACAGTCTGAAGAAGCAGGAAGGAGGTGAGTGAGAGGCGATGATATGCACTGCGCATGCCCATGGATCCCTGGCCCGCAGTGGGATTCCATTAGATGACACTGCGAGGTTGGATCTCGGGCAGCTTTGACGCACAGGCACTGCCAGCCTGACACCTAAATGATGTCAGAAGACGGGCACCGCTAACTGTGCATGGCCAAGGGATAACATTACAGCGCGGGCTCCGTGACAGAACCAAACAACGTTGAGGAGGTGGCGCACGGCACCAAGGGGGTTGGAATGACGGCTGTGCTGTGTCACATTACAAAGGAAAGTCCCACTTCCGTGACGGTTTGACGGTGTGAGGGGACACATTATATGAGTGTGTACTTCAGCGTTTGCAAGGAGCATAATTTTAGGAGCCACCATTTTCCATGTGCAGTATTACTGCTGTACAAGATGGCTCTTTCAGCAACAAATGCCTGGGGGGAGGGGTTAAAGGTTCCCTTTCAACTTGCTCCACTGCAGGCTTCGGCCTACACTCTGCTCCTCTTTGATTCCCTGGGTTTCAACACTGTCAGTTGACACCTGGAAGTGTTGTCTACACAGAAAAAACACTAGCTGATGTGTCAGTGGGGTTCAGCACCGCCAGCTGTTCCCCTGCTGTGTAGTCGGCAACGTGTCCAGCACAAGCCACGCTGGCACAACAGAACAAAAGCTGCCACCAGTGCAGGCTTCGGCCTACACTCTGCTCCTCTCCTCCTCCTGCTGACCCTGGGCTCTAACACCGCCAGTTTTTGCCCGGAACTGCTAGCTTCACAGAGAAAAACACCAGCCAATGTGTTAGTGGGGTTCAGCACCGCCAGCTGTTCCCCTGCTGTGTAGCCGGCAACGTGACCTGCAAACGCCACGCAGGCACATGAACTGAAATTAAAGGGACCCTGCCACCCACCCCAAGGTGTTTCTATGTATAACAGCCACCTTGTACAGCAGTAATGCTGCATTTGTACAAGGTGGCTGACTTTTTCTCCTTGCCAACGTGGAACTCAACACGTACAAAATGTGTCTCATTGAGACCATTCCACTGTCCCTGAGGTGTGACTTTCCTTTCTAATGGTACGCAGCACCACCCTTGGTAGCGCTGCCCGTCTTCGGACATCATTGGTTGGCTGCCTGTGCCTGTGCCGTGTTTCGCGAAACCCGACTATCTTAGAAGTCGAGTCGAGTGGAATCGGCCGATTATCGCGAAAAGTCAGGTATCGCCCGAAACACGAAACCCAATGCAAGTCAATGGGGGAGCATAGTCGGCAGTGAGTGGAGGCCAGGAAAACATCTACACTGCCCATTTTAATGGCAAAAACATCCATTCTTGTTACTGAAGCTTGTCAATCGTAATTTACCTTATAATATTTGGAAGGCATTTGAAATTGGGGGTCATTTGGCAAAAGTTGTGGGGGGTAGGGCTGGTTCAAGTAATTAGTGGGCCCAGGAAATCTGGAACACGTCACGGCAGTGGAGCAGGGAGAGGTAATTATTTAAACTTTGCAAGTGCTGTGATCCTGAGCAAGCGGGGGGGCCCACTCGTTGGCATTGGCACTGGCACAGGGCCCCTCAAAGTACAGCGGTGTGTTTGCACGGCGGGGGCGCCTCCCACCGGCAGCAACACTTTTGCGTACTATGAGAGGCCCTGTGCCAGTGACATCGCCAACTAGTATTCCTCCCCCCACCTGATGAAGGAACCTGCACTTTCATCTGCACCTTCCTCTTTGTCCCCGTGTAAGGTGGTATGGTATGCGGGAAGAGGAACCTGACTTTCAGCAGGGTCACAATCTTGCTGTGTAGCGTGCACGGGGAATGTTGCGTTATGGGTCAATGTACCAGCAGACTCATCTATCACTGGCTGGGCAATGGGCAGGATGAGGAGGAAACACAGATATAGGCCCAAAGAATAAAGTGGGCTAAATGCAGTTCAAAATTGGTAACACAGGACTAACCAGGGGGCATTGCAGTGGAGGACAACTGGAATGAGAGGCTGACACAGAGAGTAGGCCCAAATCAGTAAGTAGTCGAAATGCAGTTCAAAATTGGCAACCGTAGTAAACAGGCGGCACAGCTTTGTTCAGTGGAGGAGAACAGCAAGGAGTGGCGGACACCGATAGTAGGCCCCAACCCAACTAGTAGGCCAAATGCAGTCTAACATTAACAACTACTTAACGAGAGCCTGAAAATGGAATTTCAGGACAGGAAACCAGGAGAACAGCAAGGAGCGGCAGACACTGTTAGTAGGCCCCAAACCAACTAGTACGCCAAATGCAGTTGTTCCATTTAAACACTATTTAACAAGAGCCTGAAGATAGAAGCTCAGGAAAGGCAACCTGGAGAACACCTTGGAGTGGAACACACCGTCTCTACACCCCATACCCAATTTCTAGGCCTAATGCAGTGTAGTTTCCAACAACTACTAAACGACAGCATTAAGATCGAAGCAATGGCGAGGAAACCTGGGGAACACCTTGGAGTGGAACACACCATCTCTCTACCCCCCATACCCATTTTGTAGGCCTAATGCAGTGTAGTTTCCAACAACTACTAAACGAGAGCATGAAGATCAAAGCAATGGAGAGGAAACCTGGGGAACACCTTGGAGTGCAACACACCATCTCTCTACACCCCATACCCAAATTGTAGGCCTAATGCAGCGTAGTTTCCAACAACTACTAAACGAGAGCATGAAGATTGAAGCAATGGAGAGGAAACCTGGGGAACACCTTGGAGTGGAACACACCATCTCTCTACACCCCATACCCATTTTGTAGGCCTAATGCAGTGTAGTTTCCAACAACTACTAAACGAGAGCATGAAGATCGAAGCAATGGAGAGGAAACCTGGGGAACACCTTGGAGTGCAACACACCATCTCTCTACACCCCATACCCAAATTGTAGGCCTAATGCAGCATAGTTTCCAACAACTACTAAACGAGAGCATGAAGATTGAAGCAATGGAGAGGAAACCTGGGGAACACCTTGGAGTGGAACACACCATCTCTCTACACCCCATACCCATTTTGTAGGCCTAATGCAGTGTAGTTTCCAACAACTACTAAACGAGAGCATGAAGATCGAAGCAATGGAGAGGAAACCTGGGGAACACCTTGTAGTGCAACACACCATCTCTCTACACCCCATACCCAATTTGTAGGCCTAATGCAGCGTAGTTTCCAACAACTACTAAACGAGAGCATGAAGATCGAAGCAATGGAGAGGAAACCTGGGGAACACCTTGGAGTGGAACACACCATCTCTCTACACCCCATACCCATTTTGTAGGCCTAATGCAGTGTAGTTTCCAACAACTACTAAACGAGAGCATGAAGATCGAAGCAATGGAGAGGAAACCTTGGGAACACCTTGGAGTGGAACACACCATCTCTCTACACCCCATACCCATTTTGTAGGCCTAATGCAGTGTAGTTTCCAACAACTACTAAACGAGAGCATGAAGATCGAAGCAATGGAGAGGAAACCTGGGGAACACCTTGGAGGGCAACACACCATCTCTCTACACCCCATACCCAATTTGTAGGCCTAATGCAGCGTAGTTTCCAACAACTACTAAACGAGAGCATGAAGATCGAAGCAATGGAGAGGAAACCTGGGGAACACCTTGGAGTGGAACACACCATCTCTCTACACCCCATACCCATTTTGTAGGCCTAATGCAGTGTAGTTTCCAGCAACTACTAAACGAGAGCATGAAGATCGAAGCAATGGAGAGGAAACCTTGGGAACACCTTGGAGTGGAACACACCATCTCTCTACACCCCATACCCATTTTGTAGGCCTAATGCAGTGTAGTTTCCAACAACTACTAAACGAGAGCATGAAGATAGAAGCTCAGGAAAGGCAACCTGGAGAACACCTTGGAGTGTAACACACCATCTCTCTACACCCCATACCCAATTTGAAGGCCTAATGCAGTGTAGTCTTCTACAACTACTAAAGAGAGTCGGAAGACCGAAGCAATGTGGACGAAACCTGGGGAACACCTTGGAGTGTAACACACCATCTTTCTACACCCCATACCCAATTTGTAGGCCTAATGCAGCGTAGTTTCCAACAACTACTAAACGAGAGCATGAAGATCGAAGCAATGGAGAGGAAACCTGGGGAACACCTTGGAGTGCAACACACCATCTCTCTACACCCCATACCCAATTTGTAGGCCTAATGCAGCGCAGTTTCCAACAACTACTAATTGAGAGCATGAAGATCGAAGCAATGGAGAGGAAACCTTGGGAACACCTTGGAGTGGAACACACCATCTCTCTACACCCCATACCCAATTTGTAGGCCTAATGCAGTGTAGTTTTCTACAACTACTAAACGAGAGTCGGAAGACCGAAGCAATGTGGACGAAACCTGGGGCACACCTTGGGGCGGCAGACACCGTTAGTAGGCCCTACCAAAGTTGTACCCCCAATGCAGTTTTAAAATTCCTAGAGGCTGAAAACAAGACTATTGACGCTCAGCTTTTTTCAAAGGAACACAGCTGAATTGAGTGGCGCAGACAGACACACGTAGTAGGCCTTAAACCAAAATTGTGGCTCACTGCAGCTTAAAAAAGTTACAGGGGTACACAGGCAGCATTGCTCTGGGCAGTGGAGGACAATTTCAATAGTGGACCGCAGACAGACTTTGTACGCCTACTATTAAAATAAGGATGCTCTATGCAATTAAAAATAGGCTCCAGGGGTCCACGGGCAGCAGTGGTCTGGTCAGTGGACGAGTATTGGAAGGAGGGACCGCAGACAGGCGTAGTAGGCCTAACATAACAAAATTAGGCTGTAGACACTTTAAAATTGGTTCCAGGTGTACACGGGCAGCAGTGGTGTGGTCAGCGGAGGAAAATTTGAATTAGGGACTGCAGACAGACTTTGTAGGCTGTCCCCTGTGGACCATGCATCCAACACATTAACCCAGTGCGCCGTAATGGACACGTAACTTTTTGTGGACATGCCTACTGGTCCATGCGTCTCTTGTCAGGTGCACCTTTCTACTGTTTGATTGCCTGAGTGCTATGACAATGCAGACTTTTTCATGCCGCTGGAGGGCTGGGATGGCTTTTCTCGCAAAAGAAATGTCGACTGGGTAGCTTGAACCGTGGTACAGCGTAGTTCATCTGGGCTTTCTAAATATAAAACAAAGAAAAAAAGGAGGCTCCATGCACTTTCAGCTGGGTTCCAGGGGTACACGGCCAACATTGGTCTGGTCAGTGGAGAACTATTGGAAGGAAGGACCGCAGACAGGCTTCGAAGGCCTAACATAAAAAAATTGGGCTGTAGGCACTTTATAATTGGTTCCAGGGGAACACGGGCAGCAGTGGCCTGGTCAGTGTAGTAGTAGTAGAAAGAACGGACCGCAGACAGGCTTCGAAGGCCTAACATAAAAAAATTGGGCTGGCTGTAGGCGATTTTAAATTGGTTCCAGGGGTACACGGGCAGCAGTGGTCTGGTCAGTGGAGGCCTAGTGAAAGGAGTGACCGCAGACAGGCATCGAAGGCCTAACATAATAACAGATGGCTGTAGGCAATTTTAAATTGGTTCCAGGGGAACACGGGCAGCAGTGGCCTGGTCAGTGTAGTAGAAGTAGAAAGAACGGACCGCAGACAGGCTTCGAAGGCCTAACATAAAAAAATTGGGCTGGCTGTAGGCAATTTTAAATTGGTTCCAGGGGAACACGGGCAGCAGTGGTCTGGTCAATGGAGGCCTAGTGGAAGGAGTGACCGCAGACAGGCATCGAAGGCCTAACATAATAACAGATGGCTGTAGGCAATTTTAAATTGGTTCCAGGGGAACACGGGCAGCAGTGGCCTGGTCAGTGTAGTAGTAGTAGAAAGAACGGACCGCAGACAGGCTTCGAAGGCCTAACATAAAAAAATTGGGTTGGCTGTAGGCAATTTTTAATTGGTTCCAGGGGAACACGGGCAGCAGTGGTCTGGTCAGTGTAGTAGTAGTAGAAAGAACGGACCGCAGACAAGCTTCGAAGGCCTAACATAAAAAAATTGGGCTGGCTGTAGGCAATTTTAAATTGATTCCAGGGGAACACGGGCAGCAGTGGTGTGGTCAGCGGAGGAAAATTTGAATTAGGGACTGCAGACAGACTTTGTAGGCTGTCCCCTGTGGACCATGCATCCAACACATTAACCCAGTGCGCCGTAATGGACACGTAACTTTTTGTGGACATGCCTACTGGTCCATGCGTCTCTTGTCAGGTGCACCTTTCTACTGTTTGATTGCCTGAGTGCTATGACAATGCAGACTTTTTCATGCCGCTGGAGGGCTGGGATGGCTTTTCTCGCTAAAGAAATGTCGACTGGGTAGCTTGAACCGTGGTACAGCGTAGTTCATCTGGGCTTTCTAAATATAAAACAAAGAAAAAAAGGAGGCTACATGCACTTTCAGCTGGGTTCCAGGGGTACACGGCCAGCATTGGTCTGGTCAGTGGAGAACTATTGGAAGGAAGGACCGCAGGCAGGCTTCGAAGGCCTAACATAAAAAAATTGGGCTGTAGGCACTTTATAATTTATATTGCAAGAGAGCTTGGCTGAGTAGATTACACAAGAAGGAAAACACACAGCAAGTCAGCAGGATCTAGGAGCAACATGGCAGATGTGACAACCTACATGGTGAGCTGCAGCATGTGCTACATGTTCACAGATCGACCAGAAGAAGAATTAAATTTCACCTGTCAGAAGTGTAGACTAGTGGCCCTTTTAGAAGAAAAGGTGCGGGGTCTGGAAGAAAGAATAGCAACTTTGAAACTCATCAAAAAGAATGAAGACTTTCTAGACAGAACAGAAGCATCTCTACTGGTCACAGAAGGTGCAAAAAGTGTCAGAGAACCTCCAAAAGCAGATGAGTGGAAGCATGTGACCAAAAGAAGCAAGAAGACCATGGAGAAATCACCAACCACACAACTGAAGAACCGATATCAAATCTTTGTAGAGGATGAAGATGGCACACCTAAGAATGAAGCAATACCAGCAAGCAAAAAAGGGCACACAGCAACAAGTGACAGCAAAAAGTACAGCCAAGAAGCAACGAAGAGTGGTGGTGGTGGGAGACTCACTACTGAGAGGCACCGAAGCAGCCATCTGCAGACCGGACATAACTGCAAGAGAAGTATGCTGCCTTCCAGGTGCGATGATCAAGGATGTGACCGATAGGATACCAAAGCTCTTCAGCTCCAAGGACGTCCACCCATTTCTTCTGATACATGTTGGCACCAATGACACGGCAAGGAAGGACCTACCGACAATCTGCAAGGACTTTGAAGAGTTGGGGAAGAAAGTAAAGGAACTGGATGCACAGGTAGTTTTTTCTTCTATCCTTCCAGTAGACGGGCATGGCACCAGGAGATGGAACAGGATCCTTGATGCAAACAACTGGCTAAGACGATGGTGCAGACAACAAGGATTTGGATTCCTGGACCACGGTGTGAATTACTGGTATGATGGACTCCTCGCCAGAGACGGACTACACCTCAACAAACCTGGGAAACACACATTCGCCAGAAGACTCGCTACACTCATCAGGAGGGCGTTAAACTAGAAGAAGAGGGGACGGGAAGAAAAACATTAGACTCGAACAAAGACGACCCAGGAAAACATACTCAGAAGGGAGGTAAGAACATTTCTAAAACAATCCACAGTGAGGAGATTGGAACAAAACAAAATCCTCTAAACTGCATGCTCGCAAACGCCAGAAGCCTGACAAACAAGATGGAAGAACTAGAAGCAGAAATATCTACAGGTAACTTTGACATAGTGGGAATAACCGAGACATGGTTAGATGAAAGCTATGACTGGGCAGTTAACTTACAGGGTTACAGTCTGTTTAGAAAGGATCGTAAAAATCGGAGAGGAGGAGGGGTTTGTCTCTATGTAAAGTCTTGTCTAAAGTCCACTTTAAGGGAGGATATTAGCGAAGGGAATGAGGATGTCGAGTCCATATGGGTTGAAATTCATGGAGGGAAAAATGGTAACAAAATTCTCATTGGGGTCTGTTACAAACCCCCAAATATAACAGAAAGCATGGAAAGTCTACTTCTAAAGCAGATAGATGAAGCTGCAACCCATAATGAGGTCCTGGTTATGGGGGACTTTAACTACCCGGATATTAACTGGGAAACAGAAACCTGTGAAACCCATAAAGGCAACAGGTTTCTGCTAATAACCAAGAAAAATTATCTTTCACAATTGGTGCAGAATCCAACCAGAGGAGCAGCACTTTTAGACCTAATACTATCTAATAGACCTGACAGAATAACAAATCTGCAGGTGGTTGGGCATTTAGGAAATAGCGACCACAATATTGTGCAGTTTCACCTGTCTTTCACTAGGGGGACTTGTCAGGGAGTCACAAAAACATTGAACTTTAGGAAGGCAAAGTTTGAACAGCTTAGAGATGCCCTTAATCTGGTAGACTGGGACAATATCCTCAGAAATGAGAATACAGATAATAAATGGGAAATGTTTAAGAACATCCTAAATAGGCAGTGTAAGCGGTTTATACCTTGTGGGAATAAAAGGACTAGAAATAGGAAAAACCCAATGTGGCTAAACAAAGAAGTAAGACAGGCAATTAACAGTAAAAAGAAAGCATTTGCACTATTAAAGCAGGATGGCACCATTGAAGCTCTAAAAAACTATAGGGAGAAAAATACTTTATCTAAAAAACTAATTAAAGCTGCCAAAAAGGAAACAGAGAAGCACATTGCTAAGGAGAGTAAAACTAATCCCAAACTGTTCTTCAGCTATATCAATAGTAAAAGAATAAAAACTGAAAATGTAGGCCCCTTAAAAAATAGTGAGGAAAGAATGGTTGTAGATGACGAGGAAAAAGCTAACATATTAAACACCTTCTTCTCCACGGTATTCACGGTGGAAAATGAAATGCTAGGTGAAATCCCAAGAAACAATGAAAACCCTATATTAAGGGTCACCAATCTAACCCAAGAAGAGGTGCGAAACCGGCTAAATAAGATTAAAATAGATAAATCTCCGGGTCCGGATGGCATACACCCACGAGTACTAAGAGAACTAAGTAATGTAATAGATAAACCATTATTTCTTATTTTTAGGGACTCTATAGAGACAGGGTCTGTTCCGCAGGATTGGCGCATAGCAAATGTGGTGCCAATATTCAAAAAGGGCTCTAAAAGTGAACCTGGAAATTATAGGCCAGTAAGTCTAACCTCTATTGTTGGTAAAATATTTGAAGGGTTTCTGAGGGATGTTATTCTGGATTATCTCAATGAGAATAACTGTTTAACTCCATATCAGCATGGGTTTATGAGAAATCGCTCCTGTCAAACCAATCTAATCAGTTTTTATGAAGAGGTAAGCTATAGACTGGACCACGGTGAGTCATTGGACGTGGTATATCTCGATTTTTCCAAAGCGTTTGATACCGTGCCGCACAAGAGGTTGGTACACAAAATGAGAATGCTTGGTCTGGGGGAAAATGTGTGTAAATGGGTTAGTAACTGGCTTAGTGATAGAAAGCAGAGGGTGGTTATAAATGGTATAGTCTCTAACTGGGTCGCTGTGACCAGTGGGGTACCGCAGGAGTCAGTATTGGGACCTGTTCTCTTCAACATATTCATTAATGATCTGGTAGAAGGTTTACACAGTAAAATATCGATATTTGCAGATGATACAAAACTATGTAAAGCAGTTAATACAAGAGAAGATAGTATTCTGCTACAGATGGATCTGGATAAGTTGGAAACTTGGGCTGAAAGGTGGCAGATGAGGTTTAACAATGATAAATGTAAGGTTATACACATGGGAAGAGGGAATCAATATCACCATTACACACTGAACGGGAAACCACTGGGTAAATCTGACAGGGAGAAGGACTTGGGGATCCTAGTTAATGATAAACTTACCTGGAGCAGCCAGTGCCAGGCAGCAGCTGCCAAGGCAAACAGGATCATGGGGTGCATTAAAAGAGGTCTGGATACACATGATGAGAGCATTATACTGCCTCTGTACAAATCCCTAGTTAGACCGCACATGGAGTACTGTGTCCAGTTTTGGGCACCGGTGCTCAGGAAGGATATAATGGAACTAGAGAGAGTACAAAGGAGGGCAACAAAATTAATAAAGGGGATGGGAGAACTACAATACCCAGATAGATTAGCGAAATTAGGATTATTTAGTCTAGAAAAAAGACGACTGAGGGGCGATCTAATAACCATGTATAAGTATATAAGGGGACAATACAAATATCTCGCTGAGGATCTGTTTATACCAAGGAAGGTGACGGGCACAAGGGGGCATTCTTTGCGTCTGGAGGAGAGAAGGTTTTTCCACCAACATAGAAGAGGATTCTTTACTGTTAGGGCAGTGAGAATCTGGAATTGCTTGCCTGAGGAGGTGGTGATGGCGAACTCAGTCGAGGGGTTCAAGAGAGGCCTGGATGTCTTCCTGGAGCAGAACAATATTGTATCATACAATTATTAGGTTCTGTAGAAGGACGTAGATCTGGGTATTTATTATGATGGAATATAGGGTGAACTGGATGGACAAATGTCTTTTTTCGGCCTTACTAACTATGTTACTATGTTACTATGTAATTGGTTCCAGGGGAACACGGGCAGCAGTGGCCTGGTCAGTGTAGTAGTAGTAGAAAGAACGGACCGCAGACAGGCTTCGAAGGCCTAACATAAAAAAATTGGGCTGGCTGTAGGCAATTTTAAATTGGTTCCAGGGGTACACGGGCAGCAGTGGTCTGGTCAGTGGAGGCCTAGTGGAAGGAGTGACCGCAGACAGGCATCGAAGGCCTAACATAATAACAGATGGCTGTAGGCAATTTTAAATTGGTTCCAGGGGAACACGGGCAGCAGTGGCCTCGTCAGTGTAGTAGTAGTAGTAGAAAGAACGGACCGCAGACAGGCTTCGAAGGCCTAACATAAAAAAATTGGGCTGGCTGTAGGCAATTTTAAATTGGTTCCAGGGGAACACGGGCAGCAGTGGTCTGGTCAGTGGAGGCCTAGTGGAAGGAGTGACCGCAGACAGGCATCGAAGGCCTAACATAATAACAGATGGCTGTAGGCAATTTTAAATTGGTTCCAGGGGAACACGGGCAGCAGTGGCCTGGTCAGTGTAGTAGTAGTAGAAAGAACGGACCGCAGACAGGCTTCGAAGGCCTAACATAAAAAAATTGGGCTGGCTGTAGGCAATTTTAAATTGGTTACAGGGGAACACGGGCAGCAGTGGTCTGGTCAGTGGAGGCCTAGTGGAAGGAGTGACCGCAGACAGGCATCGAAGGCCTAACATAATAACAGATGGCTGTAGGCAATTTTAAATTGGTTCCAGGGGAACACGGGCAGCAGTGGCCTGGTCAGTGTAGTAGTAGTAGAAAGAACGGACCGCAGATAGGCTTCGAAGGCCTAACATAAAAAAATTGGGTTGGCTGTAGGCAATTTTAAATTGGTTCCAGGGGAACACGGGCAGCAGTGGCCTGGTCAGAGTAGTAGTAGTAGAAAGAACGGACCGCAGACAGGCTTCGAAGGCCTAACATAAAAAAATTAGGCTGGCTGTAGGCAATTTTAAATTGGTTCCAGGGGAACACGGGCAGCAGTGGTCTGGTCAGTGGAGGCCTAGTGGAAGGAGTGACCGCAGACAGGCATCGAAGGCCTAACATAATAACAGATGGCTGTAGGCAATTTTAAATTGGTTCCAGGGGAACACGGGCAGCAGTGGCCTGGTCAGTGTAGTAGTAGTAGAAAGAACGGACCGCAGACAGGCTTCGAAGGCCTAACATAAAAAAATTGGGCTGGCTGTAGGCAATTTTAAATTGGTTCCAGGGGAACACGGGCAGCAGTGGTCTGGTCAGTGGAGGCCTAGTGGAAGGAGTGACCGCAGACAGGCATCGAAGGCCTAACATAATAACAGATGGCTGTAGGCAATTTTAAATTGGTTCCAGGGGAACACGGCCAGCAGTGGCCTGGTCAGCGGAGGATGATTTTAATGAGTGTCTGCCAATTAGTAGTCCAAAACAATACATAAATGTGAATGTCTCACATTAAAATCCAGCGAAAACACTAAAGGGTGCAATCTTTAGGTACAGGGGTGGGATCATCTGCGTTGTTTCTGACCTACTAATTTGGTGCAAAGTTTTTACTTTGGTAAATAGAGGACACTGCCCCTGATTATGTTAAGTACCATTATACATGTCAACACAATGGTATTGTCAGTGGCAGGAATGGAAGGATGTCAGCGCATAGTCTAAACATTGGTGGAAGTGTGAGAGATAATTGTGGAAGTGGCAGAGCAATGTTTGACCTGGGGGTGGGTGAACTCTCTTGTGGACGGCGGTACAGGCCCAGGGCCCCTCATGTTACAACAGTGTGTCTGACGTTGGGTGCGCACCACCACCGCCAGAGACAGTTTATTGTACTATGAGGAACCCAGTGGCAGTGCTGTCGACCAAAAGCGGGCACACCCACCTCTTCAGACAAACAGCACTCTCACGGGTGCTTGCGCCAAGTCGCGATACCACGGCCCCGTGTGGGGAGTTTGGCCATTTAGGGAGGTGTAAACATGTCGTATGCTGAACAATCAGCTGCTGCAAATTAAGACATTTGAAAAGTCATTCACAGTAGTCCACAGGCAAGAGCTTTTCATAGGAAAGCTAGGTGTCTCCTGGGCAAGGTGGGGCAAAAGAATTCGAAATCCAGTTGTGGTTCATTTTAATGAATGTTAGATCATCAACATTTTGTGTAGCCAGACGAGTCCTTTTTTCGGTTAATATTGAACCTGCAGCACTGAATACTCTTTCTGATAGGACACTAGCTGCCGGGCAAGCAAGCTCCAGCAATGCATATTCAGCCAATTCTGGCCAGGTGTCTAATTTTGATGCCCAGTAATCAAATGGGAATGACGGTTGAGGGAGAACATCGATAAGGGATGAAAAATAGTTTGTAACCATACTGGACAAATGTTGTCTCCTGTCACTTTCAATTGATGCAGCAGTACCTGTCCTGTCTGCGGTCATAGGAAAATCACTCCACAACCTGGTCAGAAAACCCCTCTGTCCAACGCCACTTCTGATGTGTGCACCCCTAACACTCCTGGTCTGCTGCCCCCTGGAGCTCGTGTGAGAACGATCACGGGCGCTGTGTGCTGGGAATGCCTGAAGCAAACGGTCAACAAGAGTTGATTGTTTTGTTGCTAATATTAGTTCCAAGTTCTCATGTGGCATAATATTTTGCAATTTGCCTTTATAGCAAGGATCGAGGAGGCAGGCCAACCAGTAATCGTCATCGTTCATCATTTTAGTAATGCGTGTGTCCCTTTTGAGGATACGTAAGGCATAATCCGCCATGTGGGCCAAAGTTCCAGTTGTCAAATCTGCGGTTGTGCTTGGTTGAGGTGCAGTTGCAGGCAAATCTACGTCACTTGTGTCCCTCAAAAAACCAGAACCCGGCCTTGCCACGCCACCAATTTCCAGTGCCCCCGGTAAAGCTTCATCATTAAATATATACTCATCCCCATCATCCTCCTCGTCCACCTCCTCTTCGCCCGCTACCTTGTCCTGTACACTGCCCTGACCAGACAATGGCTGACTGTCATCATGGCTTTCCTCTTCCTCTGGTGCAGACGCCTGATCCTTTATGTGCGTCAAACTTTGCATCAGCAGACGCATTAGGGGGATGCTCATGCTTATTATGGCGTTGTCTGCACTAAACAGCCGTGTGCATTCCTCAAAACACTGAAGGACTTGACACATGTCTTGTATCTTCGACCACTGCACACCCGACAACTCCATGTCTGCCATCCTACTGCCTGCCCGTGTATGTGTATCCTCCCACAAAAACATAACAGCCCACCTCTGTTCGCACAGTCTCTGAAGCATGTGCAGTGTTGAGTTCCACCTTGTTGCAACGTCTATGATTAGGCGATGCTGGGGAAGGTTCAAAGACCGCTGATAGGTCTGCATACGGCTGGAGTGTACAGGCGAACGGCGGATATGTGAGCAAAGTCCACGCACTTTGAGGAACAGGTCGGAGAAACCAGGATAAGTTTTCAATAAGCACTGCACCACCAGGTTTAAGGTGTGAGCCAGGCAAGGAATGTGTTTCAGTTGGGAAAGGGAGATGGCAGCCATGAAATTCCTTCCATTATCACTCACTACCTTGCCTGCCTCAAGATCTACTGTGCCCAGCCACGACTGCGTTTCTTCCTGCAAGAACTCAGACAGAACTTCCGCCGTGTGTCTGTTGTCGCCCAAACACTTGATAGCCAATACAGCCTGCTGACGCTTGCCAGTAGCTGCCCCATAATGGGACAACTGGTGTGCAACAGTGACAGCTGACGATGTAGTGGTTTGGCGACTGCGGTCTGTGGAAGAGCTCTCGCTTCTGCAGGAGGACGAGGAGGAGGGGGTGCGAACGCCTACAGCCAACTGTTTCCTAGACCGTGGGCTAGGCACAATTATCCCGAAATTGATGTCCCCTGTGGACCCTGCATCCACCACATTCACCCAGTGTGCCGTGATGGACACGTAACGTCCCTGGCCATGCCTACTGGTCCATGCATCTGTAGTCAGGTGCACCTTTGTACTCACAGATTGCCTGAGTGCATGGACGATGCGCTGTTTAACATGCTGGTGCAGGGCTGGGATGGCTTTTCTGGAAAAAAAGTGTCGACTGGGTAGCTCGTAGCGTGGTTCAGCGTACTCCATCAGGGCTTTGAAAGCTTCACTTTCAACTAACCGGTAGGGCATCATCTCTAACGAGATTAGTCTAGCTATGTGGGCGTTCAAACCCTGTGTACGCGGATGCGAGGATAAGTACTTCCTTTTCCTAACCAGAGTTTCATGTAGGGTGAGCTGGACTGGAGAGCTGGAGATCGTGGAACTAGCGGGTGTGGCGTTGGCCATGGCAGACTGAGAGACTGTTGGAGACGGTTTTGTTTCCGCTGGTGCCCTAGATGCAGTATTTCCTCCTACAAAACTGGTGATTCCCTGACCCTGACTGCTTTTGGCTGGCAAAGAAACCTGCACAGATACTGCCGGTGGTGCAGAAAATGGTGGCCTTACAGTGACGGAAAGGATGTTGCGTTGCTGACTAGCTTCATTGGCCGAGGGTGCTACAACCTTAAGGGATGTTTGGTAGTTAGTCCAGGCTTGCAAATGCATGGTGGTTAAATGTCTATGCATGCAACTTGTATTGAGACTTTTCAGATTCTGACCTCTGCTTAAGCTAGTTGAACATTTTTGACAGATGACTTTGCGCTGATCAATTGGATGTTGTTTAAAAAAATGCCAGACTGCACTCTTCCTAGCATCGGATCCCTTTTCAGGAATTGCAGACTGAGCTTTAACCGGATGGACACGCTGTCCTCCAACAGTTTTTTGCTTTGCCACGTGTTTTGGGCCAGATACGGGCTCGGCAGATGGAACCTGTTGCGATGTTGATGCCTGCTGCAGCCCCTCCTCCTCCGCTTCAGAACTACTGCCGCCTGCACCCTGTTCCCCCAATGGTTGCCAATCGGGGTCAACAACAGGGTCATCTATTACCTCCTCTTCTACCTCGTGTGCAACTTCGTCTGTGTCACCGTGTCGGTCGGTGGTATGGCGTTCGTGATGGGGCAACATAGTCTCATCAGGGTCTGATTGTGGATCAGTACCCTGAGAGGGCAATGTTGTGGTCTGAGTCAAAGGACCAGCATAGTAGTCTGGCTGTGGCTGTGCATCAGTGCACTCCATGTCAGAATCTACTTGTAATGGGCATGGCCTGTTAACTGTTTCACTTTCTAAGCCAGGGACGGTATGTGTAAAGAGCTCCATGGAGTAACCCGTTGTGTTGCCTGCTGCATCCTTCTCTCTTGTTGTTGTTTTTGCTGAAGAGGACAAGGAAGCGACTTGTCCCTGACCGTGAACATCCACAAACGACGCGCTGCTTTTACATTTACCAGTTTCATTAGAGGAGGCAAAAGAGCTAGAGGCTGAGTCTGCAAGGTAAGCCAAAACTTGCTGTTGCTGCTCCGGCTTTAAAAGCGGTTTTCCTACTCCCAGAAAAGAGAGCGTTCGAGGCCTTGTGTAGCCAGACGATGAACCTGGCTCCACAGCTCCAGACTTAGGTGGAATATTTTTTTCCCACGACCACCTGATGCTCCACTACCACTACCATCATTACCAGCTGACAATGAACGCCCACGGCCACGACCTCTTGCACCAGACTTCCTCATTGTTTTAAAAACTTAACCAAAGTAACTTTATTTGTTGCTGTCAAACAACTTACACGGTGAGCTATAACTTCAGTTTGATTTCAATATCCCTTTACAGGTTGGTGAGACCACAAGGAAAATCAGGCACAATGTTACACACTCTGTTTTCTGTGGCACCAAATCACAGAGATGCCACACACGCAGGACTGTCACTCAAGCACAAATGTCAATATAAATCTCCCACTGTTTTTTTTATTTATTTATTTATTTTCAGGGAGACTTTATAAACAAAATAAAATAAAATGATTTTTTCAGGAAGAATTTAGAAACCAAATAAAATAAAATGATTTTTCAGGGACAATTTAGAAACCAAATAAAAAAAAAAATAGGCTTTCTATGGCCCACTGAGTGAGAGATGGCACACACAGGAGTCAGGAGTGGCACACAAGCCCAGAGGCCAATATTTTTCTCCCACTGATTGATGTAGTGATTTTTTCAGGTAGATTTTAGAACCCAAATCAAGCAAAAAAAATGAATAGGCTTTCTATGGCCCACTGAGTGAGAGATGGCACACACAGGAGTCAGGAGTGGCACACAAGCCCTGAGGCCAATATTTTTCTCCCACTGATTGATGTAGTGATTTTTTCAGGTAGATTTTGGAACCCAAATCAAGCCAAAAAATTAATAGGCTTTCTATGGCCCACAATTTGAGAGAGAGAGAGAGAGAGATGGCACACCCAGGAGTCAAGACTGGCACACAAGCAGAATGGGCAACATTAATCTCCCACCTATTTTTTTTTTTTCAGGGAGACTTTATAAACAAAATAAAACAAAATGATTTTTTCAGGAATAATTTAGAAACCAAATAAAATAAAATGATTTTTTCAATGACAATTTAGAAACCAAATAAAAAAAAATAAAAAAAGGCTTTCTATGCCACACTGACTGAGAGATGGCACACACAGGAGTCAGGAGTGGCACACAAGCCCTGAGGCCAATATTTTTCTCACACTGATTGATGTAGTGATTTTTACAGGTAGATTTTAGAACCCAAATCAAGCAAAAAAATAAATAGGCTATCTATGGCCCACTGACTGAGAGATGGCACACACAGGAGTCAGGAGTGGCCCACAAGCCCAGAGGCCAATATTTTTCTCCCACTGATTGATGTTGTGATTTTTTCAGGTAGATTTTGGAATCCAAATCAAGCAAAAAAATTAATAGGCTTTCTATGGCCCACAATTTGAGAGAGAGAGAGAGAGATGGCACACCCAGGAGTCAAGAATGGCACACAAGCAGAAAGGGCAATATTAATCTCCCACCTATTTTTTTTTTTCAGGGAGACTTTATAAACAAAATAAAATAAAATGATTTTTTCAGGAATAATTTAGAAACCAAATAAAATAAAATGATTTTTTCAATGACAATTTAGAAACCAAATAAAAAAAAAATATAAAAAGGCTTTCTATGCCCCACTGACTGAGAGATGGCACACACAGGAGTCAGGAGTGGCACACAAGCCCTGAGGCCAATATTTTTCTCCCACTGATTGATGTAGTGATTTTTTCAGGTAGATTTTAGAACCCAAATCAAGCAAAAAAATTAATAGGCTTTCTATGGCCCACTGACTGAGAGATGGCACACACAGGAGTCAGGAGTGGCACACAAGCCCTGAGGCCAATATTTTTCTCCCACTGATTGAAGTAGTGATTTTTACAGGTAGATTTTAGAACCCAAATCAAGCAAAAAAATAAATAGGCTTTCTATGGCCCACTGACTGAGAGATGGCACACACAGGAGTCAGGAGTGGCACACAAGCCCTGAGGCCAATATTTTTCTCCCACTGATTGATGTAGTGATTTTTACAGGTAGATTTTAGAACCCAAATCAAGCAAAAAAATAAATAGGCTTTCTATGGCCCACTGACTGAGAGATGGCACACACAGGAGTCAGGAGTGGCCCACAAGCCCAGAGGCCAATATTTTTCTCCCACTGATTGATGTTGTGATTTTTTCAGGTACATTTTGGAACCCAAATCAAGCAAAAAAATTAATAGGCTTTCTATGGTCCACAATTTGAGAGAGAGAGAGAGAGATGGCACACCCAGGAGTCAAGACTGGCACACAAGCAGAAAGGGCAATATTAATCTCCCACCTATTTTTTTTTTTTTCAGGGAGGCTTTATAAACAAAATAAAATAAAATGATTTTTTCAGGAATAATTTAGAAACCAAATAAAATAAAATGATTTTTTCAATGACAATTTAGAAACCAAATAAAAAAAAATAAAAAAAGGCTTTCTATGCCACACTGACTGAGAGATGGCACACACAGGAGTCAGGAGTGGCACACAAGCCCTGAGGCCAATATTTTTCTCCCACTGATTGATGTAGTGATTTTTTCAGGTAGATTTTAGAACCCAAATCAAGCAAAAAAATAAATAGGCTTTCTATGGCCCACTGACTGAGAGATGGCACACACAGGAGTCAGGAGTGGCACACAAGCCCTGAGGCCAATATTTTTCTCCCACTGATTGATGTAGTGATTTTTACAGGTAGATTTTAGAACCCAAATCAAGCAAAAAAATAAATAGGCTATCTATGGCCCACTGACTGAGAGATGGCACACACAGGAGTCAGGAGTGGCCCACAAGCCCAGAGGCCAATATTTTTCTCCCACTGATTGATGTTGTGATTTTTTCAGGTAGATTTTGGAACCCAAATCAAGCCAAAAAATTAATAGGCTTTCTATGGCCCACAATTTGAGAGAGAGAGAGAGATGGCACACCCAGGAGTCAAGACTGGCACACAAGCAGAAAGGGCAATATTAATCTCCCACCTATTTTTTTTTTTTTTTTTCAGGGAGACTTTATAAACAAAATAAAATAAAATGATTTTTTCAGGAATAATTTAGAAACCAAATAAAATAAAATGATTTTTTCAATGACAATTTAGAAACCAAATAAAAAAAAAATAAAAAAAGGCTTTCTATGCCCCACTGACTGAGAGATGGCACACACAGGAGTCAGGAGTGGCACACAAGCCCTGAGGCCAATATTTTTCTCCCACTGATTGATGTAGTGATTTTTTCAGGTAGATTTTAGAACCCAAATCAAGCAAAAAAATAAATAGGCTTTCTATGGCCCACTGACTGAGAGATGGCACACACAGGAGTCAGGAGTGGCCCACAAGCCCAGAGGCCAATATTTTTCTCCCACTGATTGATGTTGTGATTTTTTCAGGTAGATTTTGGAATCCAAATCAAGCAAAAAAATTAATAGGCTTTCTATGGCCCACAATTTGAGAGAGAGAGAGAGAGAGAGAGAGAGAGAGAGATGGCACACCCAGGAGTCAAGACTGGCACACAAGCAGAAAGGGCAATATTAATCTCCCACCTATTTTTTTTTTTCAGGGAGACTTTATAAACAAAATAAAATAAAATGATTTTTTCAGGAATAATTTAGAAACCAAATAAAATAAAATGATTTTTTCAATGACAATTTAGAAACCAAATAAAAAAAAAATATAAAAAGGCTTTCTATGCCCCACTGACTGAGAGATGGCACACACAGGAGTCAGGAGTGGCACACAAGCCCTGAGGCCAATATTTTTCTCCCACTGATTGATGTAGTGATTTTTTCAGGTAGATTTTAGAACCCAAATCAAGCAAAAAAATTAATAGGCTTTCTATGGCCCACAGACTGAGAGATGGCACACACAGGAGTCAGGAGTGGCACACAAGCCCTGAGGCCAATATTTTTCTCCCACTGATTGAAGTAGTGATTTTTACAGGTAGATTTTAGAACCCAAATCAAGCAAAAAAATAAATAGGCTTTCTATGGCCCACTGACTGAGAGATGGCACACACAGGAGTCAGGAGTGGCACACAAGCCCTGAGGCCAATATTTTTCTCCCACTGATTGATGTAGTGATTTTTACAGGTAGATTTTAGAACCCAAATCAAGCAAAAAAATAAATAGGCTTTCTATGGCCCACTGACTGAGAGATGGCACACACAGGAGTCAGGAGTGGCCCACAAGTCCAGAGGCCAATATTTTTCTCCCACTGATTGATGTTGTGATTTTTTCAGGTACATTTTGGAACCCAAATCAAGCAAAAAAATTAATAGGCTTTCTATGGTCCACAATTTGAGAGAGAGAGAGAGAGAGAGATGGCACACCCAGGAGTCAAGACTGGCACACAAGCAGAAAGGGCAATATTAATCTCCCACCTATTTTTTTTTTTTTCAGGGAGACTTTATAAACAAAATAAAATAAAATGATTTTTTCAGGAATAATTTAGAAACCAAATAAAATAAAATGATTTTTTCAATGACAATTTAGAAACCAAATAAAAAAAAATAAAAAAAGGCTTTCTATGCCACACTGACTGAGAGATGGCACACACAGGAGTCAGGAGTGGCACACAAGCCCTGAGGCCAATATTTTTCTCCCACTGATTGATGTAGTGATTTTTTCAGGTAGATTTTAGAACCCAAATCAAGCAAAAAAATAAATAGGCTTTCTATGGCCCACTGACTGAGAGATGGCACACACAGGAGTCAGGAGTGGCACACAAGCCCTGAGGCCAATATTTTTTTCCCACTGATTGATGTAGTGATTTTTACAGGTAGATTTTAGAACCCAAATCAAGCAAAAAAATAAATAGGCTATCTATGGCCCACTGACTGAGAGATGGCACACACAGGAGTCAGGAGTGGCCCACAAGCCCAGAGGCCAATATTTTTCTCCCACTGATTGATGTTGTGATTTTTTCAGGTAGATTTTGGAACCCAAATCAAGCCAAAAAATTAATAGGCTTTCTATGGCCCACAATTTGAGAGAGAGAGAGAGAGATGGCACACCCAGGAGTCAAGACTGGCACACAAGCAGAAAGGGCAATATTAATCTCCCACGTATTTTTTTTTTTTTTTTTCAGGGAGACTTTATAAACAAAATAAAATAAAATGATTTTTTCAGGAATAATTTAGAAACCAAATAAAATAAAATGATTTTTTCAATGACAATTTAGAAACCAAATAAAAAAAAAATAAAAAAAGGCTTTCTATGCCCCACTGACTGAGAGATGGCACACACAGGAGTCAGGAGTGGCACACAAGCCCTGAGGCCAATATTTTTCTCCCACTGATTGATGTAGTGATTTTTTCAGGTAGATTTTAGAACCCAAATCAAGCAAAAAAATAAATAGGCTTTCTATGACCCACTGACTGAGAGATGGCACACACAGGAGTCAGGAGTGGCACACAAGCCCTGAGGCCAATATTTTTCTCCCACTGATTGATGTAGTGATTTTTACAGGTAGATTTTAGAACCCAAATCAAGCAAAAAAATACATAGGCATTCTATGCCCCACTGAGTGAGAGATGGCACACACAGGAGTCAGGAGTGGCCCAGAAGCCCAGAGGCCAATATTTTTCTCCCACTGATTGATGTTGTGATTTTTTCAGGTAGATTTTGAAGCCCAAATCAAGCCAAAAAATTAATAGGCTTTCTATGGCCCACAATTAGAGAGAGAGAGTGAGAGATGGCACACCCAGGAGTCAAGACTGGCACACAAGCAGAAAGGGCAATATTATTCTCCCACGTATTTTTTTTTTTTCAGGGAGACTTTATAAACAAAATAAAATAAAATGATTTTTTCAGGAATAATTTAGAAACCAAATAAAATAAAATGATTTTTTCAATGACAATTTAGAAACCAAATAAAAAAAAAAATAAAAAAAGGCTTTCTATGCCCCACTGACTGAGAGATGGCACACACAGGAGTCAGGAGTGGCACACAAGCCCTGAGGCCAATATTTCTCTCCCACTGATTGATGTAGTGATTTTTTCAGGTAGATTTTAGAACCCAAATCAAGCAAAAAAATAAATAGGCTTTCTATGGCCCACTGACTGAGAGATGGCACACACAGGAGTCAGGAGTGGCACACAAGCCCTGAGGCCAATATTTTTCTCCCACTGATTGATGTAGTGATTTTTTCAGGTAGATTTTAGAACCCAAATCAAGCAAAAAAATAAATAGGCTTTCTATGGCCCACTGCCTGAGAGATGGCACACACAGGAGTCAGGAGTGGCACACAAGCCCAGAGGCCAATATTTTTCTCCCACTGATTGATGTAGTGATTTTTTCAGGTAGATTTTAGAACCCAAATCAAGCAAAAAAATAAATAGGCTTTCTATGGCCCACTGACTGAGATATGGCACACACAGGAGTCAGGAGTGGCACACAAGCCCTGAGGCCAATATTTTTCTCCCACTGATTGATGTAGTGATTTTTTCAGGTAGATTTTAGAACCCAAATCAAGCAAAAAAATAAATAGGCTTTCTATGGCCCACTGACTGAGAGATGGCACACACAGGAGTCAGGAGTGGCACACAAGCCCTGAGGCCAATATTTTTCTCCCACTGATTGATGTAGTGATTTTTTCAGGTAGATTTTAGAACCCAAATCAAGCAAAAAAATAAATAGGCTTTCTATGGCCCACTGAGTGAGAGATGGCACACACAGGAGTCAGGAGTGGCACACAAGCCCTGAGGCCAATATTTTTCTCCCACTGACTGATGTAGTGATTTTTTCAGGTAGATTTTAGAACCCAAATCAAGCAAAAAAATAAATAGGCTTTCTATGGCCCACTGACTGAGAGATGGCACACACAGGGATGGCACTCTAGCAGAAATGCCAATCTTAATCTCCCACAAAAAAAAACAAAAAAACAGGGACTGTCCTGCAATTACTATCTCCCTGCAGTAATCTCAGCCAGGTATGGCAGGCAGCAATAAGGAGTGGACTGATGCACAAATTAAATAAAAAGTGTGGACAAACAAAAAAGATAGCTGTGCAGAAAGGAAGGAACAAGAGGATTTGTGCTTGAAAAAAGCAGTTGGTTTGCACAGCGGCGTACACACAGCAATGCAGCTATCAGGGAGCCTTCTAGGGCAGCCCAATGAGCTACAGCGCTGAGAAAAAAAAAATGTAGCTTCCACTGTCCCTGCACACCGAAGGTGGTGTTGGACAGTGGAAATCGCTACAGCACAAGCGGTTTGGTGGTTAATGGACCCTGCCTAACGCTATCCCTGCTTCTGACGAAGCAGCAGCAACCTCTCCCTAAGCTCAGATCAGCAGCAGTAAGATGGCGGTCGGCGGGAACGCCTCTTTATAGCCCCTGTGACGCCGCAGACAGCAAGCCAATCACTGCAATGCCCTTCTCTAAGATGATGGGGACCAGGACCTATGTCATCACGCTGCCCACACTCTGCGTTCACCTTCATTGGCTGAGAAATGGCGCTTTTCGCGTCATTGAAACGCGACTTTGGCGCGAAAGTCGCGTACCGCATGGCCGACAACGCACAGGGGTCGGATCGGGTTTCATGAAACTCGACTTCGCCAAAAGTCGGCGACTTTTGAAAATGTTCGACCCGTTTCGCTCAACCCTAGTAAGGACATGTGTGAGCGGCAAACATATTTACTGCACAAGGCCACGAATCCCAGCCACGCAGTGTGAATTTTTGAAAACACACTGCGGGTCTGGGGTTCATGCCCATTGCTAACCGCACCGGCCAACATGAAATGAGGTGAGAAGACAGGCAGCGCTCACAGCACATGGCCAAGGGATCACAATAGCGCAGACTCTTGTACAGCAAATAACAACGCTCAGGAGGCTGCGCCCAAAACCAAAGCGTTATTTATGTGCACCTGTGCTGCGTCTCCTTAAAAAGACAAGTCACGCCTCCAATACAGTTCTACTGTACAATGGGCTAAATTGTGTACGTCTTTCATTCTGCGTGTGCAATGAGCAAAACTTAAAGAGCAACCTTTAACTTGTGGAGCTTTACTGCTGCACAAGGTGTGTCAGTGGGGTTCAGCACCGCCAGCTGTTCTCCTGCTGTGTAGTCGGCATTGTGTCCAGCACAAGCCACGCTGGCACAACAGACCAAAAGCTGCCACCAGTGCAGGCTTCGGCCTACACTCTGCTCCTCTCCTTCTCCTGCTGACCCTGGGCTCTAACACCGCCAGTTTTTGCCCGGAACTGCTAGCTGCACAGAGAAAAACACCAGTCAATGTGTCAGTGGGGTTCAGCACCGCCAGCTGTTCCCCTGCTGTGTAGCTGGCAACGTGTCCTGCAAACCCCATGCAGGCACCTGAACTGAAATTAAAGGGAACCTGCCCCTACCCCCCCAGGTGTTTCTATGTATAACAGCCACCTTGTACAGCAGTACTGCTGCATTTGTACAAGGTGGCTGACTTTTTCTCCTTGCCCATGTTGAATTAAACACGTACAAAATGTGTCTCATTACAGACCATTACAATGTCCCTGAGGTGTGACTTTTCTTTTTAATGACACACAGCACCCCCCTTGGTAGCGCTGCCCGTCTTCTGACATCATTGGTTGGCTGCCTGTGCCTGTGCGTCCGCCCTGCCCGACACAACCCCCCTCGTTGTCTCATATATTTTGGCTGCGACGGTGTGATTGATGGGCATGTGCAGTGCATATGTTCGCCTGTCTTAACTCATCTCCTTCCGCCTTCTTCAGACTGTGCGGCCTCATGGCCGTGGTAGGCGATAAGGGATCAGCTGAGGCCGCCCAGTCTGAAGCAGGTGTAAGGACATGTGTGAGCGGCGAACATATTTACTGCGCAAGGCCACAAATCCCAGCTCTGCAGTGTGTCTTTATTGAAAGACACTGCGGGTCTGGGATTCATGCCCATTGCTACCCGCACTGGCCAACATGAAATGAGGTGAGAAGACAGGCAGCGCTCACAGCGCATGGCCAAGGGATCACAATAGCGCAGACTCCTGTGCAGCAAATAACAATGCTCAGGAGGCTGCGCCCAGCACCAAGGCGTTATTTATGTGCACCTGTGCCGCGTCTCCTTAAAAAGACAAGTCACGCCTCCAATACAGTTCTACTGTACAATGGGCAAAATTGTGTACGTCTTTCATTCTGCGTGTGCAATGAGCAAAATTTAAAGAGCAACCTCTCACTTGTGGAGCATTACTGCTGCACAAGGTGTGGCTATTCTACATTGTAACACCTGAGGGTGGGTTAAAGGTTACCTTTGAAATTGGTTCAATTAGGCTTCGGCCTACACTCTGCTCCTCTCCTCCTCCTGCTGATCCTAGGCTCAAACACCGCCAGTTTCTGCCCGGACGTGCTAGCTGCACAGAGAAGAACACCAGCCAATGTGTTAGTGGGGTTCAGCACCGCCAGCTGTTCCCCTGCTGTGTAGCCGGCATCGTGTCCAGCACAAGCCACGCTGGCACAACTGACCAAAAGCTGCCACCAGTGCAGGCTTCGGCCTACACTCTGCTCCTCTCCTCCTCCTGCTGACCCTGGGCTCAAACACCACCAGTTTTTGCCCGGACGTGCTAGCTGCACAGAGAAGAACACCAGCCAATGTGTTAGTGGGGTTCAGCACCGCCAGCTGTTCCCCTGCTGTGTAGCCGGCATCGTGCCCAGCACAAGCCACGCTGGCACAACTGACCAAAAGCTGCCACCAGTGCAGGCTTCGGCCTACACTCTGCTCCTCGCCTCCTCCTGCTGACCCTGGGCTCAAACACCGCCAGTTTTTGCCCGGACGTGCTAGCTGCACAGAGAAGAACACCAGCCAATGTGTTAGTGGGGTTCAGCACCGCCAGCTGTTCCCCTGCTGTGTAGCCGGCAACGTGACCTGCAAACGCCACGCAGGCACATGAACTGAAATTGAAGGGAGCCTGCCCCCCATCCCCAGGTGTTTCTATGTATAACAGCCACCTTGTACAGCAGTAATGCTGCATTTGTACAAGGTGGCTGACTTTTTCTACTTGCCCACGTGGAACTCAACACGTACAAAATGTGTCTCATTGAGACCATTCCACTGTCCCTGAGTTGTGACTTTCCTTTCTAATGATACGCAGCACCACCCTTGGTAGCGCTGCCCGTCTTTTGACATCATTGGTTAGCTGGCTATGCGTCCACGCTGCTCGACACAACGCCCCTCGGTGTCTTACTTATTTTGACAGCGAGGGTGTGATTGATGGGCATGTGCAGTGCATATGTTTGCCTGTGTTCACTCATCTCCTTCCGCCTTCTTCAGACTGGGTGGCCTCATGGCCGCGGCATGCGATAAGGGATCAGATGAGGACGCCCAGTCTGAAGCAGGTGTAAGGACATGTGTGAGCGGCAAACATATTTACTGCACAAGGCCACGAATCCCAGCCACGCAGTGTGAATTTTTGAAAACACACTGCGGGTCTGGGATTCATGCCCATCGCTAACCGCACCGGCAGACATGAAATGAGGTCATAAGACAGGCAGCACTAACAGCGCATGGCCAAGGGATAACAAGAGTGCAGGCTCCTGTACAGCAAATAACAACGCTCAAGAAGCTGCGCCCATGCACCAAGGTGTTATTTGGGACACCTGTGCTGCGTCTCCTTAAAAAGACAAATCACACCTCCACTACAGTTTTTACTGTAAAATGGGCTAAATTGTGTACGTGTTTCATTCAGCGTGTACAAGTAGACAAATTAATAGAGCAACCTTTGACTTGTGCAGCATTAATGCTGCACAAGGTGTGGCTCTTGTACTTTGTAACACCTGAGGGGGGTTAAAGGTTACCTTTGAAATTGGTTTAACTAGGTCCTCCTGCTGACCCTGGGCTCAAACACCGCCAGTTTTTGCCCGGGACTGCTAGGTGCACAGAGAAAAACACCTGCCAATGTGTCAGTGGGGTTCAGCACCGCCAGCTGTTCCCCTGCTGTGTAGTTGGCAACGTGTCCAGCACAAGCCACGCTGGCACAACCAAACAAAAGCTGCCACCAGTGCAGGCTTCGGCCTACACTCTGCTCCTCTCCTCCTCCTGCTGACCCTGGGCTCTAACACCGCTAGTTTTTGCCCGGAAATGCTAGCTGCACAGAGAAAAACACCCGCCAATGTGTCAGTGGGGTTCAGCACCGCCAGCTGTTCCCCTGCTGTGTAGCCGGCAACGTGACCTGCAAACGCCACGCAGGCACATGAACTGAAATTAAAGGGACCCTGCCACCCACCCCAAGGTGTTTCTATGTATACCAGCCACCTTGTACAGCAGTACTGCTGCATTTGTACAAGGTGGCTGACTTTTTCTCCTTGCCCACGTTGAATGTAACACGTACAAAATGTGTCTCATTACAGACCATTACAATGTCCCTGAGGTGTATATTTCCTTTTTAATGACACGCAGCACCCCCCTTGGTAGCGCTGCCCGTCTTCTGACATCATTGGTTGGCTGGCTGCGCCTGTGCGTCCGCCCTCCTGAAACAACGCTCCTCGTTGTCTTACTTATTTTGACTGCGAGGGTGTGATTGATGGGCACGAGCAGTGCATATCTTCGCCTGTCTTTACTCATCTCCTTCCGCCTTCTTCAGACTGTGCGGCCTCATGGCCGCAGCATGCGAGAAGGGATCAGCTGAGGCCGCCCAGTCCGAAGCAGGTGTAAGGACATGAGTGACAGGTGAAAAAAATTACTGCGCAAGGCCATGAATCCCAGCCCCGTATTGTGACTTAAAGAAAAGACACTGCGGGTCTGGGTTTCATGGCCATCGCTAACCGCACCGGCCAACATGAAATAAGGTCAGAAGACAGGCAGCGCTTACAGGGCATGGCCAAGGGATAACAAGAGCGCAGACTCCTGTACAGCAAATAACAACGCTCAGGAATCTGCGCCCAGCACCTAGGTGTAAATTTTGACACCTGTGCTGCGTCTTCTTAAAAAGACAAGTCACGCCTTCACTACTGTTTGACAGTATAATGGGCTAAATAGTGTACGTATTTTATTCAGCGTGTGCAAGGAGCAAAATTAATAGAGCAACCTTTTACTTGTGCAGCATTAATGCTGCACAAGGTGTGGCTCTTGTACCTTGCAACACCTGAAGGGGGGTTAAAGGTTACCTTTGAAATTGGTTCTACTAGGCTTCGGCCTACACTCTGCTCCTCTCCTCCTCCTGCTGACCCTGAGCTCTAACACCGCCAGTTGGTGCCCGGAAGTGCTGGCTGCACAGAGAAAAACACCCGCCATTGTGTCAGTGGGGTTCAGCACCGCCAGCTGTTCCCCTGCTGTGTAGTCGGCAACGTGTCCAGCACAAGCCACGCTAGCACAACCGAACAAAAGCTGCCACCAGTGCAGGCTTCAGCCTACACTCTGCTCCTCTCCTCCTCCTGCTGACCCTGGGCTCTAACACTGCCATTTTTTGCACGGAACTGCTAGCTGCACAGAGATAAAAACACCAGCCAATGTGTCAGTGGGGTTCATCACCGCCAGCTGTTCCCCTGCTGTGTAGCCAGCAAAGTGACCTGCAAACGCCATGCAGGCACATGAACTGAAATTAAAGGGAACCTGCCATCCACCCCAAGGTGTTTCTATGCATAACAGCCACCTTGTACAGCAGTAATGCTGCATTTGTACAAGGTGGCTGACTTTTTCTTCTTGCCCACGTGGAACTCAACACATACAAAATGTGTCTCATTGAGACCATTCCACTGTCCCTGAGTTGTGACTTTCCTTTCTAATGATACGCAGCACCACCCTTGGTAGCGCTGCCCGTCTGTTGACATCATTGGTTAGCTGGCTGCGCCTGTGCGTCCGCCCTGCTAGAAACAACGCCCCTCGGTGTCTTATTTATTTTGTCAGCGAGGGTGTGGTTTATGGGCACGAGCAGTGCATATGTTTGTCTGTCGTCACTCATCTCCTTCCGCCTTCTTCAGACTGTGCGGCCTTATGGCCGCGGCATGCGAGAAGGGATCAGCAGAGGCCGCCCAGTCTGAAGCAGGTGTAAGGACGTGTGTGAGCGGCGAAAATATTTACTGCTCAAGGCCACGAATCCCAGCACCGCAGTGTGACTTTATGAAAAGGCACTGTGGGTCTGGGATTCATGGCCATCGTTAACCGCAGCGGCCAACATGAAATGAGGTCATAAGACGGGCAGCGCTAAAAGGGCATTGCCAAGGGATAACACAAGAGCGCAGACTCCTGTACAGCAAATAACAACGCTCAGGAAGCTGCGCCAAGCACCAAGGCGTCATTTGGGACACCTGTGCTGCGTCTCCTTAAAAAGACAAGTCACGCCTCCACTACAGTTTGACTGTAGAATGGGCTAAATTGTGTACTTCTTTCATTCAGCGTGTGCAAGTAGACAAATTAATAGAGCAACCTTTGACTTGTGCAGCATTAATGCTGCACAAGGTGTGGCTCTTGTACTTTGTAACACCTGAGGGTGGGTTAAAGGTTACCTTTGAAATTGGTTTAACTAGGTCCTCCTGCTGACCCTGGGCTCTAACACCGCTAGTTTTTGCCCGGAAGTGCTAGCTGCACAGAGAAAAACACCCGCCATTGTGTCAGTGGGGTTCAACAACGCCAGCTGTTCCCCCACTGTGTAGCCGGCAAAGTGTCCTGCAAACGCAACACAGACATAAAGCTACCTCCAGTGCAGGCTTCGGCCTACACTCTGCTCCCCCTGCTTACCCTTTGCTCCAACACCGCTAGTTGGGGCTGTAGGAAGACAATCTTTAATAGGCAACGCATCCTGGTTCCAGCACCGTCAGCTGGTTCCGGGTAGTGTCAAGGTCACTGAGACGCCTATGCTTGCCCCGTCGTGTTGCGGTCGGGTTAGCCAACTCCAGGGTGCCTCCAGTTTAGGAGCTTCCTATGTGGGCTGCGTGAATTGGTAGTCAAGGCTGGTTCTGTAGTGCCAGTAGGCCAAGCTCCCCCTGTAGGACTGTTGGGGTTCGGTAACTGCGGCTGCCTCGCGGCCTAGCTGTTCTCTCCTCTCCTGTGGACCTTCTGGTCCACCACCTGGTTCCAGCACCGTCAGTTGGTTCCGGGCAGAGCCTTTGGCTTAGATGCCTCCTCCTGGGTATCCGAGTTCCGCCAACGTCAGGCGGTCCTTGGTAGTGCTTTTAAGCGCGGGCACCTACAGCTTAGTAACCGGGTTCCAGCACCGTCAGCTGGTCCTCGGTGCCATTGGCTCTTGCACACTGGGGCGACGCATCCGGGTTCCAGCACCGCCAGCTGGTTCTCGGCAGTGTTTTTGTCACGGCCGGTACTCCCTCGTGCCCAGCCTGGTTCCAGCACCGTCAGCTGTTTCCGGGTAGTGTCAAGCTCACTGAGACGCCTATGCTTGCCCCGTCATGTTATGGTCGGGTTAGCCAACTCCAGGGTGCCTCCAGTTTAGGAGCTTCCTATGTGGGCTGCGTGAATTGGTAGTCAAGGCTGGTTCTGTAGTGCCAGTAGGCCAAGCTCCCCCTGTAGGACTGTTGGGGTTCGGTAACTGTGGCTGCCTCGCGGCCAAGCTGTTCTCTCCTCTCCTGTGGATCTTCTGGTCCACCACCTGGTTCCAGCACCGTCAGCTGGTTCCGGGCCGAGCCTTTGGCTTAGGTGCCTCCTCCTGGGTATCCGAGTTCCGCCAACGTCAGGCGGTCCTTGGTAGTGCTTTTAAGCGCGGGCACCTACAGCTTAGTAACCGGGTTCCAGCACCGTCAGCTGGTCCTCGGTGCCATTGGCTCTTGCACACTGGGGCGACGCATCCGGGTTCCAGCACCGCCAGCTTGTTCCCGGCAGTGTTTTTGTCACGGGTACTCCCTCGTGCCCAGCCTGGTTCCAGCACCGTCAGCTGTTTCCGGGTACTGTCAAACTCACTGAGACACCTATGCGTTGCCCCGTCGTGTTGCGGTCGAGTTAGCCAACTCCAGGGTGCCTCCAGTTTAGGAGCTTCCTATGTGGGCTGCGTGAATTGGTAGTCAAGGCTGGTTCTGTAGTGACAGTAGGCCAAGCTCCCCCTGTAGGACTGTTGGGGTTCGGTAACTGTGGCTGCCTCGCGGCCAAGCTGTTCTCTCCTCTCCTGTGGACCTTCTGGTCCACCACCTGGTTCCAGCACCGTCAGCTGGTTCCGGGCCGAGCCTTTGGCTTAGGTGCCTCCTCCTGGGTATCCGAGTTCCGCCAACGTCAGGCGGTCCTTGGTAGTGCTTTTAAGCGCGGGCACCTACAGCTTAGTAACCGGGTTCCAGCACCGTCAGCTGGTCCTCGGTGCCATTGGCTCTTGCACACTGGGGCGACGCATCCGGGTTCCAGCACCGCCAGCTGGTTCTCGGCAGTGTTTTTGTCACGGCCGGTACTCCCTCGTGCCCAGCCTGGTTCCAGCATCGTCAGCTGTTTCCGGGTAGTGTCAAGCTCACTGAGACGCCTATGCTTGCCCCGTCATGTTGTGGTCGGGTTAGCCAACTCCAGGGTGCCTCCAGTTTAGGAGCTTCCTATGTGGGCTGCGTGAATTGGTAGTCAAGGCTGGTTCTGTAGTGCCAGTAGGCCAAGCTCCCCCTGTAGGACTGTTGGGGTTCGGTAACTGTGGCTGCCTCGCGGCCAAGCTGTTCTCTCCTCTCCTGTGGATCTTCTGGTCCACCACCAGGTTCCAGCACCGTCAGCTGGTTCCGGGCCGAGCCTTTGGCTTAGGTGCCTCCTCCTGGGTATCCGAGTTCCGCCAACGTCAGGCGGTCCTTGGTAGTGCTTTTAAGCGCGGGCACCTACAGCTTAGTAACCGGGTTCCAGCACCGTCAGCTGGTCCTCGGTCGTGCCATTGGCTCTTGCACACTGGGGCAACGCATCCGGGTTCCAGCACCGCCAGCTGGTTCTCGGCAGTGTTTTTGTCACGGGTACTCCCTCGTGCCCAGCCTGGTCCCAGCACCGTCAGCTGTTTCCGGGTAGTGTCAAGCTCACTGAGATGCCTATGCCTGCCCCGTTGTGTTGCGGTCGGGTTAGCCAACTCCAGGGTGCCTCCAGTTTAGGAGCTTCCTATGTGGGCTGCGTGAATTGGTAGTCAAGGCTGGTTCTGTAGTGCCAGTGGGCCAAGCTCCCCCTGTAGGACTGTTGGGGTTCGGTAACTGCGGCTGCCTCGCGGCCTAGCTGTTCTCTCCTCTCCTGTGGACCTTCTGGTCCACCACCTGGTTCCAGCACCGTCAGCTGGTTCCGGGCAGAGCCTTTGGCTTAGATGCCTCCTCCTGGGTATCCGAGTTCCGCCAACGTCAGGCGGTCCTTGGTAGTGCTTTTAAGCGCGGGCACCTACAGCTTAGTAACCGGGTTCCAGCACCGTCAGCTGGTCCTCGGTGCCATTGGTTCTTGCACACTGGGGCGACGCATCCGGGTTCCAGCACCGCCAGCTGGTTCTCGGCAGTGTTTTTGTCACGGCCGGTACTCCCTCGTGCCCAGCCTGGTTCCAGCACCGTCAGCTGTTTCCGGGTAGTGTCAAGCTCACTGAGACGCCTATGCTTGCCCCGTCATGTTGTGGTCGGGTTAGCCAACTCCAGGGTGCCTCCAGTTTAGGAGCTTCCTATGTGGGCTGCGTGAATTGGTAGTCAAGGCTGGTTCTGTAGTGCCAGTAGGCCAAGCTCCCCCTGTAGGACTGTTGGGGTTCGGTAACTGCGGCTGCCTCGCGGCCTAGCTGTTCTCTCCTCTCCTGTGGACCTTCTGGTCCACCACCTGGTTCCAGCACCGTCAACTGGTTCCGGGCCGAGCCTTTGGCTTAGGTGCCTCCTCCTGGGTATCCGAGTTCCGCCAACGTCAGGCGGTCCTTGGTAGTGCTTTTAAGCGCGGGCACCTACAGCTTAGTGACCGGGTTCCAGCACCGTCAACTGGTCCTCGGTGCCATTGGCTCTTGCACACTGGGGCGACGCATCCGGGTTCCAGCACCGCCAGCTTGTTCCCGGCAGTGTTTTTGTCATGGGTACTCCCTCGTGCCCAGCCTGGTTCCAGCACCGTCAGCTGTTTCTGGGTACTGTCAAACTCACTGAGACACCTATGCGTTGCCCCGTCGTGTTGCGGTCGAGTTAGCCAACTCCAGGGTGCCTCCAGTTTAGGAGCTTCCTATGTGGGCTGCGTGAATTGGTAGTCAAGGCTGGTTCTGTAGTGCCAGTAGGCCAAGCTCCCCCTGTAGGACTGTTGGGGTTCGGTAACTGTGGCTGCCTCGCGGCCAAGCTGTTCTCTCCTCTCCTGTGGACCTTCTGGTCCACCACCTGGTTCCAGCACCGTCAGCTGGTTCCGGGCCGAGCCTTTGGCTTAGGTGCCTCCTCCTGGGTATCCGAGTTCCGCCAACGTCAGGCGGTCCTTGGTAGTGCTTTTAAGCGCGGGCACCTACAGCTTAGTAACCGGGTTCCAGCACCGTCAGCTGGTCCTCGGTCGTGCCATTGGCTCTTGCACACTGGGGCAACGCATCCGGGTTCCAGCACCGCCAGCTGGTTCTCGGCAGTGTTTTTGTCACGGGTACTCCCTCGTGCCCAGCCTGGTCCCAGGACCGTCAGCTGTTTCCGGGTAGTGTCAAGCTCACTGAGATGCCTATGCTTGCCCCGTCGTGTTGCGGTCGGGTTAGCCAACTCCAGGGTGCCTCCAGTTTAGGAGCTTCCTATGTGGGCTGCGTGAATTGGTAGTCAAGGCTGGTTCTGTAGTGCCAGTGGGCCAAGCTCCCCCTGTAGGACTGTTGGGGTTCGGTAACTGCGGCTGCCTCGCGGCCAAGCTGTTCTCTCCTCTCCTGTAGACCTTCTGGTCCACATCCTGGTTCCAGCACCGTCAGCTGGTTCTTGGCAGTGTCTTTTGCTCTTGTACCTTCTGCTCCCCATCCTGGTTTCAGTACCGTCAGCTGGTTCCGGGCAGAGCCTTTGGCTTAGGTGCCTCCTTCTGGGTATCCAAGTTCCACCAACGTCAGGTGGTCCTTGGTAGTGCTTTCAGGCACGGGTACCTCCTGCTTAGTAACCGGGTTCCAGTAACGTCAGCTGGTCCTCAGTAGCTCCATAGGCTCTTGAACCTTCGGGTAGCCATCCGAGTTCCAGTTCCATCAGCTGGTTCTTGGCATTTTCTCAGCCTTCTTGTACCTTCTGCTACATTTCCAAGTTGAAGACCCTAAAGTCG
The DNA here is from genome assembly GCF_032444005.1 of Ranitomeya imitator. Classification (NCBI taxonomy): domain Eukaryota; kingdom Metazoa; phylum Chordata; class Amphibia; order Anura; family Dendrobatidae; genus Ranitomeya; species Ranitomeya imitator. The sequence goes on from NC_091282.1 coordinate 532,767,816, forward strand.
ACGACCCGGAAGACCACCCCTAAGATGACGACGACACCAGAGACGACAACCAGTGAGATGGTGACGACCCTGGAGATGACGACCCTGAAGACCACCCCGATGACGACGACGACGGTGGAGACGACGACGGCGGAGATGACGACCCTGGAGACGACGACCCTGGAGACGACGACATGGAAGACCGAGAAGCAGAAGAACAAGAGGCTGCAGAACAAAGAGCAGAAGAACATTAAGCATAACACTTAATATCAGAGCAAAAGATATTATCTAAATTATATGCAGAAGAAGACTAAGCAGTGTATGGGCGTGAGTCCGTTCCTCCTCGTGGTGCCCCTGGATAAAGCCTGATGCTGCAGGCCAAACTGAACGCGGACAAATGTAACTTTTGTGACTGGCAGAATGGAAGGTGTAATCTTCAAACTTTTATAGATAACAACTACGGGAATGCCTGTCACAAATGAGAATATGATGAAGAAGTAGAATAGGAAGAATAATAATAGTTGAATAAAATGAATATGAAGAATGTAATAAAAAAAAAAAATAGGTAGAAGATGAAGAAGAAGATGAATAAGGTGAAGAAGTTGATGTCAAAGATGCTGATGATGAAGAAGATGAAAGTGTGGGAAAAGTAAAAAAAAAGAAGGGGAAGGGCGTGGAATAGTGAAACATCAATATCTGACAAAATAAAAAAAAAATTACATAGTCAATATCATTGTCACTCCGAACGTCTTTAAAAAAAAAAATGCTATTCTATTTGATTGGGCTAAACCTCTATGACTTTAATGTCTCCGCCACCTCCCCAAATACATCCTGCATTATTCTTAGTTGTTTTCCTTCATGTAGAATGAACCTACAAGGAAAGAAAGGGTTTATTTTAATTCCGATATTTTGGTCCCATTGACTTGCATTGGGATCGGGTATCGGTATCGGCGATATCCGATATTTTTTGAATATCGGCCGATCCAATCCGATACCGATACTTTCCGATATCGGAAGGTATCGCTCAACACTAATCAGGGGCTCTCCAAACGCGACATGGCGTCCGATCTCAATTCCAGCCAATTCTGCGTTGAAAAAGTAAAACAGTGCTCCTTCCCTTCTGAGCTCTCCCGTGTGCCCAAACAGGAGTATACCCCAACATATGGGGTATCAGCGTACTGAGGACAAATTGGACAACAACTTTTGGGGTCCAATTTCTCCTGTTACCCTTGGGAAAATACAAAACTGGGGGCTAAAAAATAATTTTGGGGTGAATTTTTTTTTTTTTTCACGGCTCTGTGTTAGAAACTGTAGTGAAACATTTGGGAGCTCAAAGTTCTCACAACACATCTAGATAAGTTCCTTGAGGGGTCTAGTTTCCAATATGGGGTCACTTGTGGGGGGTTTCTACTGTTTAGGTACATTAGGGGCTCTGCAAACGCAATGTGACGCCTGCAGACCATTCCATCTAAGTCTGTATTCCAAATGGCGCTCCTTCCCTTCCGAGCCCTCCCATGTGCCCAAACGGTGGTTCCCCCCCACATATGGGGTATCAGCGCACTCAGGACAAATTGCACAACAACTTTTGCGGTCCGATTTCTCCTTTTACCCTCGGGAAAATACAAAACTGGAGGCTAAAAAATAATTTTTGTGGGAAAAAAAATTTGTTTTATTTTTACGGCTCTGCATTATAAACTTCTGTGAAGCTCTTGGTGGGTCAAAGTGCTCACCACACATCTAGATAAGTTCCTTAGGGGGTCTACTTTCCAAAATGGTGTCATTTGTGGGGGGTTTCAATGTTTAGGCACATCAGTGGCTCTCCAAACGCAACATGGTGTCCCATCTCAATTCCAGTCAATTTTGCATTGAAAAGTCAAATGGCGCTCCTTTGCTTCCAAGCTCTGCCATGCACCCAAACAGTGGTTTACCACCACTTATTGGATATCGGCGTACTCAGGACAAATTGTACAACAAGGTTTGGGATCCATTTTCTCCTGTAACCCTTGGTAAAATAAAACAAATTGGAGCTGAAGTAAATTTTTTGTGAAAAAAGTTAAATGTTAATTTTTATTTAAACATTCCAAAAATTCCTGTGAAACACCTGAAGGGTTAATAAACTTCTTGAATGTGGTTTTGAGAACCTTGAGGGGTGAAAATTTTAGAATGGTGTCACACTTGGATATTTTCTATCATATAGACCCCTCAAAATGACTTCAAATGAGATGTGGTCCCTAAAATAAAATGGTGTTGTAAAAATGAGAAATTGCTGGTCAACTTTTAACCCTTATAACTCCCTAACAAAAAAAAATTTTGGTTCCAAAATTGTGCTGATGTAAAGTAGACATGTGGGAAATGTTACTTATTAAGTATTTTGTGTGACATATGTCTGTGATTTAATTACATAAAAATTCAAAGTTGGAAAATTGCGAAATTTTCAAAATTTTTGCCAAATTTCCGTTTTTTTCACAAATAAACGCAGGTAATATCAAAGAAATGTTAGCACTATCATGAAGTACAATATGTCATGAGAAAACAATGTCAGAATCATCAGGATCCGTTGAAGCGTTCCAGAGTTATAACCTCCTAAAGGGACAGTGGTCAGAATTGTAAAAATTGGCCCGGTCCATAACGTGCAAACCACCCTTGGGGGTAAAGGGGTTAATGAATATGTTGAAGAGAACAGGTCCCAATACTGACCCCTGTGGTACCCCACTGGTCACAGTGACCCAGTTAGAGACTATACCATTTATAACCACCCTCTGCTTTCTATCACTAAGCCAGTTACTAACCCATTTACACACATTTTCCCCCAGACTAGGCATTCTCATTTTGTGTACCAACCTCTTGTGCGGCACGGTATCAAACGCTTTGGAAAAATCGAGATATACCACGTCCAATGACTCACCGTGGTCCAGCCTATAGCTTACCTCTTCATAAAAACTGATTAGATTGGTTTGACAGGAGCGATTTCTCATAAACCCATGCTGATATGGAGTTAAACAGTTATTCTCATTGAGATAATCCAGAATAACATCCCTCAGAAACCCTTCAAATATTTTACCAACAATAGAGGTTAGACTTACTGGCCTATAATTTCCAGGTTCACTTTTAGAGCCCTTTTTGAATATTGGCACCACATTTGCTATGCGCCAGTCCTGCGGAACAGACCCCGTCGCTATAGAGTCCCTAAAAATAAGAAATAATGGTTTATCTATTACATTACTTCGTTTTCTTAGTACTCGTGGGTGTATGCCATCCGGACCCAGAGATTTATCTATTTTAATCTTATTTAGCCGGTTTCGCACCTCTTCTTGGGTTAGATTGGTGACCCTTAATATAGGGTTTTTATTGTTTCTTGGGATTTCACCTAGCATTTCATTTTCCACCGTGAATACCGTGGAGAAGAAGGTGTTTAATATGTTAGCTTTTTCCTCGTCATCTACAACCATTCTTTCCTCACTATTTTTTAAGGGGCCTACATTTTCAGTTTTTATTCTTTTACTATTGATATAGTTGAAGAACAGTTTGGGATTAGTTTTACTCTCCTTAGCAATGTGCTTCTCTGTTTCCTTTTTGGCAGCTTTAATTAGTTTTTTTAGATAAAGTATTTTTCTCCCTATAGTTTTTTAGAGCTTCAATGGTGCCATCCTGCTTTAGTAGTGCAAATGCTTTCTTTTTACTGTTAATTGCCTGTCTTACTTCTTTGTTTAGCCACTTTGGGTTTTTCCTATTTCTAGTCCTTTTATTCCCACAAGGTATAAACCGCTTACAGTGCCTATTTAGGATGTTCTTAAACATTTTCCATTTATTATCTGTATTCTTATTTCTGAGGATATTGTCCCAGTCTACCAGATTAAGGGCATCTCTAAGCTGGTCAAACTTTGCCTTCCTAAAGTTCAGTGTTTTTGTGACTCCCTGACAAGTCCCCCTAGTGAAAGACAGGTGAAACTGTACAATATTGTGGTCGCTATTTCCTAGATGCCCGACCACCTGCAGATTTGTTATTCTGTCAGGTCTATTAGATAGTATTAGGTCTAAAAGTGCTGCTCCTCTGGTTGGATTCTGCACCAATTGTGAAAGATAATTTTTCTTGGTTATTAGCAGAAACCTGTTTCCTTTATGGGTTTCACAGGTTTCTGTTTCCCAGTTAATATCCGGGTAGTTAAAGTTCCCCATAACCAGGACCTCATTATGGGTTGCAGCTTCATCTATCTGCTTTAGAAGTAGACTTTCCATGGTTTCTGTTATATTTGGGGGTTTGTAACAGACCCCAATGAGAATTTTGTTACCATTTTTCCCTCCATGAATTTCGACCCATATGGACTCGACATCCTCATTCCCTTCGCTAATATCCTCCCTTAAAGTGGACTTTAGACAAGACTTTACATAGAGACAAACCCCTCCTCCTCTCCGATTTTTACGATCCTTTCTAAACAGACTGTAACCCTGTAAGTTAACTGCCCAGTCATAGCTTTCATCTAACCATGTCTCGGTTATTCCCACTATGTCAAAGTTACCTGTAGATATTTCTGCTTCTAGTTCTTCCATCTTGTTTGTCAGGCTTCTGGCGTTTGCGAGCATGCAGTTTAGAGGATTTTGTTTTGTTCCAATCTCCTCACTTCTACATCTAGAAGAAAGGTTTGTGGAGATCCTGTGCGCTGCTGGATGGTTGAAACGTCGTCAGTCCAAGTAGAATTTAATAAATAAATTGTGGCTTTATTCTAGGCGTTTTGAAGTTGCAAGAAGTTCTTCAGGAAAAAGAAGGACCAAACGTCCGTCTAAAGCCTTCTAGGTTTACGTTGTAAGCCATGGATCAGCAGCAGCTGTTAAATACTACAAGCACAAAAGAAGTCTAATCAGGTTACCACAATCTAAAGCTTATACCCCCACTGTATGTGGATAAAACCCTATTTTGCGCCATTTTCTCTCCCCAGCATTTTTTCAACAAATATCAGCTTGGTAGACTACTGTTGTTTAAAAAATGTAAGGATAGTAACACAGGTAGTTGCCTCAAAGTAAGTGCATTGCTGCCGGTATGGGAGCCTTACTGCTACAGGCAACACAGGAGGAGACTGTCATGCACAGTGTAGGAAACATTAAGTGCAACACAAAGGGATGAGAGGAAGGAAGCCCAACAGTAGGCAGATCTAAAGTCACTCTGTCTTCCCTAAACGTCTCTATATAGGTTCTGCATCAATAGCCGAGCAGAAATCTAATCCCTGCCTGACCCTGGCAATAAGCCCTGCTTAGGAAAGGATAGAGTTGGCACTAGTCAATCCTCACTAAAACTAAAGACAGCTGGGATAGACAAACAGTAATCTTGCGTAGACTCAGAGAGGTAACCCAGACATCCTCCAGCAGCGCCAAAGAGGAAGACAGTCCACTGCTATTGTTGAGGGAGGATCTAAAGTGATCCTTCACGGTTAACTCAGTGATTTCCAAATTAATCTACAGGGCGTTGCCGGCAACTGAAAATGACCAGACGGAGACGAATGTCTCTGTTTGGGGGGATCAAGCAGATCTCTGGCCCCCGTTTATTGTGCATCAACTTCTATAATCATTGAAATTACACTTCAACCAATCAGCATAAGAACACGCTCACAGTTCTTAACCTATAAGAATGCAGGAACAGTCTGTACGTCAAAGTCTCGTAGAACAATATACCCTCAGTCTCATGTCCTGCCCAGGTTGCAACAATCAAGGTCTCATCAAGGTCTCATAACAGCTGTAAACTTTAGCCTACTAACAAAATTTATATCAAAACAACAAAATGGAGTCGAAAAGCACAAAATGGAGAATCTTTCTTAATATGTTCCTTCACATTCCCCCCTAGATAAATTTTGTTAACTAATGTCCAGCATCAGAGGTACTATACCAAGCTATAAGCTCGAGGGGTACTGGTCTTCACATGACTGGTGCCATGTTACCAGCCATGGCTGTTGCGGCGTACCCATCCCCCCTGTATACTAGAATTTACGAATAACAATTATTGATAACAGTGGTGGGGATCTTTTGAAGATAGCCATGCGCCAGGCTTCAACATCTTCATCAGGTAACTTTGTGAAATCGGTGTAGAGAAGAACAGGGGATGCAACTCTTTTGGTTTCATCATTAGTTGACTTAGTGTAGGATTTCCTAATACATACAGAAATACACCAAAGAACAAGTTTTAGTATTACATACATGACAAGGATAAAGGCAGCGATGTGTAACAAACTTTCCAAGATTCCAGCTATCCAGCCCCAAAGTCCCTTAAACCAATTGGCTGGATTAAGAAAGGAGAAGATATCTGCCCACCAACTGTCCTTATTACTAGGGTTGAGCAACTTTTACTTTTATAGGATCGGGTCGGGTTTCACGAAACCCGACTTTTTCAAAAGTCGGGTCGAGTGAAATTGGCCGATCCTATAAAAAAAAGTCGGGGTCGGCCGAAACTCGAAACCCAATGCAGTGCATTGGGTTTCCAATGGTTCCCAGGGTCTGAAGGAGAGGAAATTCTCCTTCAGGCCCTGCGATCCATATTTAAGTGTAAAATAAAGAATTAAAATAAAAAATATCGCTATACTCACCCTCGGACGCGCCCTGGTACTAACCGAGAACCTTCCTTCCTTCGAATCAGCGCTTGCAGGACCTTGCGGTGACGTCGCGGTGACGTCGCGGCTTGTGATTGGTCGCGCGACCGCCCATGTGACCGCTCGCGCGACCAATCACAAGCCGTGACGTCACCGCAAGGTCCTGCAAGCGCTGATTCTTAGGAAGGAAGGCTGCCGGAAAGAAGCAGGGCGCGTCCGAGGGTGAGTATATTCCTATTAGGTATATACTCACCCTCGGACGCGCCCTGCTTCTTTCCGGCAGCCTTCCTTCCTAAGAATCAGCGCTTGCAGGACATTGCGGTGACATCGCGGTGACGTCGCGGCTTGTGATTGGTCGCGCGAGCGGTCACATGGGCGGTCACGCGACCAATCACAAGCCGCGACGTCACCGCGACGTCACCGCAAGGTCCTGCAAGCGCTGATTCGAAGGAAGAAAGGCTGCCGGTTAGTACCAGGGCGCGTCAGAGGGTGAGTATAGCGATATTTTTTATTTTAATTCTTTATTTTACACTTAAATATGGATTCCGATACCGATTTCCGATATTGCAAACATATCGGAACTCGGGATCGGAATTCCGATACCAGATTCAGAAGATCGCCGACTTCATGGCCGACCCCACACAGGGGTCGGGTCGGGTTTCATGAAACCCGACTTTGCCAAAAGTCGGCGACTTCTGAAAATGGCCGACCCGTTTCGCTCAACCCTACTTATTACGGTAATTGTCTTTATCATATTGATCTTTGAGTCTTTGAATGTCTTCTAACTTTAACTTTAGAATACTATTGGGATCTGTATAATGACAGCAAGCGGGTCCAATAATCTGACACATACCACACTGTGCTGCTGTTAAGTAGTCTAGTACTACAGTATATTGATTAGTGACTATGATAAGTTGGTTTTGGACAGCAACAGTAGTATTAAGTATATCCAATATATCCAAAATTTGATTATCTAGATAATCTGTGGCCCTAAGCAATTTATCCCACATTTGTGTAATCATAGGGTAAATGAAAATAGAACTGAAAATTGTATTGGCTATACCCATCTGTACTACTCATCTTTCATAATATTCTACAAACTTATTATTCAAGGATGTTGGGGAATTTAGGCTGTCCTATGCGGTTATCAATATTATTATATGGAAATACGAAAAACCAAAACATTATGTCCCCTTATTTGCTACTAGTCTGTTTGACCAGCTTGCACTGCGATACGTGCATCCATGTCAGCCTTTCTTCCAGCTTTACTGACATAGGAGTAATGAGGAGGACTTGGTAGGGAACATCATGTCAGGGTTCTAGTCCGTGTTTTCTGACATGCCTTTTCACGACCACAAAATCACCAGACTTCAAGTTGTGACAAATATCGGTTTCTGCTTAATCTGGAAGGGAAGAAGAAACTAAAACATGAGTGTTAGCAAGATTTTTACTAAGCTGAATAACGTATTGAACAGCACGGTCATTTTCTTCTGATAACTACTGAGACTGGAAATTTGCAACTGAGAACCTAGCACCAAACAATATCTCATATGGGGACAGGCCATGTTTTGCAATAGGGGTAGTACAAATATGGTACAGTACAATGGGTAGGAGCTCTGGCCATGGAGCCGTAGTCTCCTGCATCATTTTGGTCAATTGTCCCTTCAGTGTGCCGTTCAGCCTCTCAACTTTCCCACTAGATTGTGGAGAGTATGGAGGGCAGCAGTGGATCTAAGCATTGTCAGAAACTCATGATAAACATGAGAAGAAAAGACCGGACCTTGGTCACTTTCAACAACTTCTGGAACACCATATCTGCATATAACTTTCATCACCAGTTTCTTTGCTGTGGTCTTTGCAGTCATGTTGGTAACCGGGAATGCTTCCGGCCAATTGGAGAACATATCGACAACCACCAGACAATATTCATAACTTCCAGACTTAGGCAACGTGATGTGGTCCACTTGGAGCCTTTGGAAAGGATAGTCAGGCTTAGCAAGGTGCTTCGGGGGTACACGTTGAAGTTGAACGAGATTGCAGGTCTGACAGATATTACATGTACGGTTGAGTGCTGTCAGGATTGTAGAAATACCTGGAGCCCAGTAGAATTTTTGTACCAGGGCTAGGGCCTGTTTTTTCCTCGATGTGTGTGGGCCCATGTGCCCACGTGGTGATAGCAGGGTACATCCGCTTAGGGAGACACACAAGTTGGTCCTTTTTCCAGAGACCATTGTCCATACATGCTCCATCAGCCTTCCACAGCTTCACTTCTTCCTTTGGGGACATTCTCTGCATCGTCAGTAAGCGGTCTCGCGGGGTCCGACAGAAAACTTCAGCCTGTTGTGGATCATCAGGTTCCTGTAGAGTCAGTGCTTCTTGTAACTGTTTACGCTGAGAGCATGTGGTCACCATAGCTGGTATGGTCTGTTCAACGGGTAGGAGAGCAGCAGCTTTTGCTTGCATATCTGCAAAGGCTTTACCAACAGTCTGTGGACTGTTCCTAGGACCGTGCTCCTTAACTTTGATAATAGCCACCTGGGTAGGTAACTTGATTGAGTCCATGAACGTTTTAACAGCTTCAACATTCTTCACTGGAGTCCCGGCTGTAATAATAAACCCTCGATTGGCTCATAGGGCTCTGAAATCATGAGCAATACCAAATGCATACTGTGAGTCCGTGTATATATTAGCCTGCCTGTCTTTGGCCAGAACACATGCAGTAGACAGACCCTGAAGTTCTGTGCTGACAGTGAGGGAGGGAGGGAGTGCAGCTCCGTGCACTACAGTGTCTTCTGTAGTAACAGTGTATCCGGTGTGGAATCTGCCAAAATCATCACCATATCTTGAATGTCTTTCAGGGCATTGTAGAGAGGTTGCATTATGCGGGATGCGTCCGGTATCCACTGACGACAATAGGTACATAGTCCAAGAAAACGCTGAAGTTCAGTCTAATCTTTTGGGAAAGTAAGGGAGCCGACGGCTATTTTTCTTTCTTCTGTGAGATGTCTGTCTCCCTGAAGGAGACAGTGACCCAAAAATATCACTTGACCAAGGCAGAACCGAAGTTTCAAGGCCGAAACCCGACAGTTCAGATCTGCCAGATATTTGAGGAGGCTAACAGTGGCAGCAATGGCTTCCTGCTCTGTCCGTGCGCACAACAAAAGATCAGCCACATACTGAAGCAGCGTGACATAGGGGTGATTTAAATGCCAGGGTAAAAGACACTCGCCCATATTTTTTGCAAACTGATTGGGACTGTTTTGGGCCCCTTGTGGCATAACTGTCCACATCAATTGTCGTCCCTGATAAGTGAATGCAAACAGAAAGTGGCAATCTGGGTGTAATGGAATGCTGAAGAAGGCATTGGCAAGGTTGATGACTGTGAACCAAGCAGCATCCTGAGATATCTGGGACAAGAGAGTATTTGGATTAGGCACTGGAGATTCCAGAACAGTAGCTGCATTAACTGCCCGTAGATCTTGTACCAGCCGGTACACAGCGGGTTGGCCGGGTGGGGTCTTTTTCTTAACAGGAAACAAAGGCGTGTCACATGGGGAAACACGGTACCATTATCGAGTAACGTTTTTATTTGACCCTTGAGGCCCCGCTTCTGATCATGTTTCAAAGGGTACTGATGGACTTTGGGAAACGGGGCACCAGATTTGAGAAACACTTTTACTGGTTCTACAGGCATTATTGGGGGTGGATCTGGGCCTATCAGGGCCATCATAACCGTGGGAAGGGCGTGTAAGATACACATCTCATTATGTTCATCTGCATATGCGTTATATAACGTAAGTACCATCTGACCATCATCTTGGAATTATATTCTGGAGCGGATCTGTGATAATAAATCTGCCCCCATCAAATTTACCGGACATGAGGGAGAGATTACGAACTGAGCAGTAACTTCAGGGAAAGGTCCCACAGGGATGGGTTTTGTGAGAGTATATTTATTGGGTCTGCCATCTACCCTAATTAAAACAAGCTCTTGGTCTGAGAATTAACATGGCGAGGGAGATTCCCAGACATAGTGTTAAAAAGGGACATTGGAGTATGGGACTGGATTTGTGTAAGGCAGGAGGGCTGGAGCTGGAGTCTGGGCCACTGATAAGGAACCAGCTGCGTCCTTGTAACTGTGTGTGGGGGGGGCTGAGATTGGAGCAGAAATCGCTGCGGTTACTGATTTAACCCTTGATTTCCCTGTTGATGCAGAGCGGGCTTCTTCTAAAAACTTTGTACTACTTTTTTTTTCAATGCATCGTCCAGAATGGAAGTCTCAATATCGGGTCTGACTGACATTATTGCCTCTTTCAATTCAGATTTAAGGCCGGACATTAATCCTACTACAAAAAGGTGTGTATGGGCTTTATTTTACAATGAGAATCCCAGATCTTTAAATACTACCATAAGACGCCCATAGAACTTCTCGTCAGTCCAGGATATTTTGGTGCCTTGGGGTTAAGGGGCATAGGGCTTACAGTCGGGAGTAGAGACTTAATTTCCTGGGGAGGGACCATATTATCTAGCAGGGAGCCCCCCTGTCCCAAATTTTAAAATTGTTTGCTTTGCCAACACATTGATCTCAGTCACTTTCTCAGTTCCTTCTTGCACCACAAACATCCAGTTTTTTGTCATAGTAATAGACAACTTTCCTTTTTCAACGTAACAAAATCAAATCAGAATTCACTTCCTCTGTTAATCCTTAATTTGCTATATATCAACCATTCAACTTGAAGCAGATTAATCTTTTACCAATCTTTCAATTACACTGATAACCAATCTCTTACAAGTTTCCTTCTAAAACTAGGCGCCATTTTTTTACTTTAAATTTACAATATTTCTTTCTAATTCAATACAATATTGTTGTTTTAAACAAAACACAGATCTCCCAGCGCGTTCTGCACCAAGGACAAAAAAATTCAGAGAGGACGCAGCTTTGTGCCCCCTCCATACCAGAGACACAGAACAGATAAGAACATCACAGCATTCCTCAGCACAGAAAGGAAAAAAACAAAAGCGCAGCTGTTTGACTTACCCCTCCCATCGGGTATCTTAAAAATTTCACACAGAAACGGAAAACAGCAGTTCTCAGACTTAATTAATTTCTACAAAACCTTCATCACACAATTCACATGAAAAACCAGACCATCTTAGAAAAACTAATGGCTGAGAATATTTTCCTTTGGGCTAACAATATCAGATTCATCACACAAATTCAAAATCTTCTTTTACTTCACGGAAACTGATTCTCCTTTAGAGCTAAATATCCTTACTTTGTCGTGCACAATACCAGAGCGGCCGTATTAGTTTGTTCCACTGGGTTTACCTGTCCCCCTCTGGGACAACCCAAAAATGCGGTACTCAGTGAAATGAGGAGGGCATCTCAGACTAACCCTCTGGATACCCCTGGAAATATACATATATATCTATATATTCCTGAGTTACGCATCCTACCCATCTTCGATCACCTCACCGCGCCTGATTCTAACAGTGATCAGGAATTCAGGATATTTTGACTATAAAGATAATTACATCACTGGTCAATCCGGGGTGTCCGTCCCTTATGAGGTACGGTTCGAGCACTGGGCTGCCAACAGAACTACACCTCTATATGATTCCACCCAAGAATCACCCCACCATCGGGGACAAACCTCAGATCCTTTTTGCAGCAACAAACACTGGAAAACCACACCAAACGATCAGTCTGAACAGTATAACTGCCAACTTACCATGGTTGTTGTGGGGGATGATCAGTCCCAATTTCCAGTGCCCGTGTCCAGTCCGAGGGTCCTTTGTCTTGTTGTCCTCCGGGAGGCAGAGGCGTTCCTGTTTGGGGCCCCACGTTTCGGGCGCCAACTGTTGAGGGAGGATCTAAAGTGATCCTTCACGGTTAACTCAGTGATTTCCAAATTAATCTACAGGGCATTGTCAGCAACTGAAAATGACCAGACGGAGACGAATGTCTCTGTTTGGGGGGATCAAGCAGATCTCTGGCCCCCGTTTATTGTGCATCAACTTCTATAATCATAGAAATTACACTTCAACCAATCAGCATAAGAACACGCTCACAGTTCGTAACCTATAAGGCCGGCGTCACACACAGCGTAAAACAATACGGTCCGTATATTACGGCCGTAATACGCTGAAAAGTCCCCAAAATAGTGGTCCGTAGCTCCTCTGTAGGCAGGGTGTGTCAGCGTTTTTTGCGCATGGCATCCTCCGTATGTAATCCGTATAGCATCCGTACTGCGTGTTTTTCTCGCAGGCTTGCAAAACCAACATACCGCTATAGAAGGGATCCATGTGTCACAAAAAAAAAAAAAAAAATATATATATATATATATACTGTATATATATATATATGCATATATATATATATATATATGTCAGTAGACACATATATATATATTAATATTTCTTCCAGCGCCCTCTGCTGGTTGTCCTCATATGAACTCAAGCCTGGGAGCTTTCTAGGAAAATTCCCACGATCTAGGAACAACCAGCAGAGGGCGCCTCACCGCAAATGAAGGTAAATATAGGTCATTGACCTACTTTACCTTCATTCCCCGGGGTTTTGCAGCCACGACCAACGTTGCATTAGCAAAGCTCATGGCTGCAAAATATTTTAACCCCTTCAGATGGATTTACATCGTTGGACTTTACAGATCTGCGGAAGGTAAGGATATTGTTAGTTTATTATGTTTTTTTTGTTACAGAACGAGGGTCTTCAGTGATTGGATTGGGCGTTGAATAAAATATTACAACAACCTTTGTTTTTATTTCATTAAAATAATTTTTAATAATGTGTTTGTGTATTTTTTTAACCCTTTACTAGTATTGGATTAATAATGAATAGGTGTCATAATTGATGCCTCTCCATTATTAATTTGGCTTAATGTCACCTTACAATAGCAAGGTGGCATTAACCCTTCATTACCCCATATCCCACCGCTACAAGGGAATGGGAAGAGAGTGGCCAAGTGCCAGAATAGGTGCATCTTCCAGATGTGCCTTTCCTGGGGTGGCTGGGGGCAGGTGTTTTTAGCCGGGGGGGGGGCAATAACTGTGGACCCTCTCCAGGCTATTAATATCTGCCCTCAGTCACTGGCTTTACTACTCTGGCGGAGAAAATTGCACGGGAGCCCACGCCAATTTTTTCCGCCATTTAACCCTTTAATTTAGTAGATAGAACGGCCAAATTTTGCATATACACACTACTAACATTAGTAGTGTGGAATATGCAAAAAAAGGGGGATATGAGATGGTTTACTGTATGTAAACCATGTCTCAAATCATGTCGGGTTTAGGAAGGAGAGAGCAAAAGCCGGTAATTGAATTACCGGCTTTAAAGCTATCTCGTGCTGGAAGAAATATTAATATATATATATATATACATATATATATATATACAGTTAGGGCCAGAAATATTTGGACAATGACACAATTTTCGCGATTTGGGCTCTGCATGCCACCACATTGGATTTGAAATGAAACCTCTACAACAGAATTCAAGTGCAGATTGTAACGTTTAATTTGAAGGGTTGAACAAAAATATCTGATAGAAAATGTAGGAATTGTACACATTTCTTTACAAACACTCCACATTTTAGGAGGTCAAAAGTAATTGGACAAATAAACATAACCCAAACAAAATATTTTTATTTTCAATATTTTGTTGCAAATCCTTTGGAGGCAATCACTGCCTTAAGTCTGGAACCCATGGACATCACCAAACACTGGGTTTCCTCCTTCTTAATGCTTTGCCAGGCCTTTACAGCCGCAGCCTTCAGGTCTTGCTTGTTTGTGGGTCTTTCCGTCTTAAGTCTGGATTTGAGCAAGTGAAATGCATGCTCAATTGGGTTTAGATCTGGAGATTGACTTGGCCATTGCAGAATGTTCCACTTTTTGGCACTCATGAACTCCTGGTTAGCTTTGGCTGTATGCTTGGGGTCATTGTCCATCTGTACTATGAAGCGCCGTCCAATCAACTTTGCAGCATTTTGCTGAATCTGGGCTGAAAGTATATCCCGGTACACTTCAGAATTCATCCGGCTACTCTTGTCTGCTCTTATGTCATCAATAAACACAAGTGACCCAGTGCCATTGAAAGCCATGCATGCCCATGCCATCACGTTGCCTCCACCATGTTTTACAGAGGATGTGGTGTGCCTTGGATCATGTGCCGTTCCCTTTCTTCTCCAAACTTTTTTCTTCCCATCATTCTGGTACAGGTTGATCTTTGTCTCATCTGTCCATAGAATACTTTTCCAGAACTGAGCTGGCTTCTTGAGGTGTTTTTCTGCAAATTTAACTCTGGCCTGTCTATTTTTGGCATTGATGAATGGTTTGCATCTAGATGTGAACCCTTTGTATTTACTGTCATGGAGTCTTCTCTTTACTGTTGACTTAGAGACAGATACACCTACTTCACTGAGAGTGTTCTGGACTTCAGTTGATGTTGTGAACGGGTTCTTCTTCACCAAATTAAGTATGCGGCGATCATCCACCACTGTTGTCATCCGTGGACGCCCAGGCCTTTTTGAGTTCCCAAGCTCACCAGTCAATTCCTTTTTTCTCAGAATGTACCCAACTGTTGATTTTGCTACTCCAAGCATGTCTGCTATCTCTCTGATGGATTTTTTCTTTTTTTTTCAGCCTCAGGATGTTCTGCTTCACCTCAATTGAGAGTTCCTTTGACGGCATGTTGTCTGCTCACAGCAACAGCTTCCAAATGCAAAACCACACACCTGGAATCCACCCCTGACCTTTTAACTACTTCATTGATTACAGGTTAACGAGGGAGACGCCTTCAGAGTTAATTGCAGCCCTTAGAGTCCATTGTCCAATTACTTTTGGTCCCTTGAAAAAGAGGACGCTATGCATTACAGAGCTATGATTCCTAAACCCTTTCTCCGATTTGGATGTGGAAACTATCATATTGCAGCTGGGAGTGTGCACTTTCAGCCCATATTATATATATAATTGTATTTCTGAACATGTTTTTGTAAACAGCTAAAATAACAAAACTTGTGTCAATGTCCAAATATTTCTGGCCCTAACTGTATGTGTTTCACTGACATATATATATATATATATATATACCTATTCTATGTGTACACATTTATTCTACCTATTCTATTGTAAGCTGTCAGTGTGATTTTACTATACACCGCACTGAATTGCCGGCTTTTCTCTCTAACACCGCTGCGTATTTCTCGCAAGTAACACTGCTGGTCCGTGTGTGATCCGTATTTTTCAGGCTTCCATAGACTTGCATTGGCGTATTTCTTGCGCAGTACGGTAACAAACGCAGCATGCTGCGATTTTCTACGGCCGTAGAAAGCCGTATAATACGGATCAGTAAAATACGGCAGATAGGAGCAGGGGCATAGAGAATAATTGTGCTGTTTGTTTTGCGAGTTTTACGGACGTATTTTCTGCGCTCATACGTCCGTAAAACTCGCAAGTGTGACGGCGGCCTAAGAATGCAGGAACAGTCTGTACGTCAAAGTCTCGTAGAACAACACACCCTCAGTCTCATTTCCTGCCCAGGTTGCAACAATCAAGGTCTCATCAAGGTCTCATAACAGCTGTAAACTTTAGCCTACTAACAAAATTTATATCAAAACAACAAAATGGAGTCGAAAAGCACAAAATGGAGAATCTTTCTTAATATGTTCCTTCACATTCCCCCCTAGATAAATTTTGTTAACTAATGTCCAGCATCAGAGGTACTATACCAAGCTATAAGCTCGAGGGATACTGGTCTTCACATGACTGGTGCCATGTTACCAGCCATGGCTGTTGCGGCGTACCCATCCCCCCTGTATACTAGAATTTACGAATAACAATTATTGATAACAGTGGTGGGGATCTTTTGAAGATAGCCATGCACCAGGCTTCAACATCTTCATCAGGTAACTTTGTGAAATCGGTGTAGAGAAGAGCAGGGGATGCAACTCTTTTGGTTTCATCATTAATACATATTAGTCCAAAAAATCAAGAACACATTCCTATACACAGATATACAAAAAAAGACCTATAGACTATAAAAATCAGGTCACAGAATGCTACAGTTCACAAAATAGAAATTTATTATTAACAAACAGAATAAAATATTACTTTCACCAATTATAAAGACGTGCCTCCAATCCAATAACCGACTTTACATGACGTGCAGATATATAACAATCAAAGGTATAATATTTATATAAGGTAACACTTTTTATGGTTACTTAACCTTAATCCTATAGCTGATGGTTCTGTATACGTATCATGAGGGGCTACTAGTGTGCATAGGGGGGTCAGTTTGTACCACAATGTATCATATGTACGTAAATCAGACTAAAGCTCCTAAACTATAACTATTAGCCGATAAAGCTTATTGCAAAACAAAACAAATGGAGACTTTATCTTATTCCAGATAACCTTCCCCCATATAGAACCTAAGTAATGCATAAGCCCAATTATGTAAAGATAGGCAACTAGGGCTATCCCTCCAAGGCGTATCCAATGGCAATAAAGCCTAAAGCAAACATAGACAAGTCCATCACAGCGTGACTGCATGCCCTAATGTATATAACACCCAGGAGGTAAAATACAAATAGTATGCACAACCATGGACAAAAACCATCAGTAACCCTGATTCAAAATCATAATTACCTCTGCACGTGTATCACAGAAAGCCGGTATAATACCCCAAATTAAAATTAAAGGTTATCTGGAATAAGATAAAGTCTCCATTTGTTTTGTTTTGCAATAAGCTTTATCGGCTAATAGTTATAGTTTAGGAGCTTTAGTCTGATTTACGTACATATGATACATTGTGGTACAAACTGACCCCCCTATGCACACTAGTAGCCCCTCATGATACGTATACAGAACCATCAGCTATAGGATTAAGGTTAAGTAACCATAAAAAGTGTTACCTTATATAAATATTATACCTTTGATTGTTATATATCTGCACGTCATGTAAAGTCGGTTATTGGATTGGAGGCACGTCTTTATAATTGGTGAAAGTAATATTTTATTCTGTTTGTTAATAATAAATTTCTATTTTGTGAACTGTAGCATTCTGTGACCTGATTTTTATAGTCTATAGGTCTTTTTTTGTATATCTGGTTTCATCATTAGTTGTCTTAGTGTAGGATTTCCTAATACATACAGAAATACACCAAAGAACAAGTTTTAGTATTACATACATGACAAGGATAAAGGCAGCGATGTTTAACAAACTTTCCAAGATTCCAGCTATCCAGCCCCAAAGTCAAAACAACAAAATGGAGTCGAAAAGCACAACATGGAGAATCTTTCTTAATATGTTCCTTCACACTATAGCTTCAAGACTCAACAGGGGAAAATGGAAATATCACCGGGTCCAAGAGTCAGAAGGATTTTTGAAGTGTCTGCAAAGTTAACCACAGAGACCTTCTGCCACCAGATACTGTGCGACTGTCTGCAGCCTCTGACACACCTATGACAGAGACCCAACTTTGAGTCCAAACATTTCAAAAAATTAAGGGCAGACACCACTAAAGCTGGATACATTTCCCCAGAGTATAAATAGTATAATGGGGCTCTGACACTCCTTCCACTACAGACAATCCACCAGATGGAGACCCAACTTGAAGTCTCCACATTTCCAAAAATTATTGCCACACACCACTAAAGTAGCATCAATTTCTCCAGATTTGAAATAGTATAATTGCGAAGCATTTTGACAACTTCTGTTACTGGATGGGCTACTCGATTACCTTTCTGTGGCAGCTGGACTGAGGTATTATTTTTATTTTTATTTATTGTTATAGCTCCATTCATTCCAAGGCGCTGTACATGTAAAAAGGGGTATAAATAATAAAAACAAGTACAATAATCTTCAACAATACAAGTCACCGACTAATACAGTAGGAGAGAGGACTCTGCCCGTGAGGGCTCATAGTCTACAAGGAATAGATAAGGCACAATGGGTGAGGATAGAGCTGGTTGTGCATCGGTATGGTGGAATGATGGTTACTGTAGGTTGTAGGCTTGTCGGAAGAGATGGTTCTTCAAGTTTCTTTTGAAGGTTTCCTTGGTAGGAGAGAGTATGATGTCTTGCGGTAGAGAGTTCCATAGAAGAGGAGATGAACGGGAGATATCTTGTATGTGATTGTGGGAAGAGGAGATAAAAGGGGAGTAGAAAAGGAGATCTTGTGAGGATTGGACTTTGCATGCAGGTAAGTTCTGCAAATGTGACCCTGCTGTGTACTGTGTAATAACTATGTCTGACTGTGCAGGGACATGGTCTGATCCTACAGTTGTGCTCAAAAGTTTACATACCCTGCAGAAGTTTAGCTTTCTTGGCCTTTTTTCAGAGAATATGAATGATAACACCAAAACCTTTTCTCCACTCATGGTTAGTGTTTGGGTGAAGCCATTTATTGTCAAACTACTGTGTTTTCTCTTTTTAAATCATAATGACAACCTAAAATATCCAAATGACCCTAATCAAAAGTTTACGTATACTGGTGATTTTGGCCTGATACCATGCACAGAAGTTGACACAAATGGGTTTGAATGGCTACTAAAGGTAACATCCTCACATGTGATCTCTTTGCTTGTAATCAGTGTGTGTTCATAAAAGCTGAGTGAGTTTCTGGGATCCAGACAGACTCTTGCATCTTTCATGCAGCCACTGATGTTTCTGGATCGTGAGTCATGGGGAAAGCAAAATAATTGTCAATGGATCTATGGGAAAAGGTAGTTGAACTGTATAAAACTGGAAAGGGATACAAAAAGATATCCAAGGAATTGATAATGCCAGTCAGCAGCGTTCAAACTGTGATTTAAAAAATGGAAAATCAGGGGCTCTGTAAAAACAAAGCCATGGTCAGGCAGACCAACAAACATGTAAAGGACGGAGGTGGATCGCTGATGTTTTGGGATGTGTGAGCTACCAAGGCACAGGAAACTGGGTCAAAGTTGAAGGAACGATAAATGCATCAAGTTATCAGCAAATACTATAGGCAAATTTGCACTCATCAGCCCCAAACCTGCGCATGAGAAGTTCTTAGACGTTCCAACATGACAACGATCCAAAACACAAGGCCAAGTCGACCTGTCATTGGCTACAGCAGAATAAAGTGAAGGTTCTGGAGTGGCCATCTTAGTCTCCTGAGCTCAATATCATTAAGCCACTCTGGGGAGAACTCAAGCACACAGTTCATGCTAGACAGCCTAGGAATTTACAGGAACTGGAGGCTTTCTGCCAAGAAGAGTGGGCAGCGTTACCATGTGAAAAAATAAAGAACCTCATCCTCAACTAGCACAAACGACTTCGAGCTGTCATTGATGTTAGAGGGGGAAATACATAGTATTAACAAATGGGGTATGTAAACTTTTGATCAGGGTCATTTGGATGTTTTGAGTTGTCATTATTATTTAAAAAGGGAAAACAGTAGTTTGACAATAAATGGCTTCACCCAACCACTAACCATGAGTGGAGAAAAAGTTTTGGTATTAGCATTCATATTCTCTGAGAAAAGGGCAAGAAAGCAAAAATTATGCTGGGGTATGTAAACTTTTGAGCACAACTGTACCACAGGTCCTAGGCAGGGGAGGAAGGAAAAGGGTATACAGACAGAACAGCATGGTATCCCAGATTTTTCTTTCTTTTAGATAAAACCTTGCTTAAGAACAGGCAGTAAAATGTTTTAATTCAAAGAAAGAATCAGTTGTGATCCCAAGCGGTCCTGTCTATTTACTCTATTGTTTCCTCCCCTGCCAATGTTGTTTAAAATTATCTTTGTAGGAAAACCACTTTAAGTTCAGCCTGTTGGTTCAGGTTTGAGCCTCCACAACAATCCTGATCTCTCATGTAGCCCTTTGAATAAATGAATTTACACCCTTACTCTAATAGATTCCGTAATAGTTCTATCTAGGTTCTGATAATACCGTTGTTATGAATAGTGATGCAGAGAAAATGTAAACAGATCCTAAAGCTCATATTTTCAGTTGTTTGATGGCCTTATGATTTGTATGAGGTTAATAAAACTAATCACTTAATTTAACAGTGAGTAATAAAATAGACCTACACGGAACATGCACCTTCACACCTTCTAAAATTAATGAAAGAGAGCAAACAAGGGGCTATCTATCTATTATTCGCCAATTTTTGTGATCTGCTGGTTTAGATGTGATATCTCGGGTTTTGTAATGTGTAGAATATACGACATTACAGATGAAATAATGTGAATATGAGGTTAATAAAAGCATTCATGTTGCAAACGATTGAAAATAGCGGGAGAGAAAAAAACATCTTTTAACAAGCAATCCTTGTCACATTTTTTTTCCTCCAGGATTCTCATGCTCAGTCCCATTTGTCTAGCAGTAATCTACATTTCAGATGATTACATGAGATGCTGAAGTGGTAGTGACAAGGATAAACGAAGCTTGTTATACTAATAGCTGCACTAATGCCCAAATATGTGAACTTCCACAGCCAGGCAGCATCCTGAGCTTGTGGAGCTGTCAGCCCTGCTCCCTTTGGGCTTGTCCGCCAGCGGCTGCCACATGATGAATGGCCCTGTCGACTAAATTCATCCGGGGCCCAATTAAACAGCCTGAAATGAACTAGAGCTATCAACCAGGGAAAGAGAAAGCAAAAAAAAAAAAAAATAATAAAAAATAAAACAGAGAAAAAATTATTACACACAAAGTCGTAAGGCTCCAAGGCAGTGAAGTCATTCTGTCAGAAAATGGCCATTTAATGCTTTGCCGAGCTCACGACAGATATGTCATCGGAGAAAGCTTTAGAAGCATCCCAGGGTGGTTCATTTATTAATTATCAGCTTCATGTAGGGGATTGGAAAGGTTGTGCTCATCTCACAATTTTTTTTATTTCTATGAGCTCTCTTTGCTGCTGAGGCACTGTCAGTTAGCAGCCCACTCCTATCATAGACTACACAGGATGCCTGTGAGAAAATTTCCCAATTTTGTCAAGGGAAATAGCTCGCAAAATGATTGTCTACTTTTCCTCTAGTATGAGCTGAGAGATTTTTCTGTTGGAAAATGAAACTTGCTAACATTATTGATGGCAGAATTTAAAGAGTGTAACATAGCAATTTCCTAAAGTATTGTTCTAAGTCTACGATCAGGACAGGGCTTCTTAAAAAATCCCCACTATATATATATATATATATATATATATATATACAAACACACACACACACACACAGATATATATATATATATATATATATATATAAATCATTCACATTCTTTTGGGTATTATATTGCTCATCCATAGTGTACTACGTGCTCTGGGTGCTTTTTGGTGGTATATAACCCTCCAAATGAGAGTTCAACATTTTTTCTGTATTATATTGCTCACCCTAAAGTATTACCTGCTCTGGGGTATATTTCAGTGGTATATAAGATTCCAAAAAAGCATTTAAAAATGTGTCTGTATTCAATTAGTCATCCATATAGAATTTGGTGCTTTCTATAACATTTCATTGGTATATAAAAGTTCAAAAAGTGTTGAAAAATTTGTCTGGATTCAATTAGTCATCCATACATTATTAAGTGCTTTCTGTGACATTTTGGTGATATATAAGACTACAAAAAAAATTGAAAAATTTGTCTGGATTCAATACTGTATAGTATACTGTATTAGATGCTTTCTGTTAAACTTTGGTGGTATATAAGACTCCAAAAAAGTGTTGAAAAATGTTTCTGTATTCATTTACTCATCCATAGAGTATTACGTGCTCTGGTGTACATTTCCGGGGTATAATAAACTCCAAAAAAGTGTTGAAATTTTTCCAGTATTATATTACTTATACATAAAATATTATGTGCTGTGTTACATTTTGGTGGTATATAACACTACAAAAAAGGTTCAAAAATTTTTCTGGATTAAATTGCTAATCCATACAGTATAATGTGCTTAGTGAGTGACAATGCGATAAAGAAGGCAAAATCCTGCAAGACTCCTCAGGGAGCAACAAGAGGAATATTAGAGCCAGACCAAGCTGACTCAACAGTGGAGGTGACAGTAAGTAGCCTGTGGTCCAGAACCGGCCGCTTTTCTAGAACTACCAAGGCACGAACCCAGCTTGCAGACTTCACTGCTGGGGTTCTTGTGGATTGCAGATGGGGGAGCCAGGATCCAGCAACTAGTGAGCAGACTGCAGGACCTAGGCTGCTCGGAAGAGAGAAGGAGGTAAGACAGGACCACGACTGGAGAAATGCTAGCGGGACCGCTAGCTGCAAGATAACGACAGTTGGCATCCCTGGGGGAGGTCGTTACATACGACCGACAGAGGAGATGTGGGTCCATAGAAGAGTTTGGGACCTATCATCACATCTTGTACAGTCAGCGGGCAATAGAGACAGAACACTTGCTTTGACAGCTGCAAGAGCTAGTAGCTGGAACCATGGTCACATTCCTCGAAAGGAAGAGTCAACATCGCTGGTATGCGGTGGGTGTTATCCGAGATGGAAGGGAGCAGGATGAACCATTCTTGTGAAATGAATAGGCCTGGGAGAGGCTCCTCGAGGAGGCTGAAGACGGGGCTACCAACACCGAGAGAATAGACAGTCATTGGCAGTAGCATAGCTTCTGGGGGGCAGAGGAGACATCGTCCCGGGCCCAGTCACATGAAGGGACCCACCCGGATCGATGACCGCTTCCGTCATCAGGCAGCACTGAGGGAGAGCACGGAAAATTACCTGCTCCCCTGTCTTCCTGAGACTCTACACACTGGCTAGCACAGTGCCAGAGTCCCCAGTGGTGTATAATGTGTGGTTGGAGCTCACCTGATAAGTTTCTGACAAGCTCGGCTGTCAGTGCTGCAGTTAGCGCCACTCCCTGCATGCTTTGGTTCATGCACGCTGGACCTCCCCTTGGTCGTAGTGCTCACCCTTGATTTACCTCAGACACTGCCTGGGCCTGACCTTATCTCATGCTCTTCGCTTACTGCACTTGTATTAAAAATTGCCAGTGCTTTTAATGAACTACCTCCCTGACTGTTGGGGCTATTATACAGTTTGGGAACGAGAGGGCCATTATACAGCTTGGGGGTTAATATAGAGACTAATGTTGAAAGTCAGTCCTCATACAGTGTGGGAGCCAATATAAAGTATGGGGAGTACTGTAGGGCCATTATGCAGTGTTAGAGCTAAAACAAAGATAGCTTATGAATAACACTGGTTATCCTTAAATAACATTTATCTAAAGCATAGTATGAAGCAAATGCCACACCACTGTATTGATAGAACTTAATGCGGACAAATCGTCACCTTACATAAGCAGAAAAGGGGTTGGGAAAGACGATCCAAAAAGTCCAAAAAGTGCAACCAATTTTATCAATTTTATTTTACAAAATATAAGGGGATTTTTAAACAACCGTGAAGCACACAAATAAATATTAAAACACTAAGGACAGGCAAGATCCAATAAGACCATGAATAAGGCAGTAAGAGTACTTTGGAATATGTACGGAGGCACAAAATAAGAGCTTTTATATGATAAGAATATGGCATCAAAATGACATTATACTTTATCAGTAAAACTTGTGTCTATCAAATTGCAATATTACTGCCATCTGGTGCAGGTAAAGACCTGCTCAATATATGACATATGGACAGCATGAAAATAGTAGCTATATCACATAAAAGTAAAGTGCCATAGTGAAAACAATACACCATACAAACAAAGTAAAGGCTAATTAGTTAAACACATTCAGTACAATACCTATTAGATAGCACCAGCAGAGACCTAGGGGGTCCGTCTGTCCGCACCTACACGCAATTTGGATGGCACCCTCATCAGGGAGCATAATTAATTTAAACATGCCAGACTATATGTATGAGCATGGACCGGAAGTGACGCTTCCGTCACCTCGGCAAATCGTGACACCAGCATCAGGAGGCATCAGGAACACGTAATCCCCACGTGACCCAATGACCCTAGCCACATAGAGATACGGGAAGCCGGCGGGGATGGCGGAGACAAGGCGCGCATGCGTACTGCCCAACGGCAGCGCTACCAATACGTGGCAGATGGACAAAGGCATATAGCTAACATATATGAATCAATTATAGAATAACACAGCAATATTATTAATTTAATATAAGGGATACATTATACACTGCTCAAAAAAAAAAGGGAACATTTAAACAACAGAATATAACTCCAAATAAATCAAACTTCTGTGAAATCAAACTGTCCACTTAGGAAGCAACAATATTTGACAATCAATTTCACATGTTGTTGTGCAAATGGAATAGACAACAGATGGAAATTATTGGCAATTATCAAGACACACACTCAATAAAGGAGTGGTTCTGCAGGTGGGGACACCAGGACCACATCTCAGTACCACTGCTTTCTGGCTGATGTTTTGGTCACTTTTGAATGTTGCTTGTGCTTTCACAGGGGCTGGCTGGGCTGGGTGGCAGGGAGACAAATGCCCCCCCGGGCCGCTGCCCCAGCAGCTGTGCAGGGCCAGCCGCCTGATGGCCATGCACAGCAAACTGCGCGTGTCCGTGTCTGCTGTGATGTGATGCGGCCGGCAGCAGACATGGCCACGCGCAGCAGTCTGTCTCATAAACTGCAGACCACAGCTTGTGAGACCTCAGCATGCTCATACAGAGGGTGCGAAGACGTCATTGTCTCGCGCCTCTCTACAGGCCAGAAGAGAAGACGGAGGCTGCGGTGCCAGGAATCAGTACGAGGTGAGTATAAACTTCATCATTTGTTATATGAACGGGCTGTGGGGCCATCCTAATATATATATATATATATATATATATATACAGTGGGGCAAAAAAGTATTTAGTCAGTCAGCAATAGTGCAAGTTCCACCACTTAAAAAGATGAGAGGCGTCTGTAATTTACATCATAGGTAGACCTCAACTATGGGAGACAAACTGAGAAAAAAAAATACAGAAAATCACATTGTCTGTTTTTTTAACATTTTTTTTTGCATTTTATGGTGGAAAATAAGTATTTGGTCAGAAACAAACAATCAAGATTTCTGGCTCTCACAGACCTGTAACTTCTTCTTTAAGAGTCTCCTCTTTCCTCCACTCATTACCTGTAGTAATGGCACCTGTTTAAACTTGTTATCAGTATAAAAAGACACCTGTGCACACCCTCAAACAGTCTGACTCCAAACTCCACTATGGTGAAGACCAAAGAGCTGTCAAAGGACACCAGAAACCAAATTGTAGCCCTGCACCAGGCTGGGAAGACTGAATCTGCAATAGCCAACCAGCTTGGAGTGAAGAAATCAACAGTGGGAGTAATAATTAGAAAATGGAAGACATACAAGACCATTGATAATCTCCCTCGATCTGGGGCTCCATGCAAAATCCCACCCCGTGGGGTCAGAATGATCACAAGAACGGTGAGCAAAAATCCCAGAAGCACGCGGGGGGACCTAGTGAATGAACTGCAGAGAGCTGTGACCAATGTAACAAGGCCTACCATAAGTAACACACTACGCCACCATGGACTCAGATCCTGCAGTGCCAGACGTGTCCCACTAATTAAGCCAGTACATGTCCGGGCCCGTCTGAAGTTTGCTAGAGAGCATTTGGATGATCCAGAGGAGTTTTGGGAGAATGTGCTATGGTCGGTTGAAACCAAACTGGAACTATTTGGTAGAAACACAACTTGTCGTGTTTGGAGGAAAAAGAATACTGAGTTGCATCCATCAAACACCATACCTACTGTAAAGCATGGTGGTGGAAACATCATGCTTTGGGGCTGTTTCTCTGCAAAGGGGCCAGGACGACTGATCCGGGTACATGAAAGAATGAATGGGGCCATGTATCGTGAGATTTTGAGTGCAAACCTCCTTCCATCAGCAAGGGCATTGAAGTTGAAACGTGGTTGGGTCTTTCGACATGACAATGATCCAAAGCACACCGCCAGGGCAACGAAGGAGTGGCTTCGTAAGAAGCATTTCAAGGTCCTGGAGTGGCCTAGCCAGTCTCCGGATCTCAACCCTATAGAAAACCTTTGGAGGGAGTTGAAAGTCCGTGTTGCCAAGCGAAAAGCCAAAAACATCACTGCTCTAGAGGAGATCTGCATGGAGGAATGGGCCAACATACCAACAACAGTGTGTGGCAACCTTGACAAGACTTACAGAAAACGTTTGACCTCTGTCATTGCCAACAAAGGATATATTACAAAGTATTGAGATGAAATTTTGTTTCTGACCAAATACTTATTTTCCACCATAATATGCAAATAAAATGTTAAAAAAACAGACAATGTGATTTTCTGTATTTTTTTTTCTCAGTTTGTCTCCCATAGTTGAGGTCTACCTATGATGTAAATTACAGACGCCTCTCATCTTTTTAAGTGGTGGAACTTGCACTATTGCTGACTGACTAAATACTTTTTTGCCCCACTGTATATATAGGAGCTGGGGCCATCATACTGTATATATGGGGACTGGGGCCATTATACTGTATATAAGGAGGATCTGGGGCCATCATAATGTATATATGGGGGTGGGGCCATAATGCTGTATATAAGGGGGCTGAGGCCAACATACTTTATATATGGAGGAACTGGGGCCATCATACTGTATATATGGGGGGCTGGGCCATCATACTCTATATATGGAGGAACTGGGGTCATCATACTATATATATGGGGGCTGGGCCATCATACTGTATATATTGAGGAACTGGGGCCATCATACTGTATATTTGGGGGCTGGGGTCATCATATCTTATATATGGGGGAACTGGGGCCATCATACTGTATTTATGGGGGAACTAGGGCCATCATTCTTAATATATGGAGGAACTGGAGCCATCATACTATATATATGGGGGCTGGTGCCATCATACTTTATATATGGAGGAACTGGGTGTTAGGGCTAGCGGAATGCACCGAGTATAGATAGGTAGCTACAAGGTGCGTTCGCAGCCCGGGGTCCACAGTGCTGAGATGTCTGCTGCAAAGTAAGAGTCGCGCTATACACAAACTATTACCCTAAGTAAGGGTTGTGCTTGCTTTGGAACTCTTCTGTGCTAACCGCACACATGAAGGAACCAGATGTAAGCCAAGGCTAATTGCCCTCACTGACGCTAGCTGCCTGCCTGAGTGTACAGTCCCAAAGCTACAGCCTCACAACACATATATATATAGAGTGGTATAGTATCCACTGGCATAAGCCAAACACATTTGATACTAGCGCATGGCCGTGCGGCCATGCAAACATTTTATAGTTGCAGCTCTACAGGACCTTCCTGGTGGACCAACAGGAGCTGCAACAGGGCCTGAGCGTGTGACCCCCGACCTTCAATGAGACCAGTGCTGGCTACAAGGGCAGATGCTGGAAAGGTAAAAGTAACCATTCGCACAGTATCAGGCTGAGCCAGATGCTGGGACCGACGTCTCCGCTGAGCAGGTTCCACTGCGGCTGGAGGAGAATGGGAGACTGCAGCAGACATGGTTCGAGATTCCACTTGTGCAGCGGCGGCAACTCGACTCCTAACATTACCCCCCTCCTAGGGCCCCCTCCTCCTTGAGCCTCGCTACGCTCAAAGGCTGCAATGAGCAGCAGAGCCCAAATGTGCTCCACAGGTTCCCAGGTTCCATCCTCTGAGCTGTGACCCTTCCAGTCCACCAGATAGTACTTCTTGCCACATACCACCTTGCACCCCAAGATAGAGTTCACCTCATACTCATCCGTGGATGAACCTGATGTCCCGGCAGATGACTCAGAAAAGCGGGACATATAGATGGGCTTTATGAGGGAAACATAACAGGTGTCGGTGATACCAAGGCGTGGAGGAATAGCCAAATGGTAGACCACAGGATTAACCTGTTCCAGAACCTTGAAAGGACCAATGTAGCGAGGCCAAACTTAGTGGACTCAACTCGCAACCTGATGTTACAGGTGGAGAGCCACACTAAGTCGCCAGGAGCGAAGGTCGGAGCGGGACGCCGGTGTGCAGAAACCCTCATTCTCTCCTTGGAGGCCTGAATGGCATCCTGTGTGCGGTCCCAAATGTCACGTGCCTCCACTGCCCAGTCTGCCACCCTGGAATCAGTGGATAACATGGGCATGGGCACAGGGACACATGGATGTTGGCCGTAATTAAGGAGAAAAGGAGTCTGCCCAGTGGAGTCGGCTATGGCGTTGTTCAAAGCAAATTCCGCCCTAGGTAGCAAAGATGCCCAGTGATCCTGCCTAGCAGAGACAAAATCTTGCAGGTATGTCACCAGAGTCTCGTTGGCCCTCTCTACCAACCCATTCGTCTCGGGATGGTATGCAGAAGAGAGATTCAGCTCAATGTTGAGTAAACGACAGAGCACTCTCCAAAACCGAGACACGAACTGGGGACCCCGGTCACTGACAATTTTGTCAGGCATGCCATGTAGATGGAAAATATGTTTAATGAACAATGCCGCCAAGGGCCATGCAGAAGATAACTTTGGAAGCGGCACCAAGTGCATCATTTTAGAAGAATGATCGGTGACTACACAGATAACGGTGCAGCTGCGAGACTTAGGTAAGCCCACCACAAAATCCATCCCGACCATCTCCCAGGGCCTGTCTGCCACCGGTAGGGGGTAAAGTGGCCATCAGGCCATTGCCGAGGAGACTGATTTTTGGCGCAGGAGACACACGCCCGAACATAATCCACACGAGCCATATGCAACCACCAGTATGTCCTCTCTAGAAGCTCAAATATCCTCTTGGTCCCAAAATGTCCACCCACCCTGGACGAATGAGCCCAAGAGAGAACCTCCGGTTGCAAATTTGATGGTACAAAAGTCTTGCCCGGGGGCATAGGCTCTAGCGAAACCGGAGCCACGGTTCACAGGCTCTCAGAAGGGACAATAAGCCGAGGCTCCTCTGATAATGGTGATGATGATGGTGACATTTCGGAGTGGGAGAGAGCATCGGCACAAATGTTCTTCTCCCTGGAGAGAAAATGGAGGGTGAAATGGAACAGGGAGAAGAACAGGGACCATCTGGCCTGGCGAGAATTTAGCCGCTGGGCTGTCTGTAAGTACACCAAATTTTTGTGGTCTGTAAAAACCTGGAAGGGAAAGCGAGCCCCCTCCAGGAGGTGTCTCCACTCTGAGAAAGCCAACTTCATAGCTAGCAACTCCCTGTCCTCGATGGAATAATTCCTCTCCACTGGTGAGAAGGTCTTGGAAAAGAAGCAAGGATGCTTCTGACCTTGAGCATCCTTTTGGAAGAGGACTTCTCCAGTACAAACGGAAGAGGCATCCACCTCCATTATAAATGGCTTATCTACATTGGGGCGATGTAGGATAGGAGAGCTAGCGAAGTGTGACTTAATAGCGAGAAAGGTCTTGGAGACCTCCTCCGACCACAATTTGGGATTTGCTCCCTTCATGGTGAGGGCAACCAAGGGAGCTACCAAAGCTGAGAAGTGAGGAATGAACTGGCGATAGTAATTAATGAACCCCATAAAGCGCTGCACTGCTTTAAGAGAATGAGGTTCCTGCCAGTCCATCACTGCCTGTAGCTTGGCAGGATCCATAGCCAATCCCTGGGCAGAGATGATGAGATGATATAGCCAAGGAAAGGCAAGGACTCCTGCTCAAACACACACATCTCCAAATTGGCATAGAGGGAGTTTTCCCATAAGAGGTCGAAGACTCTGCAAACATCTCTCTGGTGGGAGTCAATATCTTGAGAGTAGATGAGAATATCATCCAGATAGACTACGACCGAGGTGGTGAGCATATCCCGGATGATGTCATTCACAAAGTCTTCGAAAATGGCTGGGGCATTACAGAGCCCGAAGGGCATCACCAGATGTTCATAGTGCCCATCCCTGGTGTTAAAAGCTGTCTTCCATTCGTCCCCCTCACGGATGCGAATCAGGTTGTAGGCACCCTGCAGATCTAATTTAGTAAACACCCTTTCCCCCCATAGCCTATCAAAGAGCTCAGATATCAGGGGTAGTGGGTGCTTATTCTTAACGGTGATGGCTTTAATACCTCTGTAGTCTATGCATGGATGTAGTTCTCCACTCTTCTTCTGCACGAAGAAGAACCCAGCCCCTGCAGGTTACGCTGACTTCCTAATGAATCCTCTTGCCAGATTTTCTCGGATGTACTGGGACATTGCCTCCGTCTCCGGAAGAGATAACGGATAGACTTGACCCTGGGGAGGCTCTGCACCAGGCAAAAGGTCAATAGGACAGTCATAGGGGCGGTGAGGCGGAAGGGTCTCCGATGCCCCTTTGGAGAACCAGTCCGCATAGGGCCAATAGTGCTTGGGGAGAGAGGAAAGATCTGCGGGTACCTCAGTTGTAGGAACCTGAGCGCACTCCCTCTGACATTTTCCCTCACAGGATTTACTCTATCCCAGAATTCTCCCTGAGGACCTACTGTCACCAGAGTATTTCTCTGGCAGCGGAAGGTGGGATAAGTTCGGATCAAGGGTGGCAGTGGTTAAAGTTGCTGCAGCCACACTTGCAGCCTGAACAGCTATTGCGGTAACATCTGTTGTGAATTCTGCTCTTGGGCTCCCTTCGGTGGTTATAAGTGGTAGTGCTGCTGTCTTTGGATCCCAGCATTTATCAGGTGTGTCCACTTATTGCAATTTGGACTGGGCTATTTTGTCTTGCTTGATCCTTTGGTCAGTGCCAGTTGACCATTGTTTTTGGAGGATTCACATCCCTGACTGGTCTCTCCTGTTTTGCTGTTCTTTTCAACAAAGATAAGTTCTGGCTTTGTTCTTGCTGTCCACATGCTGTGGGCCTTATAGTTCTGTGCATTTTCATGTTTTGTCTTGTCCAGCTTTGTCTGTGTAAGGGTTTTTTGCAGCCAAGCTGTATCTCTGGAGATGCAGATATACCCTACATGTCTTTAGTCAGATGTGGAGATTTGTATTTTCTGTGGTGGATATTTTCTAGTGTTTTAATACTGACCGCATAGTACTCTGTCCTATTCTTTCTTTTTAGCTAGAAAGGCCTCCTTTGCTAAATCCTGATTTCAGTCTGTGTATGTCATTTCCCTCTCCTCTCACAGTCAATATTTGTGGGGGGCTGTCTATCCTTTGCCTAAATTGCCTTCCTCTTCTGATTTGGTTCCGTTGTTTTTTCAGCATGTGGTTCGTTTGCATGGCATTCCGGAGAATATTGTGTCCGATAGAGGTTCCCAGTTTGATTCTAGGTTTTGGCGGGCCTTCTGTGCTAGGCTGGGCATTGATTTGTCTTTTTCTTCCGCATTTCATCCTCAGACAAATGGCCAAACCGAGCGAACTAATCAGACTTTGGAGACCTATTTGAGATGCTTTGTCTCTGCTGATCAGGATGATTGGGTGGCTTTTTTGCCATTGGCCGAGTTTGCCCTTAATAATCGGGCTAGTTCTGCTACCTTGGTTTCGCCATTTTTTTGGAATTTTGGTTTTCATCCTCGTTTTTCTTCAGGGCAGGTTGAGCCTTCTGACTGTCCTGGTGTGGATTCTGTGGTTGACAGGCTGCAGCAAATTTGAGCTCATGTGGTGGAAAATTTGGTGTTGTCTCAGGAGGAGGCTCAGCGTTTTGCTAACCGTCGTCGGTGTGTTGGTTCCCGGCTTCGGGATTTGGTCTGGTTGTCTTCCCGTCATGTTCCTATGAAGGTTTCTTCCCCAAAGTTCAAGCCTCGGTTTATTGGTCCTTATAGGATTTCTGAGATTATCAATCCAGTGTCTTTTCGTTTGGCCCTTCCAGCCTCTTTTTCCATCCATAATGTTTTCCAAAGATCTTTGTTGCGGAAGTATGTGGTGCCCGTTGTTCCCTCTGTTGATCCTCCGGCCCCGGTGTTGATTGATGGGGAGTTGGAGTATGTGGTTCAGAAGATTTTGGATTCTCATTTTTCGAGGCGGAAGCTTCAGTATCTTGTCAAATGGAAGGGTTATGGCCAGGAGGATAATTCTTGGGTTGTTGCCTCCGATGTTCATGCTGACGATTTGGTTCGTGCCTTTCATTTGGCTCGTCCTGATCGGCCTGGGGGCTCTGGTGAGGGTTCGGTGACCCCTCCTCAAAGGGGGGGGTACTGTTGTGAATTCTGCTCTGGGGCTCCCTCCGGTGGTTATGAGTGGTAGTGCTGCTGTCTTTGGATCGCAGCATTTATCAGGTGTGTCCACTTATTGCAATTTGGACTGGGCTATTTTGTCTTGCTTGATCCTTTGGTCAGTGCCAGTTGACCATTGTTTTTGGAGGATTCACATCCCTGACTGGTCTCTCCTGTTTTGCTGTTCTTTTCAACAAAGATAAGTTCTGGCTTTGTTCTTGCTGTCCACATGCTGTGGGCCTTATAGTTCTGTGCATTTTCATGTTTTGTCTTGTCCAGCTTTGTCTGTGTAAGGGTTTTTTGCAGCCAAGCTGTATCTCTGGAGATGCAGATATACCCTACATGTCTTTAGTCAGATGTGGAGATTTGTATTTTCTGTGGTGGATATTTTCTAGTGTTTTAATACTGACCGCATAGTACTCTGTCCTATTCTTTCTTTTTAGCTAGAAAGGCCTCCTTTGCTAAATCCTGATTTCAGTCTGCGTATGTCATTTCCCTCTCCTCTCACAGTCAATATTTGTGGGGGGCTGTCTATCCTTTGGGGATTTTCTCTGAGGCAAGATAGTTTTCCCGTTTCTATCTTTAGGGGAAGTTAGTCCTTAGGCTGTGTCGAGGTGTCTAGGGAATGTTAGGTACATCCCACGGCTATTTCTAGTTGTGGTGTTAAGTTCAGGGTCTGCGGTCAGTACAGGTTCCACCATCTCCAGGGTACGTCTCATGCTGCTCCTAGGCCACCAGATTATAACAGTACAACTGGCCAACAATGAGTTAAACGCATCTCAGAAGAAGGGAAGAAAAGTGCTGAGCCATTTTTTTTTCTATAGTCTGTTTTGTCTTTCCTTCCCTCTTTTCCTCTTGGTGGCTCAGGAGTTAGGCGCTGGCATGGAGGTTCAGGAATTGGTTTCTCGTGTGGACCAACTTGCTGCTAGAGTACAGGGTATTTCCGATTATATCGTTCAGACTCCGGTTTTAGAGCCTAGAATTCCAACTCCTGATTTGTTTTTTGGGGACAGGTCCAAATTTTTGAGCTTTAAAAATAACTGTAAACTGTTTTTTGCTCTGAAACTCCGTTCTTCTGGTGACCCCATTCAGCAGGTTAAAATTGTTATTTCCCTGCTGCGTGGTGATCCTCAGGATTGGGCATTTTCCCTGGAATCTGGGAATCCTCCTTTGCTTAATGTAGACACCTTTTTTTCAGGCGCTAAGGTTATTGTATGATGAACCTAATTCAGTGGATCATACAGAGAAGACCTTGTTGGCCCTGTGTCAGGGTCAAGAAGCGGCAGAATCGTATTGCCAGAAATTTAGAAAATGGTCTGTATTGACTAAATGGAATGAGGATGCCTTGGCGGCAATTTTCAGAAAGTGTCTTTCTGAATCCGTTAAAGATGTTATGGTGGGGTTCCCCACGCCTGCTGGTCTGAGTGAGTCTATGTCTGTGGCCATTCAGATTGATCGGCGCTTGCGCGAGCGCAGAGTTGTGCACACTGTGGCGTTGTCCTCCGAGTGGAGCCCTGAGCCTATGCAGTGTGATAGGATTTTGTCTAGTGCTGAACGACAAAGATTCAGGCGTCAGAATAGGTTGTGTTTTTACTGCGGCGATTCTGCTCATGTTATTTCTGATTGCCCTAAGCGTACAAAGAGAATCGCTAGTTCTGTTACCATCAGTACAGTACAACCTAAATTTCTGTTATCTGTGACCTTGATCTGCTCATTATTGTAATTTTCTGTCATGGCATTTGTGGATTCAGGCGCCGCTCTGAACTTAATGGACTTAGAATTTGCCAGACGTTGTGGTTTCCCCTTGCAGCCTTTGCAGAACCCTATTCCTTTAAGGGGCATTGATGCTACACCGTTGGCTAAAAATAAACCTCAGTTTTGGACACAGCTGACCATGTGCATGGCGCCAGCCCATCAGGAAGATTGTCGTTTTCTGGTGTTGCATAATTTGCATGATGCTATTGTGCTAGGTTTTCCATGGTTACAGGTACATAATCTGGTGTTAGATTGGAAATCTATGTCTGTGACTAGTTGGGGTTGTCAGGGGGTTCATGCTCACGTTCCTCTGATGTCAATTTCCTCTTCCCCCTCTTCTGTCAGATTTCCAAGATGTATTCGATGAGCCCAAATCCAGTTCCCTTCCACCGCATAGGGACTGTGATTGTGCTATTGACTTGATTCCAGGTTGTAAGTTCCCTAAGGGCCGACTTTTCAACCTGTCTGTGCCAGAACATGCCGCCATGCGGAGCTATATTAAGGAGTCTTTGGAGAAGGGGCATATTCGGCCATCTTCTTCACCATTGGGAGCAGGGTTTTTTTTTGTTGCCAAGAAGGATGGCTCCTTGAGACCCTGTATTGATTATCGCCTCTTGAATAAGATCACGGTCAAATTTCAATACCCTTTGCCTTTGCATACTGATTTGTTTGCTAGGATTAAGGGGGCTAGTTGGTTTACTAAGATTGACCTTCGAGGGGCATATAATCTTGTTCGTATTAAGCAGGGTGACGAATGGAAAACTCCATTTAATACGCCCAAAGGCCATTTTGAATACCTTGTGATGCCATTCGGACTCTCTAATGCCCCATCTGTGTTCCAGTCCTTCATGCATGATATCTTTCGGAGTTATCTTGATAAATTCATGATTGTATATTTGGATGATATTTTGATTTTTTCCGATGATTGGGAGTCTCATGTGAAACAGGTTAGGATGGTATTTCAGATCCTCCGTGATAATGCTTTATTTGTGAAGGGGTCTAAGTGCCTCTTTGGAGTGCAGAAGGTTTCTTTTTTGGGCTTCATTTTTTCTCCCTCATCTATAGAAATGGATCCGGTTAAGGTTCAGGCCATTCATGATTGGATTCAGCCCACATCTGTGAAGAGCCTTCAGAAATTCTTGGGCTTTGCTAATTTTTATCGTCGTTTCATTGCCAACTTCTCCAGTGTGGTTAAACCTCTGACCGATTTAAAGAAGAAAGGCGCTGATGTGACAAATTGGTCCTCCGCGGCTGTTTCTGCCTTTCAGGAGCTTAAATGCCGATTTACTTCTGCCCCTGTGTTGCGTCAGCTGGATGTTTCTCTTCCATTTCAGGTTGAGGTTGACGCGTCTGAGATTTGGGCAGGGGCCGTTTTGTCTCAGAGGAATTCTGATGGTTCCTTTATGAAACCGTGTGCCTTCTTTTCTCGGAAGTTTTCGCCTGTGGAGCGCAATTATGATGTCGGCAATCGGGAGTTGTTGGCTATGAAGTGGGCATTTGAGGAGTGGCGACATTGGCTTGAGGGGGCCAAGCACCGTATTGTGGTCCTGACCGATCATAAAAATCTGATTTACCTCGAGTCTGCCAAACGACTGAATCCTAGACAGGCTCGATGGTCCCTGTTTTTCTCCCGTTTTGATTTTGTGGTCTCGTATCTTCCGGGTTCTAAGAATGTTAAGGCTGATGCCCTCTCTAGGAGTTTTTTGCCTGATTCTCCTGGGGTCCTTGAGCCAGTCGGCATTCTGAAGGAAGGGGTGATTCTTTCTGCCATCTCCCCTGATTTACGATGGGTTCTTCAGGAATTTCAGGCTGATAAACCTGACCGCTGTCAGTGGGGAAACTGTTTGTTCCTGATAGATGGACTTGTAAAGTGATTTCTGAGGTTCATTGTTCTGTGTTGGCTGGCCATCCTGGGATTTTTGGTACCAGAGATTTAGTTGGTAGGTCCTTTTGGTGGCCTTCTTTGTCGCGGGATGTGCATTCTTTTGTGCAGTCCTGTGGGACTTGTGCGCGGGCCACGCCTTGTTGTTCCCGTGCTAGTGGGTTGCTTCTGCCTTTGCCGATCCCTGAGAGGCCTTGGATGCATATTTCTATGGATTTTATTTCAGATCTTCCGGTTTCCCAGAGGATGTCAGTTATCTGGGTGGTTTGTGATCGGTTTTCTAAGATGGTTCATTTGGTACCTTTGCCTAAATTGCCTTCCTCTTCTGATTTGGTTCCGTTGTTTTTTCAGCATGTGGTTCGTTTGCATGGCATTCCGGAGAATATTGTGTCCGACAGAGGTTCCCAGTTTGATTCTAGGTTTTGGAAGGCCTTCTGTGCTAGGCTGGGCATTGATTTGTCTTTTTCTTCCGCATTTCATCCTCAGACAAATGGCCAAACCGAGCGAACTAATCAGACTTTGGAGACCTATTTGAGATGCTTTGTCTCTGCTGATCAGGATGATTGGGTGGCTTTTTTGCCATTGGCCGAGTTTGCCCTTAATAATCGGGCTAGTTCTGCTACCTTGGTTTCGCCTTTTTTTTGGAATTTTGGTTTTCATCCTCGTTTTTCTTCAGGGCAGGTTGAGCCTTCTGATTGTCCTGGTGTGGATTCTGTGGTTGACAGGCTGCAGCAAATTTGAGCTCATGTGGTGGAAAATTTGGTGTTGTCTCAGGAGGAGGCTCAGCGTTTTGCTAACCGTCGTCGGTGTGTTGGTTCCCGGCTTCGGGATTTGGTCTGGTTGTCTTCCCGTCATGTTCCTATGAAGGTTTCTTCCCCAAAGTTCAAGCCTCGGTTTATTGGTCCTTATAGGATTTCTGAGATTATCAATCCAGTGTCTTTTCGTTTGGCCCTTCCAGCCTCTTTTTCCATCCATAATGTTTTCCAAAGATCTTTGTTGCGGAAGTATGTGGTGCCCGTTGTTCCCTCTGTTGATCCTCCGGCCCCGGTGTTGATTGATGGGGAGTTGGAGTATGTGGTTGAGAAGATTTTGGATTCTCATTTTTCGAGGCGGAAGCTTCAGTATCTTGTCAAATGGAAGGGTTATGGCCAGGAGGATAATTCTTGGGTTGTTGCCTCCGATGTTCATGCTGACGATTTGGTTTGTGCCTTTCATTTGGCTCGTCCTGATCGGCCTGGGGGCTCTGGTGAGGGTTGGGTGACCCCTCCTCAAAGGGGGGGGGGGGTACTGTTGTGAATTCTGCTCTGGGGCTCCCTCCGGTGGTTATGAGTGGTAGTGCTGCTGTCTTTGGATCGCAGCATTTATCAGGTGTGTCCACTTATTGCAATTTGGACTGGGCTATTTTGTCTTGCTTGATCCTTTGGTCAGTGCCAGTTGCCCATTGTTTTTGGAGGATTCACATCCCTGACTGGTCTCTCCTGTTTTGCTGTTCTTTTCAACAAAGATAAGTTCTGGCTTTGTTCTTGCTGTCCACATGCTGTGGGCCTTATAGTTCTGTGCATTTTCATGTTTTGTCTTGTCCAGCTTTGTATGTGTAAGGGTTTTTTGCAGCCAAGCTGTATCTCTGGAGATGCAGATATACCCTACATGTCTTTAGTCAGATGTGGAGATTTGTATTTTCTGTGGTGGATATTTTCTAGTGTTTTAATACTGACCGCATAGTACTCTGTCCTATTCTTTCTTTTTAGCTAGAAAGGCCTCCTTTGCTAAATCCTGATTTCAGTCTGCGTATGTCATTTCCCTCTCCTCTCACAGTCAATATTTGTGGGGGGCTGTCTATCCTTTGGGGATTTTCTCTGAGGCAAGATACTTTTCCCGTTTCTATCTTTAGGGGAAGTTAGTCCTTAGGCTGTGTCGAGGAGCGTTAGGTACATCCCACGGCTATTTCTAGATGCGGTGCTAAGTTCAGGGTCTGCGGTCAGTACAGGTTCCACCTTCTCCAGGGTACGTCTCATGCTGCTTCTAGGCCACCAGATCATAACAAACATCCACAGCTGAGGTTGCATGCTCGAGAGCCGCCAACCTGCCCTCCAGCTGCTGGGTGTACCCTTGCAATCGCTGTTTGTCCGCCATTGCTTAGCCAGACCCTGGCGCTAGTATACTGTTAGGGCTAGCGGAACGCACCGAGTTTAGATAGATAGACAAGGTGCGTTTGCAGCTCGGGGTCCAACGTGCAGAGATATTTGCTGCAAAGTAACAGCAGATAACCTCTGAGCTCACACGTGGGTTAAGCTTCACCCCGTGTGAACTGGAAGCGATCTCTGTTGATTCACAGAGTTGCGCTGTACACAAACTATTACCCTAGCTATGGGTTGAGCTTGCTCTGGAACTCTTCTGTGCTAACCGCACATATGAAGGAACCAGATGCTAAGCCAAGGCTAATTGCCCCCACTGACTTCAGCTGCCTGCCTGAGTGTACAGTCCCAAAACTATAGCCTCACACCAAATATATATATATATATAGAGTGGTATAGTATCCACTGGCATAAGCCAAACACGTTTGATACTAGCGCATAGTCGTGCGGCCATGCAAACTTTTTATAGTTGCAGCTCTACAGGACCTTCCTGGTGGACCAACAGGAGCTGTAACAGGGCCTGGGCATGTGACCCCCAACCTCCAATGAGAGGTTCTCTCGTGGGCATGTTCAGTGCATGAAAAGCAGGACTTAGTCCCAGAAAAGCCTGCTCGCCACTGACCAGTGCTGGCTACAAGGGAGAGCCTGGAAAGGCAACGGTAACCATTCACACAGTATCAGGCTGAGCCAGATGCTAGGACCGACGTCTCCACTGAGCAGGTTCCACTGTAGCTGGAGGAGAATGGGAGACCGCAGCAGACATGGTTCGAGATTCCCCCTGTGCAGCGGCGGGAACTCGACACCTAACACTGGGGCCATCATACTATATATATGGGGGCTGGGGCCATCATACTATACATGGGGGAACTGGAGCCATCATACTATATACATGGGGGGAACTGGAGCCATCCCACTATATACATGGGGAACTGGAGCCATCCTATTATATACATTGAGGGAACTGGGGCCATCATACTTTATATATGCGAGAACTAGGGCTGGAGTTCTATATTTCTATTCAGCTGCACCTTCCGGTCCGAGTGCTGGTGGCAGTGCCGGGTATTGATGCGAGAGACTCACGCGAGTTTCTCGCATCACACTCGCAAGTGTGACCCCAGCCTAACAAAAAAGTGACTGAAACAACGAGAACTAGTCTGAATAAGTCTACTCCGCCTTTCACCATGCGGTGATTTTAATTACATCTGATCACATCAGGCTCCAACCAACCCATAAATGTAGGCTTTACCAGGAGAGGTGTTTATATTCACCATGCGTTCAGAGATTAGCCATAGGTAAGTGTTCACACTAGGCAGTTAGGTCGGGGACCCATCCGATTCATGAGATTAACTTCATGATGGTGGATGGGCTCACATTATTTGGCCAAATTTTGTGCTAAGTGTTTCATGTGTACTTTTCCTAAATTTCAAAAGCCATATTTTTTGG
The DNA here is from genome assembly GCF_032444005.1 of Ranitomeya imitator. NCBI lineage: Eukaryota > Metazoa > Chordata > Amphibia > Anura > Dendrobatidae > Ranitomeya > Ranitomeya imitator. The sequence goes on from NC_091282.1 coordinate 532,807,641, forward strand.
TATGCACCTGTTCAGACTAGTTCTCGTTGTTTCAATCAGTTTTTCTTTTACTTATATAGGGAGAACTTGGACCATCCTACTATATATATAGGGGAACTGGGGCCATCCTACTATATATATGGGGGAACTGGACATCCTACTATATATGGTAGAATTAGGGCCATCATACTATATATGTGGTGAAAACTTGGGACATATATAGGGGCAGTGGGGACAATGATACTAGGGTTGAGCGAAACGGGTCGAAATTGTTCAAAAGTCGCCGACTTTTGGCAAGGTCGGGTTTCATGAAACCCGACCCGACCCCAGTGGGGGGTCGGCCATGAAGTCGGCGATCTTTTGAATCTGGAATCGGAATTCCGATCCCGATTCCCGATATGTTTAAGATATCGGGAATTGGTATCGGAATTCAGATTAAAGTGTAAAATATAGAATTAAAATAAAAAATATTGCAATACTTACCCTCTGACGCGCCCTGGTACTAACCGGCAGCCTTCCTCCTTCGAATAATAGGACCTACCTAATAGGAATATACTCACCCTCGGAAGCGCCCTGCTTCCTTCCGACAGCCTTCCTTCCTAAGAATCAGCCCTTCCAGGACCTTCGGTGACGTCGCGGGTGACGTCGCGGCTTGTGATTGGCCGCGCGAGCGGTCACATGGGCGGCCGCGCGGCCAATCACAAGCCGCGACGTCACCCGCGACGTCACCGAAGGTCCTGGAAGGCTGATTCTAAGGAAGGAAGGTTCCCGGTTAGTACCAGGGCGCGTCAGAGGGTAAGTATAAGGATATTTTTTATTTTAATTCTATATTTTACACTTAAATATGGATCCCAGGGCCTGAAGGAGAGTTTCCGCTCCTTCAGACCCTGGGAACCATGGAAACCCAATGCACTGCATTGGGTTTCGAGTTTCGGCCGACCCCGACCCCGACTTTTTTATAGGATCGGCCGATTTCACTCGACCCGACTTTTCCAAAAGTCGGGTTTCGTGAAACCCGACCCGATCCTATAAAAGTGAAGGTCGCTCAACCCTAAATGATACTATATACGTGGGGCCCATCATACTCTATATACGGGGTAGTGGGGACATCACATTGTATATAGGGGCTATGTAACCATTTTACTATATGTGGAGCTATGAGGTCCTCAATGTATAATAAAGGGCTTTGGGGACCACCATATTGTGTATTGGAGGCTGTGTATATTGGGGGCTCTGTATAGGCAGAGCTGTGTGGGCATTCAGGACATTATTTGTTATAAATGGGGACATTAATAGTTTTGATAGAGGAACTCAGGTTCCAGTATTTTTATTTTGGGTGGGGACATTGTAAACTTGAAATGGACACTCAAGGGTATTTGTTGCTGGAAGGGGGCACATGGGATATTACATCCTTCAAAGGAGCATACAGGCCTTTGCACAGTTGGGGTATTAATACTTTCTCTGGGACACTTTAATTTTTGGGGGAGGGAGTAGTCATTGAAATAACAATTCCTTACGGAAATTCAATCCTGCAGGACTACAAGTGTTAAGGTAAAACATCCAATATGCTTCCCGGTCACAACATTTAAATTGCAACAGTGATAATGTTGTATATATTATTCATTGTTCTATCTGTGAAATCCTAAAAAAAGCATTTCGGAGCATTTGACTGACATCTATAGTAATTCTGAATCATTTTGCGCAATGTCACAGTCTTCCAGACATTTTGTACAGGTTCATGGACGAAGTACATCATCTTTTCATGTTTATGCCATAGAGAAGATCCATTTGACAAGAAGGGGAGGTGATATTAGGAACCGGGAAGCATATTGGATGTTTTACCTTAACACTTGCAGTCCTGCTGGATTGAATCTCCGCAAGGAATTGTTATTTTATTGTTAATTCGCCATTGTTCTTGTTTGTGATCGATTGAAACGTTGCGGTTTTAAAATCTTTTTGTCAGTTATATATCACTAGATGGCAGCCCGATTCTAAAGAATCGGGAGTCTAGAATCCATATATACTTTATTTATTCAAATGTAAGAATAATACAATTAATAAATAATAGTAAGAACAAAAATAATAGGCAGTATATGGAGAAAACACCAAACAAAAGTTCAAAATTGGTGTGAAAATGTCACTGAACCACTTCACAACTAAATATATATAGTTTTGGTAAATGGTATTATCATTTTTTTGACGAAATTCGGCAGGAGCTTGAAGAGCAACGTCACTGGGCCCGCCTCCACGCAGTAGAAACTTGCTGTGAGGTAAAAATTCAAAAATCACACCAAAATGGCGGGCGGAGTGTGTCACAGTACGGCACGTTTCTGATTGGTCGCTCGCAGCAGGCGGCAACCAATCAGACACTGGACACTGTTGACGTCACTTATCTCCGGACATTAGCTCCGGACATTAGCTCCGGACATTATCTCCGGACATTAGCTCCGGACATTATCTCCGCACATTAGCTCCGGACATTAGCTCCGGACATTAGCTCCGGACAAAGCCACGGAAGTTGGCACAAATTGCAGGAAGTAGTATTCTAGGCAATTAATCTCCGGACATTAGCTCCGGACATTAGCTCCGGACATTAGCTCCGGACATTAGCTCCGGACAAAGCCACGGAAGTTGGCACAAATTGCAGGAAGTAGTATTCTAGGCAATTATATATTAGACTAGATGGCAGCCCGATTCTAAAGAATCGGGAGTCTAGAATCCATATATACCTTATTTATTCAAATGTAAGAATAATACAATTAATAAATATTAGTAAGAAAGAACAAAAATAATAGGCAGTATATGGAGAAAACACCAAACAAAAGTTCAAAATTGGTGTGAAAATGTCACTGAACCACTTCACAACTAAATATATATAGTTTTGGTAAATGGTATTATCATTTTTTTGACGAAATTCGGCAGGAGCTTGAAGAGCAACGTCACTGGGCCCGCCTCCACGCAGTAGAAACTTGCTGTGAGGTAAAAATTCAAAAATCACACCAAAATGGCGGGCGGAGTGTGTCACAGTACGGCACGTTTCTGATTGGTCGCTCGCAGCAGGCGGCAACCAATCAGACACTGGACACTGTTGACGTCACTTATCTCCGGACATTAGCTCCGGACATTAGCTCCGGACAAAGCCACGGAAGTTGGCACAAATTGCAGGAAGTAGTATTCTAGGCAATTATATATTAGATATGACTTTTTTGGTAGGTGTGGTTTAAGCACCAGTGTATAAATTGTTGGTCAGTTGTGTGCTTTGTAGTTTTGACAAAACCGCAGTCTGTGTATGAAACACGTAGCTGCGCTCTCTTGGTGCCATGTAACCATTTTTACTATTTTGGAATAAATAAAAGCCTTTTTTTATCAGATGGACCGTTTTTCGCTAATTTAATTCATTACTCACGTGGTCTGCTTGGAGTCCGTGCTATTACACATTGGCTTAGTAAGCTGGCATTTTCTCTTTTGTCATCAGTATTCTATGCCTCAGGTGCATGCAGAGTGAGGAGTTTTCGTAGGTTGGGAATAGATGGAGACATCACTAGAAAGGTGAGAAGTCAGATGTGTTTTTGTTGTAATCTATGCAGACGAGTTGTGGCTGGAGAAGTGGTAATGGAGGTCTGGGAGAGATGGAAAAGACTGGAAAAGTGAGCGACCCAAATCAGAAAGATCGTCAGCTGTAACTTACTATATATAAAAGTACTGTACTCACGTGTATATTCTGCGGGGTTGGTATCTACCCATATATGGTTACAGTAAAGTGGGAATATTGCTCTTTTTAATAATCTTTTTACTTTTTTTTATTTAGGTACAGCTAAATTTATTTCAGTCATTATGTAGTAGGTGGTGTATGGTGGTGTCATTGGTCTCTGGTCATATATGATATTATGTATTCACTGTGTAGTGGTGATGGTGGTGGACATTGAGTAGTTTTATTGTTTTGGTCTTTCATAGAAGTAATTTTGATAATATTGGTATTTGCATTGTATGTTTTTGGTTAATAACAGTGGTATACTGTAATTATATATGTATAGATGCTCTTTTAATTGGCTATAGGTGGTTAGATGGTGAGACATGCACTTTGGGGCTTGGACCCCTGATCTTTTTGAACCCTAGCAATGTCCCTACCATACTGTGTGTTTACTTGTCAGTGTTTCTAGAGATATATGTATGTTTGTAAGTAAGCTCAGTTATGGTACCATATCTAAGCAGTAAGCTTGATTCTGGTACTGTACCGATGTAGTAATCTAGATGCTGGTACGATATGCATGCCGTAAGTTTGGTTCTGTTCCGTATCTATGTAGTAGACTTAGTAAGCTTGGTTGTGCTCCCTTATCTCTGTAGTAAGCTCAGTTCTTCTCCCACAGCTCTGTAGTAAGCTCTGTTCTCCTCCCTTATCGCTGTAGTAAGCTCAATTCTGCTCCATTATCTCTGTAGTAAACTCCGCTCTGCTCACTTATCTGTGTAGTAAGCTCAGTTCTTCTCCCACAGCTCTGTAATAAGCTCTGTTATGCTCCCTTCTCTCTGTATTAAGCTTGGTTCTTCTCCCATATCTCTGTAGTAAGCTCTGTTCTGCTCCCTTATCTCTGTATTAAGCTTGGTTCTTCTCCCATATCTCTGTAGTAAGATCTGTTCTGCTCCCTTATCGCTGTAGTAAACTCAATTCTGCTCCATTATCTCTGTAGTAAACTCCGCTCTGCTCACTTATCTGTGTAGTAAGCTCGGTTCTTCTCCCACAGCTCTGTAGTAAGCTCTGTTCTGCTCCCTTATCTCTGTAGTAAGCTTGGTTCTTCTCCCATATCTCTGTAGTAAGCTCTGTTCTGCTCCCTTACATCTGTAGTAAGCTCTGTTCTGCTCCCTTATCGCTGTGGTAAACTCCATTCTGCTCCATTATCTCTGTAGTAAGCTCAGTTCAGCTACCTTATCTCTGTTGTAAGCTTGGTTCTTCTCCCATATCTCTGCAGTAAGCTCTGTTCTGCTCCCTTACATCTGTAGTAAGCTCTGTTCTGCTCCCTTATCGCTGTGGTAAACTCCATTCTGCTTCATTATCTCTGTAGTAAGCTCAATTCAGCTACCTTATCTCTGTAGTAAACTCCGTTCTGCTCCCTTATCTCTGTAGTAAGCTCAGTTCCTCTCCAATGTCACTGTAGTAAGCTCTGTTCTGCTCCCATGTCTCTGTAGTAAGCTAGTCTCTGCTCCCATATCTCTGTAGTAAGCTCAGTTCTGCTCTCATACCTCTGTAGTAAGCTCAGTTCTGCTCCCACATCTCTGTAGTAAGGTCGGTTTTACTCCCTTATTTACGTAGTAATCCATCCTTCTCGTGTCTATGTAGTCAGCTTGCTTCTGCTACAGTATCTATGTAGGCAGTAAGCTTGGTTCTGCTCCTATATCTATGCAGCAAGCTCCATTCTATTTATACTGTATATCTATGTACAAGCCTGTTTTTAAAGCCTGTTATCTCTGTTGGGTGGGCGACTGCAACTCGAGGGCCACTGCCTTGTGATTGCCCCCCAGGCTGAAAAGTGCCAGCCAGCCCCTGTGCTTTCACACTTGTGGTAGCATGAGACGGACTCTACACCCCACACAAGTGGCTAAGGTAGTGCTGCTCATCCAGGATTTTTTGCATAAAACGTATCAACCAAATACCCTGTTTTTTACATCTTTTTACCAGCACTTGCGGATTACTGTGATTTTTTGAAACTGAGTGTTTTTGGTTTTACTATGCTCTTTTGTGTCTTCAAATTTTGTATCTATGTCATATAATTTTGCCCTAATGATATACAGTATATTAATTCTAAAGTATCTGTGACATATGTTTAGGACATTGTAGGATATGACTGTTATGTCCCTCCTTTATGGGTATTATCTCTATGATCTGGTTTAGAACGAGAGTTATATATACAGTGGGGCAAAAAAGTATTTAGTCAGTCAGTAATAGTGCAAGTTCCACCACTTAAAAAGATGAGAGGCGTCTGTAATTTACATCATAGGTAGACCTCAACTATGGGAGACAAACTGAGAAAAAAAAATCCAGAAAATCACATTGTCTGTTTTTTTAACATTTTATTTGCATATTATGGTGGAAAATAAGTATTTGGTCAGAAACAAAATTTCATCTCAATATCCTTTGTTGGCAATGACAGAGGTCAAATGTTTTCTGTAAGTCTTCACAAGGTTGCCACACACTGTTATTGGTATGTTTGCCCATTCCTCCATGCAGATCTCCTCTAGAGCAGTGATGTTTTTGGCTTTTCGCTTGGCAACACGGACTTTCAACTCCCTCCAAAGGTTTTCTATAGGGTTGAGATCTGGAGACTGGCTAGGCCACTCCAGGACCTTGAAATGCTTCTTACGAAGCCACTCCTTCGTTCCCTGGCGGTGTGCTTTGGATCATTGTCATGTTGAAAGACCCAGCCACGTTTCATCTTCAATGCCCTTGCTGATGGAAGGAGGTTTGCACTCAAAATCTCACGATACATGGCCCCATTCATTCTTTCATGTACCCAGATTAGTCGTCCTGGCCCCTTTGCAGAGAAACAGCCCCAAAGCATGATGTTTCCACCACCATGCTTCACAGTAGGTATGGTGTTTGATGGATGCAACTCAGTATTCTTTTTCCTCCAAACACGACAAGTTGTGTTTCTACCAAACAGTTCCAGTTTGGTTTCATCAGACCATAGGACATTCTCCCAAAACTCCTCTGGATCATCCAAATGCTCTCTAGCAAACTTCAGACGGGCCCGGACATGTACTGGCTTAAGCAGTGGGACACGTCTGGCACTGCAGGATCTGAGTCCATGGTGGTGTAGTGTGTTACTTATGGTAGGCCTTGTTACATTGGTCCCAGCTCTCTGCAGTTCATTCACTAGGTCCCCCCGTGTGGTTCTGGGATTTTTGCTCACCGTTCTTGTGATCATTCTGACCCCACGGGGTGGGATTTTGCGTGGAGCCCCAGATCGAGGAAGATTATCAGTGGTCTTTTATGTCTTCCATTTTCTAATTATTGCTCCCACTGTTGATTTCTTCACTCCAAGCTGGTTGGCTATTGCAGATTCAGTCTTCCCAGCCTGGTGCAGGGCTACAATTTTGTTTCTGGTGTCCTTTGACAGCTCTTTGGTCTTCACCATAGTGGAGTTTGGAGTCAGACTGTTTGAGGGTGTGCACAGATGTCTTTTTATACTGATAACAAGTTTAAACAGGTGCCATTACTACAGGTAATGAGTGGAGGAAAGAGGAGACTCTTAAAGAAAAAGTTACAGGTCTGTGAGAGCCAGAAATCTTGATTGTTTGTTTCTGACCAAATACTTATTTTCCACCATAAAATGCAAAAAAAATGTTAAAAAAACAGACAATGTGATTTTCTGGATTTTTTTTTCTCAGTTTGTCTCCCATAGTTGAGGTCTACCTATGATGTAAATTACAGACGCCTCTCATCTTTTTAAGTGGTGGAACTTGCACTATTGCTGACTGACTAAATACTTTTTTGCCCCACTGTATATATATATATATATATATATATATATATATATATATATATATCCCTTATGTTAAATTAATAATATTGCTGTGTTATTCTATAATTGATTCATATGTGTTAGCTATATGCCTTTGTCCATCTACCACATATTGGCAGTACGCATTCGCACCTTGTCTCCGCCATCCCTGCCGGCTTCCCATGTCTCTATGTGGCTCGGGGTATCGGGTTACATGGGGCTTACGTGTTCCAGATGCCTCCTGCTGCATGACGCGGGCGCCGGCTGACATCGTGGTTGCCGAGGTGACAGATGCGTCACCTCCGGTCCACAGTAGCGCTACTTCCGGGACGCGCTCATAAATATAGTCTGGCATGTTTAAATGAATTTTGTTCCCTGACGAAGGTGCCATCTAAAACACGCGTAGGGGCAGACAGGCGGATCTCCTATGTCTCTGCTGGTGCTATGTACAGTGCCTTGTGAAAGTATTCGGCCCCCTGAAACTTTTCAACCTTTTCCCACATATCATGCTTGAAACATAAAGATACCTAATGTAAATTTTTGGTGAAGAATCAACAAGTGGAACACAATTGTGAAGTTGGACAAAATGTATTGGTTATTTTAAATTTTTGTGGAAATTCAAAAACTGAAAAGTCAGGCGTGCAATATTATTGATAGACACAAATTCTACTGAAAAGAATATGGCATCAAAATGGCATTATAGTTTATCATATAATAGCTCTTATTTTGTGCCTCTGTTCATATTCCAAAGTATTCTTACTGCCTTATTCATGGTCCTATTGGATCTTGCCTGTCCTTAGTGTTTTATATTTATGTGTGTGCGTCATGGTTGTTGTAAAAACCCCTTATAGATTTTGTAAAATAAAGTTGATAAAATTGTTTGCACTTTTTGGATCGTCTCCCCCCCCTTTTCATGATAGAGCTAATATGAGTGCCATTATACGGTTTAAGGGCCACCATAGTGTGTGGAGACTACTGTAGAGGCTAATATAAAGTGTGAGGGAGGGCCAATATATAGTATTGGTGCTACTGTGGGAGCTATTAGACAGTGTGGAGGTCATTATATAGTGTGGGCGTTACTGTGCTGTTCATTATATTGTGTTTGAGGGAGCAGTGGCCCCATCATACTGTGTACAGGGCAGCTGTGGGCACTTCATACTGTGCATAGAAGAGCTGTGGACCTATGATACTGTGTGTAGGGAAGCTGTGGACCCATCATAGCCTATACATTTATTGTAAGCTGTGGGCCCCTCATACTATGTATAGGAGAGCTGTAGGGGAAATATACTGTTTATAGTGGTGCTGTGGGTTCCTCATGCTGTGTATAGGGGAGATGTACATTTTAGGGACCCAGGGGACAATATTAAATGTTAAGTGGGCACTTGCTGGCCCTACTTCTATCAGGGGTTCCTCCAACTCATACACTAGTTTCTGGACTCCCTGAAACTCCTCTTCATCTTCTATCTCCCATTTGCTGTCAGAGCATGTCGTCCACATCAGCCAAAAGCTGGAAGCTCTGCAGCACTGCCTCAGTGAAATGGCAGCAGGCTCTGCTGAAGCTAAATTGTCTAAAAGACAAACCACTCACCGCGGCCAAGTTATTGAAAGTAATAACAGAACAGGCACATCTGTTGCTCTCACCACTGAACCTACAAACAGGCCTGGTTGTGTGTGATAATGGGCATAACCTGGTGGCGGCTATGAAGCTTGGCAAGCTCACACAGATATCATGTTTGGCCCATGTGCTCAACTTGGTAGTTCAGCAGTTTATGAAAAGCTACCCAGATTTGCCAGAGCTTCTAGATCAAGGTACACTACATCAGTGCCCATTTCCACAAGTCAGCTACAGCTGCTGCCGCTATGACAGTGCTGCAGCAGCACATGCAAGTGCCAGCTCACAGAGTGGTGAGCAATGTGACCATGCACTGGATCTCCAAACTGCAAATGCTGGCAAGGTTTTGTGATCAACAGAAGACAGTTGTGAAATACCAGATCCAGCACACCCGGTATTTTGGTCAGCCTTCACACATAACAACTGATAAGTAGACATGGATGTCTGACATTTGCTTGACTCTTCAAGACTTTGAGGATTCTACCAAGAAGGTAAGTGGCAATGACATCATCATCAGCGCAACAACCGCTTCTGTGCTTACTGAAACAGTCACTTATGGCAGTTAAACATGAAACTTTGTTTGCAGACGAGGTGGAGATGAAGGAAGACATGATACAGGGATATACTAACCATCTCAACCTCAACTTATCTGCTCACCACGAATTGGGTAACAATGAGGACGTGGAGGCTGAGGAAGAGGACGAGGAACAGCGCAAAATAAAAAAGACCTAAAACTTAATATTTATTAGACACACCTTAAAAGGATGGTTCTCATCCAAAAGACAGACATACATACAAAAATAATATGTACTAAATATAGATATAAGTAAGAAAGGAAATTACTATTCACACCCTATCCTGTTGCCTATCATGTTTCCTGCCTACCGGCGGAGGTCAGCACCCTAGGGCAGTTCGATAATGGCACACCTGCTCCTTGGTGGCTGTCCATATTAACACTAGATCATTATGGATACAAAAGGGGGACAGATAAATGTGTGCAGGTGTAGGTGAAGGACAAGTAAAACAAAAAAAGTTCCTTGAACAGTAACTAGTAGAAGGATATTGACATGTCCAGGAGTATAGTGAATAGCCAAAAAACAGTTTCTCTGTGGGACCAGTAAACAAATGCAGGGAGCAGCTGGTGATGATGATAGATGTCTAATTAATGAATTCAGTGCACTACAATTTGCTGTAAACAATGCCTTGCAGAAAACTCTCCACTGTCCCCAGCCTCACAGCGGAGGTTGGCACCCTATGGGAAACAATATTGACGCCCCTGCTCCTCGGAGGCTGCCCCTAATGTCCCTGCAAGGCCCTAATATAGACCCTGGGGAGGATTAATGGAGATTAATGATACGTAGCCATAACAAGGCAATCTACAGTGAAGGACTTAAATATCTTATATCAGAGAACCATATAATAGTCAGGCCATATGAATGATAGTGCTCAGGGTAAAATGTGGTTAACAGTAGCAAAAAAAGATAAAAACTCAACTTGAATTTATAAGAACCAAAAACATGCCCTAAAAATTAAACTATAGACTCTCAATTTTTTTTGGCAGGGGCTAACACCCCAGATACACACTTTTGTGTTCCTGCTCACAATCAGGCCATCTCCAAATATCCCACAGTAATCCCACATACATCACACTGCCAGATTTGTTTAAATGGACAAAGCAGCTTTGTAATAGCAATCTGCAGTGTGACAGATATCAGTTAGAAATGTACGGTAGTCCTGAGGTGGGTGGTATTTATCAGTTTGATGCCAATCAGTAAAAACTAAAACACACACCCTCACAGTTACCTACAGACCCATAGATCATAATGTTGTAAGGACTTACATGATAGATATACGGTACAATTTTGTGCCCCTGCTCACAAAAAGGGCCATCTATGGAAGTCCCACAATACTCCCACATATAACACACTGTTTAATTTGCTTAGCGGATGATACAGTCTTGTGATAGGCTATGATATACACACGTGGTCAAAATTGTTGGTACCTCTCGTTTAGTGACAGAAAAAGCCACAATGATCACAGAAATAACTTGAATCTGACAAAAGTAATAATAAATTAAAAATCTATGAAAATGAACAAATGAAAGTCAGACATTGCTTTTCAACCATGCTTCCACAGAATTTAAAAAAAAATAAAACTCATGAAATAGGCCTGGACAGAAACGATGGTACCCTCAGAGAAATTGTTTTTAAAGATGGTTAAGCAATACCTGGCCATCCAAACCAGCGTACTCCCTAATTCCTGTGTGACCTTCACCTATTGGGTCTCAAAGCTGGACACCTGGCATGAGCTGTCCCTCTATGCCTTGGAGGTGTTTTGCTGCTTTGCCACTAGCATCTTGTATGAGCGGATTTTTATTGTCACTGGGAAGGTCATAACAGACAGGCACTTTCATCTGTCAACAGAAAGTGCTGTCAGGCTCACTCTGGTAACAATAAATAAAGCATGTATTAGACTTTTCCACAGCACCAGATGACAGCAGCACTTCAAGTGCTTTTAATGTTCAATATTTGAATGAGGCCTATCAGTTGTTGCATTCTAGGGATGACTGGATGACCCTAATTCTAATTATTTCTGGGCTTTGCAATTTGTGCAAATCCTTTATGAGTGTAGAAGAACCACAACTACAATTTCTTAATTTATTTATTAGACACTCCAGTTGGTGCCTTCAAGGGTGTATGTCTGTCTGTGCTATTAATTATTGGCAGGCTTTTCACTAAGTACATAGCTTTTATGGGTGTATCAGTAACACAGCTACACTTTGTTTACAATATTTGAATGGTGTATGGATGACCCTGCTTGTAATTTTTGGCAGGATTTGCACTTAGTGCATAGCCTTTATGAGTCTAGGAGTGCCACTACATAACAATTTGAACATAACGTGTATGAGGCCCTACTTTGTGTCTAATATAGGGTGTATTAGAGTCCCTTTGAGTCCCTAATTTTTGGCACTTCTTGCTTCCTTCATAAATTACACTGAAATTTAATATTTTTTTATAAAAAAAATCAAATTTGGTTTACTTAAACTATATTTAAAAAAAATAATTATAAAATTTTGCCTTATTTACAAAAATTAACATTTTTTTGTTATAAACTCCAATTTCTTGTTGATTTTGAATGTTTTATTGCCAGTCCTTAAAGTGTGACACCAGTAGCAATTTGGGAATCATAGATGCTCCTTGGGGACTTCCCCATGCTGTTCTCCTTCAATTCAATACTTTTTCCATCCAGTTTAACATTTTCAATGCCCTACACTCCTCTTTGTTGACTCTGCTGGAAAAATGCTTGGATTTCCCATTAACTCCCTTTACACTCATTACTCAAAACGAGCACCCGAGCATTATTAATTGCTTGGTTCGAGTAACGAGCATCCGAGGATTTTAGTGCTCACTCATCTCTAATTATATCCCGTATTCTTGGAAAAAAGGTTTATCAAGTTTTAGTCATTTTCTGTGCATGTGCTCTTGGGATGATAAGAAAACAAGATGCATTGCCTTTAATACAAGCTCAATCCATGGTTTGCTAAAGCACCTTCATCTTCCATAGAAGAACTGAAACGATGCCAGTAGGCTTCTTAAAATATTTCTTTAAAATGGGACATTCCTATGTTCCAGAATTGAGCATGCTTTCTTTATATTAGTTTTCCAGTATTTAATAGATTTCACCATCCAAAATGATCTATTGATGGAAAAGTACTTGACATATAAACACACTGACAGTTTGACAAATAGTGGTGCTTCGAAAAGTTAGGGCTCTACTGAAGTACATTGAATTATTTATTTTTTAAGTGAAGAGGGAAACTCTTCTCTGGACTATTTCACATACATTTCACATACAGTGGGGCAAAAAAGTATTTAGTCAGTCAGCAATAGTGCAAGTTCCACCACTTAAAAAGATGAGAGGTGTCTGTAATTTACATCATAGGTAGACCTCAACTATGGGAGACAAACTGAGAAAAAAAAATCCAGAAAATCACATTGTCTGTTTTTTTTAACATTTTATTTGCATATTATGGTGGAAAATAAGTATTTGGTCAGAAACAAACAATCCAGATTTCTGGCTCTCACAGACCTGTAGCTTCTTCTTGAAGAGTCTCCTCTTTCCTCCACTCATTACCTGTAGTAATGGCACCTGTTTAAACTTGTTATCAGTATAAAAAGACACCTGTGCACACCCTCAAACAGTCTGACTCCAAACTTCACTATGGTGAAGACCAAAGAGCTGTCAAAGGACACCAGAAACAAAATTGTAGCCCTGCACCAGGCTGGGAAGACTGAATCTGCAATAGCCAACCAGCTTGGAGTGAAGAAATCAACAGTGGGAGCAATAATTAGAAAATGGAAGACATACAAGACCACTGATAATCTCCCTCGATCTGGGGCTCCACGCAAAATCCCACCCCGTGGGGTCAGAATGATCACAAGAACGGTGAGCAAAAATCCCAGAACCATGCGGGGGGACCTAGTGAATGAACTGCAGAGAGCTGGGACCAATTTAACAAGGCCTACCATAAGTAACACACTACGCCACCATGGACTCAGATCCTGCAGTGCCAGACGTGTCCCACTGCTTAAGCCAGTACATGTCTGGGCCCGTCTGTAGTTTGCTAGAGAGCATTTGGATGATCCAGAGGAGTTTTGGGAGAATGTCCTATGGTCTGATGAAACCAAACTGGAACTGTTTGGTAGAAACACAACTTGTCGTGTTTGGAGGAAAAAGAATATGAGTTGCATCCATCAAACACCATACCTACTGTAAAGCATGGTGGTGGAAACATCATGCTTTGGGGCTGTTTCTCTGCAAAGGGGCCAGGACGACTGATCCGGGTACATGAAAGAATGAATGGGGCCATGTATCGTGAGATTTTGAGTGCAAACCTCCTTCCATCAGCAAGGGCATTGAAGATGAAACGTGGCTGGGTCTTTCAACATGACAATGATCCAAAGCACACCGCCAGGGCAACGAAGGAGTGGCTTCGTGAGAAGCATTTCAAGGTCCTGGAGTGGCCTAGCCAGTCTCCAGATCTCAACCCTATAGAAAACCTTTGGAGGGAGTTGAAAGTCCGTGTTGCCAAGCGAAAAGCCAAAAACAACACTGCTCTAGAGGAGATCTGCATGGCGGAATGGGCCAACATACCAACAACAGTGTGTGGCAACCTTGTGAAGACTTACAGAAAACGTTTGACCTCTGTCATTGCCAACAAAGGATATATTACAAAGTATTGAGATGAAATTTTGTTTCTGACCAAATACTTATTTTCCACCATAATATGCAAATAAAATGTTAAAAAAACAGACAATGTGATTTTCTGGATTTTTTTTCTCAGTTTGTCTCCCATAGTTGAGGTCTACCTATGATGTAAATTACAGACGCCTCTCATCTTTTTAAGTGGTGGAACTTGCACTATTGCTGACTGACTAAATACTTTTTTGCCCCACTGTACAAGAGTAGCTACAAAAATTTTCTTACCAATTAAAAAAGAAGCTAAAGCAGTATACTGTAGCTGCTCTTTAAGGTAATAAACATATTGCTGCTGCATTTAAAATCCATTTTAGTATGGTTTCACACATGTGCATATCATGGTCTGACTACAAACTGCAATGTACAGCTCTGGCAAAAATGAAGAGACCACCACATCAAAACCCTGTCATGGGCAGCCCAGTCTCCAGACCTAAACCCAGGTACGGACTGGGGATGAAATTCAGCCCTGGCATTTTAAATCACACAGGCCCTTATTGTCCCTGCCCCCATGAACCAGATGGGATATATTACTAACATTACCCTGGATGGAGGAAAGGAAGATTTACTACAAGACCAATATTTCTAATGACACCCGTAGCCTGCTGGGGTAAGTGACGGAGTCAGCGACTTTGTGCTCCGTCACAACTCTTAACAGTATGGGTATCTTGAGAATACAGATTCTGGTAACAACGTGGCAGACAAGGCAGCCCATGACCAGACAGGCCCTTCTGGCATTTGCCAGAATTGCCATATGGCCAGTCCGGCCCTGCCTGAACCCCATTGAAAACCTCTGGAATGTAATCAAGAGGATGACGGATAGTCACAAGCCATCAAACAAAGAAGAACTGCTTACATTTTTGCACCAGAAGCAGTGTGAAAGACTGGTGGAAAGCATGCCAAGATGCATGAAAGCTGTGATTAAAAATCATGGTGATTTCTGAACTCTTCCTGAGTTATAACATTAGTATTGCTGTTTCTGAATGATTATGAACTTGTTTTCTTTGCATTATTTGAGGTCTGAAAGCACAGGTTTTTTTTCATTTTGACCATTTTTCTTTGTCAGAAAAAAAAATACAAAATTTATTGCTTGGAAATTTGGAGACATATTGTCAGAAGTTCATAGAATAAAAGAACAATTTACATTTTACTCAAAATAAATCTGTAAAGAGAAAAATCAGACAAACTGAACATTTTGCAGTGGTCTCTTAATTGCCAGAGCTGTATATATTT
This sequence comes from Ranitomeya imitator, assembly GCF_032444005.1. NCBI lineage: Eukaryota > Metazoa > Chordata > Amphibia > Anura > Dendrobatidae > Ranitomeya > Ranitomeya imitator. The sequence goes on from NC_091282.1 coordinate 532,823,214, forward strand.
GCTATGGGTCTCCTGACTCAATCTATACATATTCATATTCAATATATGAGACTGTTCCGTTTCGATCAAAGGACCATTGGCCAGTCTGTACATTGCAGTTCTTAGTCAGACCGCGAAACATGGATGTGTGAGACTGGTCTAATATTGTAGAGTGCCAATTATAGTTTAGACAATTATAGTTTAACTAGATGGTGGCCCAATTCTAACGCATCGGGTATTCTAGAATATGTATGTATGTATATAGCAGCCACATAGTATATAGCACAGGCCATGTAGTATATAGCAGCCACGTAGTATATAACACAGCCCACGTAATGTATAGCACAGGGCACGCAGTATATAACAGTGGCCACGTAGTATATAACAGTGGCCACGCAGTATATAACAGTGGCCCCGCAGTATATAACAGTGGCCACGCAGTATATAACACAGCTGACGTGGTATATAACACTGCCCATGTAGTATATAGCAGCCACGCAGTATATAACACAGCCAACGTAATATATAGCACAGCCCACGCAGTATATAACACAGCCACGCAGTATATAACACAGCCCACGCAGTATATAACAAAGGGCACGCAGCATATAACACTGCCCACGCATTATATAACACTGCCCATGCAGTATATAACACTGCCCACGCAGTATATAACACAGGCCATGCTTTATATAACACTGCCCACGTAGTATATAGCAGCCACGCAGCATATAACACAGACCATGTAGTATATAGCAGTGTGGGCACCATATCCCTGTTAAAAAAAAATGATTAAAATAAAAAATAGTTATATACTCACCCTCCGGCATCGAGAGAAGCTGTCCCGATGCGCGCGCTGCTGCTGCCAGCTTCCGTTCCCAGAGATGCATTGCAAATTACCCAGATGACTTAGCGGTCTCGCGGTCTAAGCTCTCCAGCGACCAAACAGCGACGCTGCAGCGATCGACATCCTTGTCGGTATCGCTGCAGTGTCGCTTAGTGTGAAGGTACCTTTAGAGTCACAGTTAGAGTCAATACAATCTATGGGTCCGTGAAAAACACAGAAAGCACATAATAATAATAATAATAATAATAATTTTTATTTATATAGCGCCAACATATTCCGCAGCACTTTACAATTAAGCGGGGACATGTACAGACAATAAATTCAGTACAAGTTAAGACAATTTAAACAGTGACATTAGGGGTGAAGTCCATGCTTACAATATACAAATTGCGTCCTTGTGCCATCCGTGTACTGTCCGTATTTAATATTTCAAAGCATAGGAGAAGCTTTGTTATTTATTAATTTATGTATTTATTCATACCATGAAAAACATTGATGAAACACTGAGGACACACTGACCAAACACTGATGATAAAAAAACACTGACACTGGTACCATTTTCTGCTTACATGAAAAACTTATATCTGCATAAGGCCTGAACAGGACTTGCACTTCCAAAGAACACGGCAGCCTATGGCTGGGGTCATACTAGAGAGGAATACAGACGAGCGAGAGGCACAAAAAAACAATGCATTGCACACCGACCAATGTTTCTCTATGGGGCAGCTCCCATCAGCCAGAGATTTCTCGGCCGTATTTTACGGGCTGAAAAAATTGCAGCATGCTGCGTTTGTCAGCATATTGCGCAAAAAATCCACCAATGAAAATCTATGGGGGCGAGAAAAATACGGATTACACACGGACCATGCGTGTGACTTGCGACAAATACGCACCGGTGTTCTATACGAAAGCCGGTAAATCAGTAAAATCACACTGACAGGTTAGAATAGAATAGCTAAAATAAGTGTCTACACATAGAAGAGGTGTGTATATATATATACCCGAGTGTAAGCCAAGATTTTCAGCCCATTTTTGGGGGCTGAAAGTGCTCCTCTCGGCTTATACTCGAGTCATGGTCAGCGGGGGGTAGGCAGGTGAGGGGGAGCGACAACTGTCACATACTCACCAGCTCCTGGCGCAGTCCCTGCATGTCCCATGGTCTCCAGCGCCTGCAGCTCTTCCTCTGTTCAGCGGTCACGTGGTACCGCTCATTAAAGTAATGGATATGGACTCCACTCCCATAGGGGTGGAGCCGCATATTCATTATTGTAATGAGCGGTACCAGTAATCGCTGAAGAGAGGAAGAAGCTGCCGGCTCCTGGAGATCATCTGTTCGGGAGAAGCTGCCAGGGACCAGGTCGGGAGCAGGTGAGTATTTCATATTCACCTTTCCTCGTTCCACTGCCCCTCAATTTTTCGCATCCTCTGCAGTGACTGTTCAGGTTAGAGGGCGCGATGACGTATTAGTGTACGCGACACCCTCTGCCTGAACAGTCAGTGCGAAGAGACGGGACGCTGAGGAGCAGCGGGCTGCAACGAGAGGTGAGCATGTCATTTTTTTTTATTGCAGCAGCATTACACGTGGCACATTTTTATATGGAGCATCTTATGGGGCCATAATGAACTGTATGGAGCATTATATGTGGCACAATTTTATATGGAGCATCTTACGGGGTCATAATGAACTTTAATGCAGCATTACACGTGGCACATTTTTATATGGAGCATCATATGGGGCCATAATGAACTGTATGGAGCATTATATGTGGCAAATTTTAACACTTAACCTACTGATGTCTCAATCAATTTTAATTTTATTGGTCTCTATTTTAATTTTTTAAATTTACCAGTAGCTGCTTATACTCGTGAGAAAATATTCAGAAAAATTCCCACGCTAGAGTTCATATGAGTTTATGCCACCAGGGGGCGCAACAAAGTCAACAAACCTGCATTCCATTCATTCTCCAGTTTTTGCAGCCAGGGGCAGCTGCATTAGCAGGCTCCTGGTTGTAAAATTATTTAACCCCTTCAGATGGATTTACAGTGTGGGACATGACTGTATGGTGGACAGAGGGGATATTGGTGTTTTTTAATTTTTCCATTTTTTTCAGAAGATTGAGGGTCGTCAGTTGGATTGAGAGTACAATTAAGATATTACAACCCATGTGTATTTATGTCATTAAAATACTTTATTTATAATGTGTGTGTGTGTTTATTTAACCCTTCATTACTATTGGATTAATAATGGATAGTTGTCTTATTGACATCTCTCCATTATTAACCTGGATCAATGTCACTTTACATTAACAAGGTGACATTAACCCTTTATTACCCCATATCCCACAGCTACTTGGGAGTGAGAACAGAGTGGCTAAGTGCCAGAATAGGCGCATATTACAGATGTGCCTTTTCTGGGGTGGCTGGGGGCAGATGTTTTTAGCCAGGAGGGGCCAATAACCATGGTCCCTCTCTAGGCTATTAATATATGCCCTCAGTCACTGGCTTTCCCACTCTGGCGGAGAAAATTTCGCGGGAGCCCACCCCAGTTTTTTCCGTGATTTAACCCTTTATTTTAGCACCTAGAGCTCCCAAATTTCACACACAGACACTTCTAATATTATTAGTGAGGAATATGTAAAAATATAATGGATATTGAATGGTTTACTGTATGTAAACCATGTCTCATGTCCTGTCGGGTTTGATAAGGATATAGCACGAGCCGGCAATTGAATTACCAGCTTTTCTGCTATCTAGCTCTGTATGAAATATAAATAAATATATGCTTTCATGACTATTTGAGCCCATGGATCCATTCTATGTGCATTTTGCAAGCCGGCGTAAGGATGCCATACGGATGACACACAAATAATGTTTGGAGAAAAAATCGCATCCTCGCATTGAGTACGGATAACTGTTCAGGAAATTTTCTGCGTATCTTGGCTGTAAAAAACGGACCGTATTTTGATACGTTAGGTGTGACCTAAGTGCACTTACTGATCTAGTATAGATCGCTCAGTACACATTGTTTGCTTTGGCCTGCCTTTCTAAGCAGGCAGTTAAATAACCACTGATCGGTAAAAGCTTAGTTATCGACAGTCGTATCGTACCGGACGAACCTTTAGATTTTTAGCATAAGGTACGCAACAGCTCATCATGAATTGGATGAGTGAGCATCAGCACCCCCCGCTCTAAAGTAGACCCAACTCCATTCATTTTGGAGGAGGCCAAAACTGGCAAAAAGTCAAAAGTTGCAAAATAGAAGGCTATTTTTCAAAGAAGATTACTCTAGTTTTCTGGCATAATTGCTTTGATAAATTTGGGCTTAAGTCTTGTTGTACTCAATTTTTGTTAATCAACTCTAATTTTATATACTATATGTTTAAGGAAAAACATCTTCTATGCAAACGTCAAACTTCCTTATATCTATCTTCAAATTTAAAGGGAACTTGTCATGTGATTCATGCTGCCAAACCACGTGCATTATGAATGAGAGCCTGGCTATAGGATTACAGCCAGTGTTTCAGAGAAAATATTGTTGAAGATCAGCCCTCACGGCCCTCCTCTCTTGTGTGTACATTGGAATGGACCTGTCAATCACCTGTAGCAGTACAGTTAGAAGCCATCTGGACTAATCTTGTCTCTGCCTATCATCCCTGGTCTAATCTTTAAACTATATTTTCTCTAAAACTCAGCAAAAATGTGTTTCATGAGCCCATGGTTTGGACAGAATGGATCATCTGACAGTTTCCCTTTTATTTAATCTGACAAACATTGGCTCCAGTGACAAGACACCCTTTTACCAGGTTTTTTGCAGGTGAACATTTGGGATCTACACACCTTATTACATAAATTGTTCAAAGTATACTTATTTTATTACCAAAAGACATCTACAAACGAAACTCAGTCAATTACTGTTACCTTTCCTGGCTCCTTCCCTCTTCCTTTTCTGGCGGCCGGCTCTGTCTGCTCTAATTTGCGTTGTGTTACCATGGTAATATGGCATAAACCTCTGATGTCAATATCTAATGTAAGACTGGGTCTGGCAGATGCATGCCACATGAGTATTCTGGTAGGAATCCAAGCGGTTACAATGCACCTCCACTCAGCCTAACCACCAGACTAATTCATCTCTGTAGCAGCAAAGAAGAAACTTGGCAGCACTCACCGATCTTCTGACAAGTCTTTATTACACAACTTCACGGCACGGGGGTGTGTACAAGGAGTGGAGCAGGTGAACGACGGCCGTTTCGCGCCCTCCCGGCGCCGGGAGGGCACGAAACGGCCGTCGTTCACCTGCTCCACTCCTTGTACACACCCCCGTGCCGTGAAGTTGTGTAATAAAGACCTGTCAGAAGATCGGTGAGTGCTGCCAAGTTTCTTCTTTGCTGCTACATGATTTATGGATGTTGTCTCGGCTGAGCACCTCGAGTCTGCCGGCTGGCTGCAAGCTGTGAGTTTCCCTGCATATGGTCGGAGGAGCGGTGGTGCGGTCAGCTGTTTTCTCCCCCGCACGTAATTCATCTCTGTTATTTTTGGGCTCTGCTGCCACCCTAATAGTGTGGCTTCTGACAAAAACACACCTCTGTTCTCGGAAAATGCATTCTGCACACACAGATCTGCTACATCAAGGCGTCATTTTGCCAGTCCAGCACTGCTGTTCCAAGGTACTAGCTGCACACTTTGTTCAGAGCCAAGTACTTCTCTGTCTACACCAGACCTGGGTGAAGTGCGGCTGCACCATGCCCTCTGCTACCATCTGCCTCCATGGTCTGATGTCAACTTTATCCTTGGGAGGCAGACAATGGTGAATGCAATATTGGAGGATGGCACCACGGACCCCTTCTTCCATCAATCAGCATGTGAGACAGCAGATGCGATGACGTCATTTGATCACATCAGATGTGCTCTCAGATGTGAGTCAGTACTCACCAGACAGGAGCAGAGCACCGGGGAAATGGGAGTAAGGTGAGAATGTGTTTTTTTTTCATGAGTATGGGATGTTTGCATGTATAAGGGTGGCTATATGGGGGTTCATAATGTATATTGGAAGCTACAAGGGGCTAATGCTGTATATGGGAGGCTATGTGGGATCATGCTATATATGAGAGGCTATACGGCGCTCATGCTGTGTATAGGGAGACGATATGTGGATCATGCTGTATATGAGAGACTATGTGCGGCTCATGCTATATATGGTGAGAATATGTGGGGCTCATGCTGTATACGGAAAGTAGGGATGAGTAGTTCAAAGTTTGGTTGGAATCCGTACTCGACCCCAAACCTGAACCAAATAGAAGTCAATGATGACACAAAGTTAGGTACTTCAAAATGTCTGTAAAATGGGCATGGTAAGGGCTAGGGGGCTGCAAAAGCAAGCTAAATGGGCGTAAGAGCAAAACAATAGCCCTGCAAACAAATGTGGATATTAAAATTACTTAAAATAACATAGAATAAAAACTAGAAAAGATGACAAGCTTAACCCAGAAGGTGGAGGTCCAAGTGGAAATGGAGGGGTAGGTGGACATGGCGGTGTAGGTGGAAGAGGCAAGAGAGGAGTAATCAAAAACTTGTTTTGTTTTGTCTGTTTTTAAATCAATTTTTCATGTTATTTATGGTACTATCTTAAATAGAATTAGCTAAACAAAAAAAAACCAATGTAGACTAAAGGCAGAGCTCCAAGTGGAGGAGCAGGTTGATGTGGTGGTGTAGATGGAGGAGGAAAGGGAAAAGTAATCCAACACTGGTTTTGGGTTTCTTTAGTTGTTTTTTTCCATATTTTTTATGGAATCAACTTAAAAGAACACAGAATTAAGTAAGAAAAAAATAATAATGTAGACCCAGGAGGTGGAGGCCCAAGGGGAAGAGGAGGTGATTATGGTGTAGGGGGAAGAGGCAAGTTAGGAGTTATCCAACACTGGTTTTGTTTTTTGTTTTTATGGAACTGACTTAAAAGAACATAGAATTAACAAAACAAAAAATAACAATGTAGACCCAGGAGGCGGAGGTCCAAGTGGAGGAGCAGGTGAAGTAGGTGGAGGTGGACGTGGAACAGGCAGAGGAGTAGGTAGCCAACAATGCTTCTTTTTTCTTTTGGGAAAAGCACCATAATTAGACAAATGGCAAATAGGCTGGGCATGGTTGGAATAGTTGTCTAGTCAGCCAAAGGTACCGACAGTTCTTGTTGAATCCTGTGGAATCCACACCTGGTCCATTTTAATAAATGCTATAAATGTGGACAAGCGGATGTTCCTGTCTGGGATCACACCACTTGCCATGCTAAATACAAGTGTCAACAGTACACTTGTTGCAGGGCAGAGCAGGCCAACATCTCCAAGGCACAAAAGGGAAAGCTCAGGCCATGTGTCCAATTTGTATATGGAGAAATGTAGACAGATACTCTTCCATCATGTTGTTGTAATGTTGCCTCCTGCTAATACAGACCATATCAGATGGTGGTGCCAGATGTTGTGGCATACTGAGAAAGTTTTGCCACATTTCGTTCATGCTAACCCTGCCTTCCGAGATGGTGGCGGTGCCCCAGCTTCCTCCACCTTAGCCTTGTTCTTTCAGTCAGCCGCTGCTGTCAGATAAGAACATTGTCAGTATTGCCTTTACAAGCGTGAGCTTGAATTCGTGCATTTTGTGATCCCGCTCCAGTGTTGGAAGTAATGATAGTAAGTTGTCCTTGTAGAGGGGATCCAGCATGGTGGCCACCCAGTAATCATCAGTTGTAAAAATTTGGGCAACTCACCAATCATTGCGCAGATAGAATAGCATCTGTTGGCTCATGTATACCAGGCTGCCCAGAGGTAACGTTAAACTGTTCATGCTGGGAGGTGTATTGTCTGGGTTGTTTGTATCCCATAATCCAGGCTCCAGTGATGTCCATGAGCTGATTTGAGTGCCACCCTGCTGTGAACATGGTTTTTCCTTTTCCTTCTCCTCCTCCTCCTCACCTTCCAAAACTGTGCCCTGGCTGGACAGTTGTCTACCTGGCCGCTGTTGATACAGAAACCCACCCTCTGAGCCATGTGTGGATGACAGACCTGATAACATTGTGAATGGTCCCTTCCTCCTCTGCCACCCCCTCATCCATCATCACCCGAAGTGTTTTTTCCAGCAGGCATAGAAATAGTATAATAAGGCTCATGATCGTGTCACCAGTGCTGGTTATGTTGGTGGAGTATTCGAGGCAGCGCAACAAGGCACACATGTCCTGCATGGAGGCCCACTCATTGGTGGTGAAATGGTGTTGTTCCGCAGGGCAACTTAGCCAGGTGTACTTTAGATGAAACTCCACAGATAGATAACCCCTAGATAAAGGGCTATCAGATGTTGGCAAATCATTCTCAGTGTGACTCCACTACCAGCCAGTGAGCGAGAAGGCAGAAGTGACACTGCAGCGCAGATAGACAAGCAGCAGCAGAGCGAGACCTAACATGTGCACACACGGCCTGACCACAACTCATACAGACAAAGCGGAAGAGTATAATTATTTTTTAGGCCACTATTCGTACAGACCAGACATAGCTGCATGACACAATACTCCCACAGGCGGGGGTGCACAGTACAGACAGAGATTTTTGGGCATAGTACTCCCACATGCATGGGTGCAGAGTACACACAGAGGCTTAAAGGCACACTACTCCCACAGGCAGAGGTGAAGAATACACACAGAGGCATAAAGGCACAGTACTCCAACAGGAAGGGGTGCAGAGTACACAAACGGAGGCAGTTTATAGGCACTGTGTGGGTGCTCTTACAGTATATAGGAGGTTGTGTGAGGGCTCTTACAGTATATAGGGGCTGTGTGCAGGCTCATACTGTATATAGAGGGATGTCAGCATATTTAATTCTGCTCAATATTAAGTTATACAATTAAAATTAATATAGCATAATTATAATTAATATGTTAACTATTAATATTGAGCATAATTAAGTTCAGCCTTTGGTTTGGTCCTCCACAGCAGTCATAGTCTCTCATGTATAGCCTCAGGAAAGCAGGAAAGTAATTACCCACCCCTGGTCTACACAACTGCTATTTCAAGGTGTAGTCTGTAAACTAAGCTCTGCTCCATCAAGGATACATTCTCACTGTTCTCTGTACCGTCCAGCATATCCTTTGTTATATGGTTATGTAGGTTGAAAAAAGACCTATATCCATCAAGTTCAACCTTTTCCACCATATCCAACTCCACTGATCCTTGCCATTCCACATGCCATTTGGCGCATCTGGCCTATCCTTTGGTCTGTAATTTGTTGGATTTATGTTGTAAACCTTTTCTGCAGCATGAATGGCAACATGTTAGTAAAGCACGCATGTAATCCAAATGACAATTAAGAAATGTGATATAAGCTCAGAGCCTGTTTCATGAAATCTTTCAAACCATAATTTTGTTGCAAGAGCTTTGAAAAATTGCTAAATTTAGGAGCAACTCCGAGTTGCGAAAAATTTTGCAAATATTGGCATTTTCACTTTTGTTTTTACTGGCTCTACCAGAATTGGCAGATTTGAGTGTGCTGCGGGGGTGGAACACCACAGCTGGTCTAATTCACGATGAGCTGTGGTATTCTTTAAATCTGAAATTTAACTGCAGTACCAGACTGGAGTAAAATTTATGGCAAGACCCTGGGAGGAGCACAGCATTCTTCAGCCACTCCAGATTCATGAAGAGGTGTGCATCTCTTCATGTAACACTAGCGTATGACTCCAGCATGTCTGCAGCACACATCCCCTTGATGAATCAGGCCCATAGGGTACAATCAGGGACATCTACCTACTCATTTTACATATGGTCCACATAATGTGTAGCCGATACATTGACATACATTGAAAACTTTTCACAACTAGATTACTGTTCAAAGTAATGCTAGCCCAAGTTTCATCATTAGGTTACAGTCGCTTAACTTTGTAATCTTTTAAGCAGTCATGGGGCTCAGTAATATTTGACCAATTTTTTGTAGATTAAATATCTTCAATTAAGAGTTAACATGGCTATAAAGGGCTATGAGATATTGGCAAATCATTCTCAGTGTGACTCATCCAGATTCTTAGATGGGGCTCTTTTAAGACTTTCTGTTTGACATAGTACATTTTTAGAACCCATGCAATGTTCCATTGTCTAAGCTATTGGCAAATTTAAACAAATATCAATAATTCCATTTGCTTCTGAAACACTTTTGCCTTTGTCATAGAGTTTTATTAGGTAATGATTCCTGGCGTTTCGCTCAGACTGGATGGTATGGATTTTCCTTCTTTTTGTGTTAAGTTTAAGATTTTTTTTTCTTTGTTTTCTGCTGTCTAATATACACCATTCCCAAGATTCAAATCATGATCTATTAGCTTGTGATAATTGGCTATTTACATCTTGAGCAGAAAGCTAAGGAAAGAAAATGTTTATTAATTGTAAGGAAGCTGACATTGTGTGCAACATTTTAAAATAATTTCGAGCGGCACTCAGCAATTGCATGGACATACCGTATATACTCGAGTATAAGCCGACCCGAGTATAAGCCGACCCCCCTAATTTTGCCACAAAAAACTGGGAAAACTTATTGACTCGAGTATAAGCCTTGGGTGGAAATGCAGCAGCTACCGGTGAATTTCAAAAATAAAAATAGATCATTATTTCCCCATAGCTGTGCCATATAGTGCTCTACACCATTCATATTTCCCCATAGCTGTGCCCCATATAGTGCTCTGCACCGTTCACTGTGCCCCCTAGCTGTGCCATATACAGTGCTCTGCACCGTTCACTGTGCCCCATAGCTGTGCCATATACAGTGCTCTGCACCGTTCACTGTGCCCCATAGCTGTGCCATATACAGTGCTCTGCACCGTTCACTGTGCCCCATAGCTGTGCCATATACGGTGCTCTGCACCGTTCATTGTGCCCCCTAGCTGTGCCATATACGGTGCTCTGCACCGTTCATTGTGCCCCCTAGCTGTGCCATATACGGTGCTCTGCACCGTTCACTGTGCCCCCTAGCTGTGCCTTATACGGTGCTCTGCACCGTTCACTGTGCCCCCTAGCTGTGCCTTATACGGTGCTCCGCACCGTTCATTGTGCCCCCTAGCTGTGCCTTATACGGTGCTCTGCACCGTTCACTGTGCCCCATAGATGCTCCACATTAATCTGTGCTGCCGCTGCTACTGCTGCAATAAAAAAAAAAAACCACATACTCACCTCCCTTGATTGCAGCTCCCGGCGTCTCGTTCCGGCGCCTCCATCTTCCCGGCGTCTCTGCTCTGACTGATCAGGCAGAGGGCGCCGCGCACACTATATGCGTCATCGCGCCCTCTGCCTGATCAGTCAGAGAGCGCAGACGCCGGGAAGATGGAGGCGCCGGCCGGGAAGATGGATCGGCGCCCGGCGGCTGGAACGAGGACAGGTGAATATAACATACTCACCTAGTCCTGGCGATCCTCGCGCTGTCCCCTCCTGTCTTCGGTGCTGCAGCTTCTTTCTCTATCAGCGGTCACCGGCACCGCTGATTAGAGAAATGAATAAGCGGCTCCGCCCCTATGGGAGGTGGAGCCGCTTATTCATTTCTGTAATGAGCGGTCCCACGTGACTGCTGAAGAGAGGAAGAAGCTGCAGCGCCGAAGACCGTGGGACGGCAGGGACAGCGCGAGGATCGCTGGGACTAGGTAAGTATACCCCAGCGCCCTCAGCCCCTCACCTGCCGACCCCACCGCTACCGTGACTCGAGTATAAGCCGAGGGGGGCACTTTCAGCCCTAAAATTTGGGCTGAAAATCTCGGCTTATACTCGAGTATATACGGTATCTAAGTTTTAACGCTTGGTTATAGCATTTCCTCTAAAGTCTAAATGCAATGAGTTGTCCCATGTAATAGCCTCAGGCAGCCCAAAACTTACCATTTAACTCTATGGCTGTGGCTGTGTAAAGGTAAACAGGCAATTCTGAGCAGGGATTCTACATCAGTAAAAGTAAAGGGAACCTGTCAGCAGGATTTTGCTCAGTAAAATACAGACACTGTCGGGTTGACGCCATTATACTGATTAAAATGATACCTGGGTTGATGAAATCCGTCTTGTGGTTGTTGTTTAATCTGTATTCGTATTTTTCAGTTTTCAGTTACATAATGCATAGAATATTGTGGGGTTAGAAAAAATATTTACATTTAGCAAAATGGCACTGGCAGCGGCGCATTTTGCTGAATGTAAATTTATTTTTCTAACCACACAATAGTCTATGCATCATGTAAAATAGAATGCATGTTACTGAAGGATCAGTGAACTGTCATAAGCCCATACAGATGAATATCTAAGCAGAGCACCACATAAAGAATTCTTAATAGTATTAAAGACAGGGTTAGAGTGGTCATGTCTGTTGCTTTAAGTCTAACAAGTGTTCAGTCTAACGTATATAAGCAGGAAGGGAAAGACATGAGTGTTGACTTCCAGAACCAAACAAGGCATTCAAGTCCAAACTTGAACTGAAGTTTCAGACATTAAACATTCTTGTTCAGTTAAATGCAGAAAAGCCTTGCCTATTTCATTGATTACTACAACATGTCATATTACCAACCTGATCAAACCTTTGGAACCAGAGCCTGTTTTCACTTTCTGGACCAGGCCAAATTTTTTAATTCTGACCACAGTGGCATTTTATGAGGCAATAACTCTGGAACACTTCAATTGTGTCCCAGTAATTCTGAGATTGTTTTTCATGACATATTGTACTTTATGCCAGTGGTAAATTTAATATTCATTGTACTTGATGCCAGTGGTAAATATCTGTTGATATTTTTTGCGTTTATTTGTGAAAAGTTTGGAAAATTTAGAACATTTTACAATTTTCAAACTTTAAATTTTTACACCCTTAACCAGATTGTTATACCACGCAAAATAGTTAATAAATTACATTTACCACATGTCTGCTGTATATCAGCGTCAGTTTTTAAACTTTTTTTGTTGTTAGGAAGTTCAGAGTGTTAAAGTTTATCAGCATTTTCTAATTTATCCAACAAAATTTGCAAAACCCATTTTTTTAGTCACCACATCAGATTTGAAATGACTTTGAAGGGCCTATGTGACAGAAAATACCCAAAATTGACATGATTCTAAAAACTGCACCCCTCAAGGTACTTAAAACCACATTCAAGAAATGTATTGACCCTTTAGGTGCTTCACAAGACTTTTTGGAATGTGGAGGGAAAAACAAGCATTTACTTTTCTTTCCCAAAAATTTTCCTTTAGACCTCACTATTTTTTTAATTTTGCAAGGGTAACAGGAAAAAAGTGACCAAAAAGTTTGTTATATAATTTATCCTGAGCATGGCGATATCCCACATGTGGGGGAAATCTACTGTTTGGGCACATGGCAGGACTCGGAAGGGAAGGAGCGCCATTTCACTTTTTTAATGTAAAATTTGCTGGCATAATTAGCGGACGCCATGTCATGTTTGTGCTTAAACAGTGCAAACTCCCAACAAGTGACACCATTTTGGAAACTAGACCCCTTATGGAACTTATCTAGATGTGTATTTGAGCACCTTAAATCCACAGGTGCTTCACAGAAGTTTTTAACGTAGAGCTGTGGAAATAAAAAAAATAACATTTTTCCCCAATAAATCTTTTTAGCTCCATATTTTTCATTATAAGAATAACAGGAGGAATTGCTCCACACAATTTGTTGTGCAATTTCTCCTGAATATGCCGATACCCCATTTGTGGGGGAATACTTCTGTTTGGGTGCACTGCAGGGCTTTGAAGAGAAGGAGCGCATTTGACTTTTTGAATGTAAAATTTGATGGAATAATTAGCGGATGCTGTGTCGCATTTGGAGAGCCCTTGATGTGCCTAAACTGTAGAAACCCCCCAAATGACACCATTCTGGAAACTAGACCCTTTTGGGACCTTTCTACATGTGTATTGATCACCTTGAACCCCCAGGTGCTTCACAGAAGTTTATAACGTTAAGCCGGGAAAATAAAAATATCACATTTTTTTTTATGAGGCAATAACTCTGGAACACTTCAATTGTGTCCCAGTAATTCTGAGATTGTTTTTCATGACATATTGTACTTTATGCCAGTGGTAAATTTAATATTCATTGTACTTGATGCCAGTGGTAAATATCTGTTGATATTTTTTGCGTTTATTTGTGAAAAGTTTGGAAAATTTAGAACATTTTACAATTTTCAAACTTTAAATTTTTATGCCCTTAACCAGATTGTTATACCACGCAAAATAGTTAATATATTACATTTACCACATGTCTGCTGTATATCAACGTCAGTTTTTAAACTTTTTTTATTGTTAGGAAGTTCAGAGTGTTAAAGTTTATCAGCGACCAATCACAAGCCGCGACGTCATCGAAGGCCCTTAACGCGCTCATTCTTCGGAACGAAAGCAAGGCGGTTGCAGCGGTGACGACCAGGGCGCGTCAGAGGGTGAGTATATCAATATTTTTTATTTTTATTCTTTATTTTGCGCATGAATATGGATCCCAGGGCCTGAAGGAGAGTTTCCTCTCCTTCAGACCCTGGGATCCATTACAGGATACCTTCCGATATTTGTGTCCCATTGACTTGTATTGGTATCGGATATCGGTATCGGCGATATCCGATATTTTTCGGATATCGGCCGATACCATCCGATACCGATACTTTCAAATATCGGACGGTATCACTCAACACTACTAGGGACTATTTTTTTACAGTGGCGGAGGAATACAGTACGGAAGGATACCTTCCTCCCGTCACTGTATTCCTGGAGCCACTAGAGAGCGGTCGCATCAGCTGATGCTGCTGTTCTCCACAGGAGATCGTCGTGGGTCACTCGTGGATTTCTGCAGATCAGGGAGTATATTGGTTGTTTGTTATTCTAATTTTTTTTACAGATGACACTGGCTTTGGCGATCAAAGTGACAAGTGATGGTGAGTATGTTATATGCACTGTATGTCTATATGAATGTATTGTATGTAATGTATGAATGTATTGTATGTAGTATGTATGTAGTATGTTGTATGTATGTAGTATGTATGTAGTATGTATGTAGTATGCATGTAGTAAGTTGTTTGTATGTATGTATGTATGCATGTAGTATGTATGTAGTATGTATGTAGTGTGCATGTAGTAAGTTGTTTGTATGTATGTATGCATGTAGTATGCATGTAGTATGTATGTTGTATGTATGTGGTATGTTGTATGTATGTATGCTGTATGTATGTAGTATGTATGTAGTATGTAGTATGTATGTAGTATGTTGTATGTATGTGTGTAGTATGTAGTATGTATGTGGTATATAGTATGTTCAATGTATGTAGTATGTATGTAGTATGTTGTATGTATGTGCTATGTTGTATGTATGTTGTATGTATGTGTGAGGACACTAGTGGTACTCCAAGAGGTGGACCCGCTAGACAGCGACAGCAAACCCACCAAGGGCGAGTGGACCCGGTGGACCACCCCCTATACAGGGAGCGTTCACGGCAGGCTCAAGGGAGACTACTGCCGCGGCAGCTAGTACCTAAAGGAGAGGTGCAGTAGAGAGTAACACGGCAGGAGCACAGAAATACGGACAGGGTCTTCACCCAAGTAAGTCTTCTGCAAGTATAACCAGAAAGAGCGCCGAGAAGACCGGCGGGACTGAGTTGATGTAATAAATGGTGAGGACGGCAGGAGAACCTGACACAGGGAGAAATATGAAATGCAGGCAGGATGGAATGGAGGGAACACAGAGCTGAGAGAAAACAGGGAACACTGGGAACCTGGCAGGAGAGATATGAGAAGCTGAGGGGTTGACACAAGGAAGCACAGCTGTAAGACAAAACAGGGAACTCAGGTAGGCAGGTACTGGAAGGAACACAAAAGGGAAAACAAGGCAGCTAATAATAGCAGACTGAGGATGAAGCAACCAGAAGACGTGGGGCCAGAGTCACATGAAAAACACAAATGACAATCAGGCATCGTCAGGAGGAAGAGGCAGCCTGATAAGGAGGATGGAGAAATACCTTGAGGGTGTAAGTCCTCCAGAGCAAAGAGAGTACCAGAGAGAATGGCCGGGATCAGCGAGATGAATGTGCGCGTGCACCACGGAACCCAGTTCACGCGCACCTGAGGAGGACCAGGAGGCGGGCACGTGAGAAGAGCAGAAGACCGGAAACGAGCAGGGATGCGCTGGGACGCCGCAGCGTGGTAAGTATGGGAAACATGCGGCGAGGCAAGCGGGAGCATAACAGTATGTATGTAGTATGCATGTAGTATGTTGTATGTATGTTGTATGTATGTATGTAGTATGTATGTAGTGTGTTGTATGTATGTTGTATGTATGTATGTAGTATGTATGTAGTATATAGTATGTTGTATGTATGTAAGTTGAATGTATGTAGTATATGTTAGGAGTCGAGTTTCCTCTGCTGCACAGGGGGAATCTCAATCCGTGTCTGCTGCGGTCTCCCATTCGGTATCGGCCGCAGTGGGCTCTGCTCAGCGGAGACGTCGCTCCCAGCATCTCGCTGGGGCTGATTCGGTGCATAGGGTCACTACTGCCTTTTCTGGCTTTCCTATGGTACCCTGCACTGATCTGCGGCGAGCGAGCCTCTCTGGGACTAAGTCCTTGTTTACTCACACTGAGCATGCCCAGGGCAAGGTCTCCCATTGGAGGTCGAGGGCCACATGTTCGGTCACATGCTCAGGTGCTGCAGTACATTCCATTGGTCCTTCTGGAAGGTCCTGAAAGGGCAAAACATGCTCAGGTACTGCAGCACTTTCCATTGGTCCTTCTGGAAGGTCCTGAAAGGGCAAAGACTTCAGTAGCAGCTTCCTGTGCTGCAACTATATAAACTGCGCATGACCGCACGGCCATGCGCTAGTATCGTCTTTTGCTATATGCTTTGCGCCAATGTGGTCATGTGTTTGTATGTGTTCAGGGACCCGGCTGAAATAAGCCCCTAGAATGCTGGCACCTCCGGCGAGGAGATTGTGTATAAGTGTGTTCAGGGACCCGGCTGAAATAAGCCCCTAGAATGCTGGCTCCTCCGGCGAGGAGATTGAGTATGCATGCATGACCACTCACTGCTCACATCTGGGTAGTTGGCCTGTGCCTCTGTGAAAGTCTAACAGGGCACAGAGCTCACCTCTTGCGGTTACTCTGTGAAGCTAACAGAGTTAGTATATACCGCCATATAGAGCCGCCATTATTTAGCAGCAGGTACTTTCCTGCACGGTGGATCCCGGGTTGCGAACGCACCAATTCCTTTTAATAAACAATATATTTGGTGCGTTCAGCCAACCCTAACAGTATACTAGCGCCAGGATCTGGCTAAGTAATGGCGGATGAACAGCGATTGCAGGGGTACATCCAGCTGCTGGAGGGCCGGTTGGCGTCTCTTGAGCGTGCAACCTCGGCGGTGGATGTTACCGCAATAGCTGTTCAGGCTGCTAGCGTGGCTGCAGCAGCTTTACCCACTGCCACCTCTGTTCCGACCCTATCTCACCTTCCTTTGCCTGAGAGATACTCTGGGGACAGTAAGTCCTGTAGGGGTTTCGTGAGCCAATGTGGTATACACCTCGAGCTTCTGGCTGCACGTTTCCCTACTGAGCGGGCAAAGGTGGGATTCATAATCTCTCTCCTGTCGGACAGAGCTTTGGAGTGGGCTACGCCGCTGTGGGAGCGCAACGATCATGTGGTGCGGAGTGTTCCTAGGTTTCTGGACACTCTGAAACAGGTCTTTTTAGGACCTCAAGTCACCCATGATACAGCGCTCCAACTGCTGGCTTTGACTCAGGGTTCAACCATGGTCAGCCATTTTGCTGTTCACTTCCGGACATTAGCGTCTGAGTTGGAATGGCCAGATAAAACCCTCATTCCCGTATTTTGGAGGGGGCTGGCTGACCATGTGAAGGACGCTTTGGCCACTAGGGAGATTCCCGCCACACTGGAGGAGCTCATAGCCGTATCTACTCGTATTGACCTCCGTTTTAACGAGCAGAGGTTGGAGCGAGCCCAGTGTAGGCAGAGGTTTCGGCTGGCTCCCACCTTCGCCAAACCTTTGGAATCTCCAGTCCAGGCATCCGAGTCACATGAGGCCTTAGAGGTGACACGAGCGGGATCCAAGTCTCAGTCTGCCCGTGCACATAAGGTTCGTCATGTTTGCCAGCAGTCAGGACACCTTGCCTCCAAGGGTCCTCAGCGGTCGGGGAAACGTCAGCGTCTAGTGGCAGTTGGAGGAGGTACACTAGACACGGCGACGTTTGCCTCAAAGTTGTCCTTCAAGGGGACAATTACCATAGGCCCATCCACTCTTATGGTCGAGCTATGCGTGGATTCTGGGGCAGAGGGTAACTTTATGTCTTCCGCTTTTGCCCAGCGTCACGCAATACCCTTGGTGATGCTCGCCAAGCCGGTAACCGTTCGAGTGGTAAATGGGTCAACACTACCTTCACAGATTACCCACCAAACCATTCCTTTCACGCTATCTGTGTCTCCATCACATCAGGAGATAATCTCCCTATTAGTCATTCCTGAGGGAATTGATGAGGTCCTGTTGGGGATACCATGGCTTCGCTACCATTCTCCTCATATTGAGTGGTCCTCTGGGAGAATTTTGGGTTGGAGTAAATCTTGCGAGGGTAGATGTCTGAGGAAGTGCGTTCAGGTTGCTACTACACAGGTACCCGCAGATCTTTCCTCTCTCCCCAAGCACTATTGGCCCTATGCAGACATGTTCTCCAAAAGAGCTGCGGAGACCCTTCCGCCTCACCGCCCCTATGACTGTCCTATTGACCCCTTGCCTGGTGCTGAGCCTCCCCGCGGTCGAGTCTATCCGTTATCTCTCCCGGAGACGGAGGCAATGTCCCAGTACATCCAGGAGAATCTGGCAAGAGGATTCATTAGGAAGTCAGTGTCACCGGCAGGGGCAGGGTTCTTCTTCGTACAGAAGAAGACTGGAGACTTACGTCCATGCATAGACTACAGGGGTCTTAACGCCATCACCGTTAAGAACAAGTACCCACCACCCCTAATATCTGAGCTGTTTGATAGGCTATGGGGAGCGAGGGTATTTACAAAGTTAGATCTGCGGGGTGCTTACAACCTGATTCGCATCCGTGAGGGGCATGAATGGAAGACGGCTTTTAACACCAGGGATGGGCACTATGAATATCTGGTGATGCCCTTCGGGCTCTGTAATGCCCCAGCCGTTTTCCAAGACTTTGTGAACGACATCTTCTGGGATATGCTCACCACCTCGGTCGTAGTCTATCTGGATAATATCCTCATCTTCTCTCCAGATATTGACTCCCATCGGAGAGATGTTCGCAAAGTCTTCGACCTCTTACGGGCAAACTCCCTCTATGCCAAGTTGGAGAAGTGTGTGTTTGAGCAGGAGTCCTTGCCTTTCCTTGGTTATATCATCTCTGCCCAGGGTTTGGCTATGGATCCTGCCAAGCTACAGGCTGTAATGGACTGGCAGGAACCCCATTCTCTTAAAGCGGTGCAGCGCTTTATGGGGTTCATTAATTACTATCGCCAGTTCATTCCACACTTCTCAACTTTGGTAGCTCCCTTGGTTGCCCTCACCAAGAAGGGAGCAAATCCCAAGTTGTGGTCAGAGGAGGTCTCCAAAGCCTTTCTCTCGATCAAGTCACACTTCGCTAGCGCTCCCATCCTACATCGCCCCGATGTTGATAAGCCATTTATCTTGGAGGTGGATGCCTCATCCGTTGGTGCTGGAGCAGTCCTTTTCAAAAGGATGCTCAAGGTCGGAAGCATCCTTGCTTCTTCTTCTCCAAGACCTTCACACCAGCGGAGAGGAATTATTCCATCGGGGACAGGGAGTTGCTGGCCATTAAGTTGGCTTTTTCGGAGTGGAGACATCTCTTGGAGGGAGCTCGCTTTCCCTTCCAAGTCTTCACTGACCACAAGAACTTGGTGTATCTGCAAACGGCCCAGCGGCTGAATTCTCGCCAGGCTAGATGGTCCCTGTTCTTCTCCCGGTTCCATTTTACTCTCCATTTCCTCTCCGGGGAGAAGAACATTCGTGCTGACGCTCTCTCCCGCTCCGTGGTGTCATCGGAGGAGGAAGAGGAGGAGCCTCGGCTTATTGTCCCTTCTGAGAGCCTGAGAACTGTAGCTCCGGTTTCGCTAGAGTCTGTGCCCCCGGGCAAGACTTTCGTACCAGCTAACTTGTGACCGGAGGTTCTCTCTTGGGCTCACTCCTCCAGAGTGGGTGGGCATTTTGGGACCAAGAGGACATCTGAGCTTCTGGCGAGAACATACTGGTGGCCGCATATGGCCCGAGATGTCAAGGACTATATTCAGGCGTGCGTTTCTTGCGCCCAGAATCGGTCTCCTCGGCAACGGCCTGCAGGGTTGCTTTACCCTCTACCGGTGGCAGACAGGCCCTGGGAGATGGTCGGGATGGACTTTGTGGTGGGTCTACCCAAGTCGCGTGGCTGCTCCATTATTTGGGTTGTCACCGACCATTTCTCCAAGATGGTGCATTTGGTGCCGCTTCCTCGGTTACCCTCAGCACGGGCCTTGGCGGTGTTGTTCATTAAACATGTTTTCCGTTTGCATGGTATGCCTGATAAGATTGTCAGCGATCGGGGTCCCCAGTTCGCATCTCGGTTTTGGAGAGAGCTCTGCCGTTTACTCAGCATAGAGTTAAACCTCTCCTCTGCATACCATCCCGAGACAAATGGGTTGGTGGAGAGAACCAACCAGACTCTGGTGACATATTTGCGACATTTCGTCTCTGCTAGGCAGGATGACTGGGCATCTTTGCTACCTTGGGCGGAATTTGCCCTGAACAACGCCGTAGCCGATTCCACTGGTCAAACTCCTTTTCTCCTTAATTACGGCCAGCATCCGCGTGTCCCTGTGCCCATGACCGTGTCATCCACCGATTCTAGGGTGGCAGACTGGGCGGTGGAGGCACGTGACATCTGGGACCGCACACAGGATGCCATCCGGGCCTCCAAGGAGAGAATGAGGGTTTCGGCTGATACACACCGGCGCCCCGCTCCGGTCTTTGCTCCTGGCGAATTAGTGTGGCTCTCCGCCCGTAACATCAGGCTGCGAGTTGAGTCCACTAAGTTTGCTCCTCGCTACATTGGCCCGTTTAAGGTTCTGGAACAGGTCAACCCTGTGGTCTACCGTTTGGCTATTCCTCCACGCCTTGGTATCACCGATACTTTCCACGTTTCCCTCTTAAAGCCTGTTCATTTGTCCCGGTTTTCCGAGTCATCTGCTGGGACATCGGGTTCATCCACGGATGAGTTTGAGGTGAATGCTATTGTGGGGTGCAAGGTGGTACGTGGCAAGAAATTTTATCTGGTGGACTGGAAGGGTCACGGCCCAGAGGATAGAACCTGGGAGCCTGTGGAGCACATTCGGGCTCCGCTGCTTATCGCAGCTTTTGAACGTAGTGAGGCTCAAGGAGGGGGGGGCCCTAGGAGGGGGAGTAATGTTAGGAGTCGAGTTTCCTCTGCTGCACAGGGGGAATCTCGATCCGTGTCTGCTGCGGTCTCCCATTCGGTATCGGCCGCAGTGGGCTCTGCTCAGCGGAGACGTCGCTCCCAGCGTCTCGCTGGGGCTGATTCGGTGCATAGGGTCACTACTGCCTTTTCTGGCTTTCCTATGGTACCCTGCACTGATCTGCGGCGAGCGAGCCTCTCTGGGACTAAGTCCTTGTTTACTCACACTGAGCATGCCCAGGGCAAGGTCTCCCATTGGAGGTCGAGGGCCACATGTTCGGTCACATGCTCAGGTGCTGCAGTACATTCCATTGGTCCTTCTGGAAGGTCCTGAAAGGGCAAAACATGCTCAGGTACTGCAGCACTTTCCATTGGTCCTTCTGGAAGGTCCTGAAAGGGCAAAAACTTCAGTAGCAGCTTCCTGTGCTGCAACTATATAAACTGCGCATGACCGCACGGCCATTCGCTAGTATCGTCTTTTGCTATATGCTTTGCGCCAATGTGGTCATGTGTTTGTATGTGTTCAGGGACCCGGCTGAAATAAGCCCCTAGAATGCTGGCACCTCCGGCAAGGAGATTGTGTATAAGTGTGTTCAGGGACCCGGCTGAAATAAGCCCCTAGAATGCTGGCTCCTCCGGCGAGGAGATTGAGTATGCATGCATGACCACTCACTGCTCACATCTGGGTAGTTGGCCTGTGCCTCTGTGAAAGTCTAACAGGGCACAGAGCTCAGCTCTCGTGGTTACTCTGTGAAGCTAACAGAGTTAGTATATACCGCCATATAGAGCCGCCATTATTTAACAGCAGGTACTTTCCTGCACGGTGGATCCCGGGTTGCGAACACACCAATTCCTTTTAATAAACAATATATTTGGTGCGTTCCGCCAACCCTAACAGTATATATGTTTGTGTTTTTTTTTTTTACATTCAACACATTAGCCGGATGATGGGAATACTACTGTCCCATCATTTGCTAGTGTGTCAATCACTGTCATTGTAATTGTTAATTAAGGATACAAAGGCCTCAAAGGTATCCCTAGGACCATCCTACACCATAAAAATGTCATCGACATATCTGAGGTATAATTTAATGTGCTTGAGGAAAACGTTGTGAGCCGAATAAATGAACCTCTCCTCAAATAATCTGAGAAATAAATTTGCAAACGTGCATGCTGCCAGAGTCCCATCGCAGTCCCAACATTTTGTAGATACCATGTATCCAAAAATATAAACGCATTATGTGTGAGAACAAAATTAACCCCCTCACATACGAAATCAATTAAATTCTGTTCTTTTTCAATGGTATTCAACATTTCTCTGAGGGCTTCAACCCCTGCTTTTTGGGGAATACACATATACAGGTTCTCAACATCAATAGATGTGGGTTATAACTAGTGTTGAGCATTCCGATACCGCAAGTATCGGGTATCGGCCGATACTTGCGGTATCGGAATTCCGATACCGAGATCCGATATTTTTGTGATATCGGGTATCGGTATCGGAAGTGTAAAATAAAGAATTAAAATAAAAACTATTGTTATATTCACCTCTCCGGCGGCCCCTGGACATCAGCGGGAGGATCCGGCGTCCGGCACGGCTTCTTTCTTCAAAATGCGCGCCTTCAGGACCTGTGGTATGACGTCCCGGCTTCTGATTGGTCGCGTGCCGCCCATGTGACCGCCACGCGACCAATCAGAAGCCGCGACGTCATTCCTCAGCTAAAGTCCTAGAATGAGCGCCTTTTAGGACCTGAGGAATGACGTCGCGGCTTCTGATTGGTCGCGTGGCGGTCACATGGGCGGCACGCGACCAATCAGAAGCCGGGTCGTCATTCCACAGGTCCTGAAGGCGCGCATTTTGAAGAAAGAAGCCGTGCCGGACGCCGGATCCTCCCGCTGATGTCCAGGGGCTGCCGGAGAGGTGAATATAACAATATTTTTTATTTTAATTCTTTATTTTACACTTTAATATGGATCCCAGGGCCTGAAGGAGAGTTTCCTCTCCTTAAGACCCTGGGATCCATGAGGATACATTCCGATACTTGATGTCCCATTGACTTGTATTGGTATCGGATATCGGTATCGGCGATATCCGATATTTTTCGGGTATCGGCCGATACTATCCGATACCGATACTTTCAAGTATCGGACGGTATCGCTCAACACTAGTTATAACATACAATCCATGGAGCTATATGGTAGGTACAGACAAAGGGGATACCCAGAAACTTTGCTGAGGATATCTCTGGATAGAGTGGATGGGGAGAAAGTTAATGATAACAGAGCCCTTGAGAGAAACAGTACAAATGAGAATAAGGCTAAAAGGTTAACATTTTGGTTTCAATATGGCCCCATGGATCGTCAAATTCGTGCCTCTATAAGGAAAAATTGGCTCATCCTAGAGAGGGATAGGTAATTGGTAGAAATTGTAGCTAGGGGTCCCTTGATTTCGTGTAAACGTAGCACGAGGCTGAGGGATATTTTGGTCCATAACCGGATCAGGAAGGAAGACAGTAATTGGTTAAATGCAGGACTCCCCAAGGGCAACCATAAGTGTTGTCACTGTCCATATTGCAAATTTCATACGACAGACAGGGTTATCCGTATGGGGGCGGTGAGTCATTCTGTACCAGAATGATGGGAAGAAAAAAGTTTGGAGAAGAAAGGGAACGGCACATGATCCAAGGCACACCACATCCTCTGTAAAACATGGTGGAGGCAACGTGATGGCATGGGCATGCATGGCTTTCAATGGCACTGGGTCACTTGTGTTTATTGATGACATAAGAGCAGACAAGAGTAGCCGGATGAATTCTGAAGTGTAGCGGGATATACTTTCAGCCCAGATTCAGCCAAATGCTGCAAAGTTGATTGGACGGCGCTTCATAGTACAGATGGACAATGACCCCAAGCATACAGCCAAAGCTACCCAGGAGTTCATGAGTGCCAAAAAGTGGAAAATTCTGCAATGGCCAAGTCAATCTCCAGATCTAAACCCAATTGAGCATGCATTTCACTTGCTCAAATCCAGACTTAAGACGGAAAGACCCACAAACAAGCAAGACCTGAAGGCTGCGGCTGTAAAGGCCTGGCAAAGCATTAAGAAGGAGGAAACCCAGCGTTTGGTGATGTCCATGGGTTCCAGACTTAAGGCAGTGATTGCCTCCAAAGGATTTGCAACAAAATATTGAAAATAAAAATATTTTGTTTGGGTTATGTTTATTTGTCCAATTACTTTTGACCTCCTAAAATGTGGAGTGTTTGTAAAGAAATGTGTACAATTCCTACATTTTCTATCAGATATTTTTGTTCAACCCTTCAAATTAAACGTTACAATCTGCACTTGAATTCTGTTGTAGAGGTTTCATTTCAAATCCAATGTGGTGGCATGCAGAGCCCAACTCGCGAAAATTGTGTCACTGTCCAAATATTTCTGGCCCTAACTGTATATTGTGTGAAAAAGGTAATAGCAGTTTGACTTGAATACATTTTCCTTTTGATGTTTTTTTTGTAAATTATGATTCAATAATAAACTCTCTCCCTATGAATATGTTCCACAAACGAATTAGCCCTCTTTAATGTCCAGTCTGGATAACCTCTGTATTTCTGTTGGGTTAGAGCTTTTTCACATTCTTTTTAAAAATGATTCTTACAACATTTCTCTTTGTTCTAATCAATTTGCCGACTGGAATGTTTTCTACTACATGTGGTGGATGACATGAATGGGCTTCTAAAATAGAGTTACTATTATCTATGGGATTCCTATATGGGGAGATCTCTATCCTGCCTGTTGTTGCCTCACCTGTTAGGGTGGTATCCAAATAATTCATTTTTTGGGTGGTTAAACAGTGTGTAAATTGGAGATAAAATTCATTTTTATGTGGTAAATTAAAACTTTCACCTCCTCATTCGGTCCCTTCCAAATAATAATTAAGTTGTCAATATAACAAGTATAAAATTCTACCATATGAGAAAACTAGATGTTTCCAGCCAGCTAACGCTCGGCATGCTCATTGCTATCTAATTAACGCTACTGGTGATTAAACTAAAGTAAATAATGACAACATTCAATAGCGCTTACGCAGGTGGTAAATTAACTAAAAATGAAGCTAATAACTAATAATCATTTAAAATCTGAATAATACTAATAATACATTTTATTCACAGTGTAAAATAAAAAACAAACTGGATTCAGTAAGATGTGCATTTTTTATTCATTCCAGCATCTAAACACATTTCATAACGAAACATAAATTAAGTTAAAATTTCTCTGTAAACACAATTAAATGTATAGTCATTTTCGTCATTTTCAAAAATCTTTCCTTGACTTCTACCAGGTACAAATTTAATGTGTGGGGAGTGGGACGGGATTGTGTGTGGTAATGTGGTGGTGGGGGGGGATTGTGTGTGGTAATGTGGTGGGGGGCGGGATTATGTGTGGTAATGTGGTGGGGGCGGGATTATGTGTGGTAATGTGGTGGGGCGGGATTATGTGTGGTAATGTGGTGGGGAGGCGGGATTATGTGTGGTAATGTGGTGGGGGGGTGGGATTATGTGTGGTGATGTGGTGGGGGGCGGGAATATGTGTGGTGATGTGGTGAGGGCGGGATTATGTGTGGTAATGTGGTGGGGGGATTATGTGTGATAATTTGGTGGGGGCGGTGATGGGGTCGGCGGGATTATAGGTAGTGGTGGGATCAGGGTGGGATTATGGGTGGTGATGGGTGGGTTTATGTGTGGGGATGGGGTGGGGGGGCGGGAATGTGTGTGGTGATGTGGTGGGGGGGCGGGATTATGTGTGGTAATGTAGTGGGGGCGGGATTATGTGTGGTAATGTGGTGGGGGCGGGATTATGTGTGGTAATGGGGTGGGGGGCGGGATTGTGTGTGGTAATAGGGTGGGGGTGGGATTATGTGTGGTGATGTGGTGGGGGCGGTGTTGTGAATTCTGCTCTTGGGCTCCCTCCGGTGGTTGTTGATGGTAATGCAGTTATTCCTGAGCAGCAGTCTTGGACAGGTGTTTCTGCTAATTGCAATTCGGACTGGGGTATTTAGCTGTGCAGGACTCATTAGTCCTTGCCAGTAGTGTTGTGAATTCTGTTATCGAACTCCCTCCTGTGGTCATGAATGGTACTTTGGCGAGTTCTGTTCATGGACTCCCTCTGGTGGCTGTGAGTGGTGCTGCTGCTTCTGAGGTTCCTTCCACAGGTGATTTAGTTTATTCTTTGGCTGGCTGCTCTATTTAACTCCACTCAGATCGTTACTCTATGCCAGCTGTCAATGTTCTTGTACTGGTTCAGTGCGGTCTTGGATCTTTCTGGTGACCTGTCTACTCCAGCAGAAGCTAAGTCCCTGCTAGTTTATTATTTGTTCATTGTTTTCTTGTCCAGCTTGCTATCATGATTTTGCCTTGCTAGCTGGAAGCTCTGGGATGCAGAGTGGCACCTCCGTACCGTGAGTCGGTGCGGAGGTCTTTTTGCACACTCTGCGTGGTCTTTTTGTAGTTTTTTGTGCTGACCGCAAAGATACCTTTCCTATCCTCAGTCTGTTTAGTAAGTCTGGCCTCCCTTTGCGGAAACCTGTTTCATTTCTGTGTTTGTGACTTTCATCTTAACTCACAGTCAATATATGTGGGGGGCTTCCTTTACCTTTGGGGAATTTCTCTGAGGCAAGGTAGGCTTTATTTTCTATCTCTAGGGCTAGTTAGCTCTTAGGCTGTGAAGAGGCGTCGAGGCATTGTTAGGTACGCTCCACGGCTATTTCTAGTTGTGTGATAGGTTTAGGGGTTGCGGTCAGCAGAGCTCCCACTTCCCAGAGCTTGTTCTGTGTTAGCTTACCCATCAGGTCGTTCCGGGTGCTCCTAACCAACAGGTCCATAACACAGTAGTCAATGTTCCTTTGGAAGTGTTGGTCCTCTGCCTGGCCCCTCCTGCTTGCTGCCAATTCAGCTAAGATAAGTGTTTTCTTCATTTTTTTAGACACACTGCTGTGTGTTTATTTTCTGTGCTTATCTTGTTTCTATTTTGTTCCTGCTAGACTGTGCCTGTTGTTTTTCTCAGTCTGGTTGGACTCGCTGGAGTCGCAGATATACTCTCCACATCTTTAGTTAGGTGGTGGAGTTTTTGTATTTTTCTGCTGTGGATATTTTGTAGTGTTTTATGCTGACCGCATAGTATCCTGTACTATCCTTTCCTATCTAGGTAGAAGTGGCCTCCTTTGCTTATCCCTGTTTTCTGTCTGCGTGTGTCTTTTCCTCTCCTACTCACAGTCATTATTTGTGGGGGGCTACCTGTCCTTTGGGGGACTACTCTGAGGCAGGAGAGTTTTCCTATTTCCATCTTTAGGGATATTTAGTCCTTAGGCTGTGTCGAGGTGTCTAGGTCTGGTTAGGCACACCCCACGGCTACTTCTAGTTGTGGTGATAGGATCAGGGGTTGCGGTCAGTAAAGTTACCACTGCTCCAGAGAAGGTCATTTCATGCTGCTCCAAGGCCACCTGATCATAACAGTACTACTGGCCAACAATGAGTTAATTGCATCTCAGAAGAAGGGAGGAAAGATCTTGAGCCATTTTTTTTTCTTCAGTCTGTTTTGTCTTATCCTCCCTCTTTATCTCTGGGTGGCTGAAGAGCCTTGTGCTAGCATGAGTGTTCTGGAATTAGCTTCTCGTGTAGACCAGCTTGCTGCTAGAGTACAGGGTATTTCTGATTACATTGTTCAGACTCATAGTAACATAGTAACATAGTAACATAGTTAGTAAGGCCGAAAAAAGACATTTGTCCATCCAGTTCAGCCTATATTCCATCATAATAAATACCCAGATCTACGTCCTTCTACAGAACCTAATAATTGTATGATACAATATTGTTCTGCTCCAGGAAGACATCCAGGCCTCTCTTGAACCCCTCGACTGAGTTCGCCATCACCACCTCCTCAGGCAAGCAATTCCAGATTCTCACTGCCCTAACAGTAAAGAATCCTCTTCTATGTTGGTGGAAAAACCTTCTCTCCTCCAGACGCAAAGAATGCCCCCTTGTGCCCGTCACCTTCCTTGGTATAAACAGATCCTCAGCGAGATATTTGTATTGTCCCCTTATATACTTATACATGGTTATTAGATCGCCCCTCAGTCGTCTTTTTTCTAGACTAAATAATCCTAATTTCGCTAATCTATCTGGGTATTGTAGTTCTCCCATCCCCTTTATTAATTTTGTTGCCCTCCTTTGTACTCTCTCTAGTTCCATTATATCCTTCCTGAGCACCGGTGCCCAAAACTGGACACAGTACTCCATGTGCGGTCTAACTAGGGATTTGTACAGAGGCAGTATAATGCTCTCATCATGTGTATCCAGACCTCTTTTAATGCACCCCATGATCCTGTTTGCCTTGGCAGCTGCTGCCTGGCACTGGCTGCTCCAGGTAAGTTTATCATTAACTAGGATCCCCAAGTCCTTCTCCCTGTCAGATTTACCCAGTGGTTTCCCGTTCAGTGTGTAATGGTGATATTGATTCCCTCTTCCCATGTGTATAACCTTACATTTATCATTGTTAAACCTCATCTGCCACCTTTCAGCCCAAGTTTCCAACTTATCCAGATCCATCTGTAGCAGAATACTATCTTCTCTTGTATTAACTGCTTTACATAGTTTTGTATCATCTGCAAATATCGATATTTTACTGTGTAAACCTTCTACCAGATCATTAATGAATATGTTGAAGAGAACAGGTCCCAATACTGACCCCTGCGGTAGCCCACTGGTCACAGCGACCCAGTTAGAGACTATACCATTTATAACCACCCTCTGCTTTCTATCACTAAGCCAGTTACTAACCCATTTACACACATTTTCCCCCAGACCAAGCATTCTCATTTTGTGTACCAACCTCTTGTGCGGCACGGTATCAAACGCTTTGGAAAAATCGAGATATACCACGTCCAATGACTCACCGTGGTCCAGTCTATAGCTTACCTCTTCATAAAAACTGATTAAATTGGTTTGACAGGAGCGATTTCTCATAAACCCATGCTGATATGGAGTTAAACAGTAATTCTCATTGAGATAATCCAGAATAACATCCCTCAGAAACCCTTCAAATATTTTACCAACAATAGAGGTTAGACTTACTGGCCTATAATTTCCAGGTTCACTTTTAGAGCCCTTTTTGAATATTGGCACCACATTTGCTATGCGCCAATCCTGCGGAACAGACCCTGTCTCTATAGAGTCCCTAAAAATAAGAAATAATGGTTTATCTATTACATTACTTAGTTCTCTTAGTACTCGTGGGTGTATGCCATCCGGACCCGGAGATTTATCTATTTTAATCTTATTTAGCCGGTTTCGCACCTCTTCTTGGGTTAGATTGGTGACCCTTAATATAGGGTTTTAATTGTTTCTTGGGATTTCACCTAGCATTTCATTTTCCACCGTGAATACCGTGGAGAAGAAGGTGTTTAATATGTTAGCTTTTTCCTCGTCATCTACAACCATTCTTTCCTCACTATTTTTTAAGGGGCCTACATTTTCAGTTTTTATTCTTTTACTATTGATATAGTTGAAGAACAGTTTGGGATTAGTTTTACTCTCCTTAGCAATGTGCTTCTCTGTTTCCTTTTTGGCAGCTTTAATTAGTTTTTTAGATAAAGTATTTTTCTCCCTATAGTTTTTTAGAGCTTCAATGGTGCCATCCTGCTTTAATAGTGCAAATGCTTTCTTTTTACTGTTAATTGCCTGTCTTACTTCTTTGTTTAGCCACATTGGGTTTTTCCTATTTCTAGTCCTTTTATTCCCACAAGGTATAAACCGCTTACACTGCCTATTTAGGATGTTCTTAAACATTTCCCATTTATTATCTGTATTCTCATTTCTGAGGATATTGTCCCAGTCTACCAGATTAAGGGCATCTCTAAGCTGTTCAAACTTTGCCTTCCTAAAGTTCAATGTTTTTGTGACTCCCTGACAAGTCCCCCTAGTGAAAGACAGGTGAAACTGCACAATATTGTGGTCGCTATTTCCTAAATGCCCAACCACCTGCAGATTTGTTATTCTGTCAGGTCTATTAGATAGTATTAGGTCTAAAAATGTTGCTCCTCTGGTTGGATTCTGCACCAATTGTGAAAGATAATTTTTCTTGGTTATTAGCAGAAACCTGTTGCCTTTATGGGTTTCACAGGTTTCTATTTCCCAGTTAATATCCGGGTAGTTAAAGTCCCCCATAACCAGGACCTCATTATGGGTTGCAGCTTCATCTATCTGCTTTAGAAGTAGACTTTCCATGCTTTCTGTTATATTTGGGGGTTTGTAACAGACCCCAATGAGAATTTTGTTACCATTTTTCCCTCCATGAATTTCAACCCATATGGACTCGACATCCTCATTCCCTTCGCTAATATCCTCCCTTAAAGTGGACTTTAGACAAGACTTTACATAGAGACAAACCCCTCCTCCTCTCCGATTTTTACGATCCTTTCTAAACAGACTGTAACCCTGTAAGTTAACTGCCCAGTCATAGCTTTAGAACCGAACTCCTGCTTTAGAACCGAAGATACCTACTCCTGATTTGTTTTTTGGTGACAGGTCCAAATTTTTGAGTTTTAAAAACAACTGTAAAATGTTTTTTGCATTGAAACCTCGATCTTCCGGGGATTCCATTCAACAAGTTTAGATCATCATTTCCCTGCTGCGTGGTGATCCACAGGATTGGGCATTTTCCCTGGAATCTGGGGATCCTGCTTTGCTTAATGTAGACTTCTTCTTTCAGGCGTTAGGATTACTGTATGATGAACCAAATTCAGTGGATCAAGCTGAAAAGACCTTGTTGGCCCTGTCTCAGGGTCAAGAGGCGGCAGAATTGTATTGTCAGAAATTCAGAAAATGGTCTGTATTGACTAAATGGAATAATGATGCTTTGGCGGCAATTTTCAGAAAGGGTCTTTCTGAATCCGTTAAAGATGTTCCTCTGATGTCCATGCCGCTGATTTGGTTCGTGCCTTTCATCTTGCTCGTCCTGACCGGCCTGGGGGCTCTGGTGAGGGTTCGGTGACCCCTCCTCAAGGGGAAGGTACTGTTGTGAATTCTGCTCTTGGGCTCCCTCCAGTGGTTGTTGATGGTAATGCAGTTATTCCTGAGCAGCAGTCTTGGACAGGTGTTTCTGCTAATTGCAATTCGGACTGGGGTATTTAGCTGTGCAGGACTCATTAGTCCTTGCCAGTAGTCAATGTTCCTTTGGAAGTGTTGGTCCTCTGCCTGGCCCCTCCTGCTTGCTACCAATTCAGCTAATATAAGTGTTTTCTTCATTTTTTTAGACACACTGCTGTGTGTTTATTTTCTGTGCTTATCTTGTTTCTATTTTGTTCCTGCTAGACTGTGCCTGTTGTTTTTCTCAGTCTGGTTGGACTCGCTGGAGTCGCAGATATACTCTCCACATCTTTAGTTAGGTGGTGGAGTTTTTGTATTTTTCTGCTGTGGATATTTTGTAGTGTTTTATGCTGACCGCATAGTATCCTGTACTATCCTTTCCTATCTAGGTAGGAGTGGCCTCCTTTGCTTATCCCTGTTTTCTGTCTGCGTGTGTCTTTTCCTCTCCTACTCACAGTCATTATTTGTGGGGGGCTACCTGTCCTTTGGGGGTCTACTCTGAGGCAGGAGAGTTTTCCTATTTCCATCTTTAGGGATATTTAGTCCTTAGGCTGTGTCGAGGTGTCTAGGTCTGGTTAGGCACACCCCACGGCTACTTCTAGTTGTGGTGATAGGATCAGGGGTTGCGGTCAGTAAAGTTACCACTGCTCCAGTGAAGGTCATTTCATGCTGCTCCAAGGCCACCTGATCATAACAGGGCGGGATTATGTGTGGTGATGTGGTGGGGGGGGTGGGATTATGTGTGGTAATGGGGTGGGGGGCAGGATTGTGTGTGGTAATGGGGTGGGGGGCGGGATTATGTGTGATGTGGTGGGGCGGGATTGTGTGTGGCGATAGGGTGGGGGGCGGGATTGTGTGTGGTAATGGGGTGGGGGCGGGATTTTGTATGGTGATGTGGTGGGGGCGGGATTATGTGTGGTGATGTTGTGGGGGATGGGATAATGTGTGGTAATGGGTGGGGAGCGGGATTGTGTGTTTTGATGGGGTGGGGGCGGGATTGTGTGTGGTGATGGGGTGGGGGATGGGATTGTGTGTGGTGATGTGGTAGGGGGCGGGATTGTGTGTGGTGATGTGGTGGGGGGTGGGATTGTGTGTGGTGATGTGGTGGGGGCGGGATTGTGTGTGGTGATGTGGTGGGGGGCGGGATTGTGTGTGGTGATTTGGTGGGGGGCAAGATTGTGTGTGGTG
The DNA here is from genome assembly GCF_032444005.1 of Ranitomeya imitator. Taxonomy (NCBI): domain Eukaryota; kingdom Metazoa; phylum Chordata; class Amphibia; order Anura; family Dendrobatidae; genus Ranitomeya; species Ranitomeya imitator. The sequence continues at coordinate 532,855,815 of NC_091282.1, forward strand.
ATGTGGTGGGGTGCGCGATTGTGTGTGGTGATGTGGTGGGGGGCGGGATTATGTGTGGTGATGTGGTGGGGGCGGGATTGTGTGTGGTGATGTGGTGGGGGTGGGATTGTGTGTGGTGATGTGGTGGGAGGTAGAGCTTCTGTGCAGGGGGCGGGATTAGCGAGTAATCACGATGCCTCTTATATATAGATGGATTGGTTGTATTAAACAGAAATGTATCTTCCCAAACTGCTATCACCAAATTTGCTAGTGAAGGTGAAAATTTGCCACCCATGCTCACTCCTTGAATTTGCAGGTAAAATTATTTGTCAAAAGAAAATTAATTATGTGTCAATAGAATAGAAACTGCCATAACGAGAAATTTTTGGATTGATAGTGTATAGGTACTATATTTGTTCAGAAAATATGTCAGGTTGTTAGTTGCAATATCATGGGGAATCAATGGATATAAATTAACCACACCTCAAGTGCTCTAGTTCTTTCCCTCTCACTTTAGTGACCCGATATAGCAAATCCTTATTTATCGTGAAATGTGGAAACCTGGTGTCGGCTCCCGGCTCTTGGACAACCCCATTTATCACTGTAACATTGTCCAATGTCGCTTTTAATGTAAGGTCCTCCATTTGAGCAGGCACAAAATTCCCCCCAGAAAGCCCCAACTCTGGAATCTCAGCCCCATGAGTCTCGTCTTCATCACAAGCAAGGACACAAACAGCGCCTCCCTATGTTGCAGTCCATCTGTTTGCGGACATAGGACAACGGATGGCTATGTGGTCCGAACCATGACATCTCCCAACAAATTAAGTCCTTATCAGCAGCCTTGGTCAACCACTCAGTGACGCCTTGTGACCTCAGACTACCCCAGTTGTGGCTCTATTACCCTTCTTTTGAAAGTCAGGCTCCTTTTGGGTACTTCAGTATGAGGATGCAACCACATCCGGTTTCCTTAAGGACTTCTCAACCACCTGGTACCGTTCCACTAGGCCATCCAGGTCATCGGTACTCTGGGTGTCTCCCTGGGTATCTCAGCAGGTCTGAACCAGCCTAGGAAAGGAGTGAATAAATCTGTTCATAACTTCATGCTTGACCATCTGGGCTGGGGAGGAGGACTTCGGCTGCAACCACTTCTGGACTAGATGCAGCAGGTCACACATTTGAGAGTGATGGGGTTTGCCATTGCAATACTCCCAGTGTTGCACCCTTTGTGCTCTGACAGATATAATCAATCCTGAGCTTGCCAATATTTCAGTTTTTATGTTTGGCATATTCCTGTGCGTTCTGTGTGGTCAGGTCATAATAAGCCTTTTGAGGCTAGCCAGTTAGATAAGGGGCCAGCACCTCTGCCCACTACTCTGGTGGCAGCTTCTCCCACTCTGCTACCCTTTCAAACACAGATACAAATGCCCCAACATCATCACCCGGGGTTATCTTTTGCATGACTCATCTTACCGCCTTCTGGACGTATGAGCTGTCACCTGGGCTTGGGGAAGGGGTGATTTCCTTGCTGCTGCTGCTGCTGCTGCTGCTGGTGCTGCTGCTACTGGTTTAGGATAAGGTGCTTGATCAGCTCCTCCATTTTGTCTGACCATTGTTCCATTCTTATAGCTACCTTCACCCCGGACATACAGTGTGTCCACAGCCTTGCTTCCAGGGGATATTGCCTGTACTTCTAGCCATCACCTGTGGTAGACTGGCTCACTTGACTGCAAAAATAGGAACACAGGAACGCTGTCTCTTTAAATCTTCCACTGGTGTATTAAATGTACTTTTAAAATCAGTGCAGATTTATCTTAATAAACATGGCCTTTCTGTCTTAATGGGAAAACAATACATAACAAACTGGCACAGTACATGGTGTTGTGGGGATCTGCAAGCTCAGGAAACAAACACAAAATTCTTCTCTCTTTAATATGAGCACAGCTCTGGAGATCTCTTCTCCAGAGACACCAACCCCCCCGAAAGATTCAGAAGGCTGACTATTTACCTTCTAAACCCCACAATATGGTGAATAGTCTCCCACCCACTCTTCAGCTGTTCACTAAACCTAGCTCTTAACATGGCAGATTAACCCCTCTCAGCACTGTGCTAGATCATTTTTCTAGGTTTATATCACTAAAGCTAACACCCTCAGTGACACATATCTCCCCTCCAGTACTATGCCAGAGACTTTGTCACACCTGTTATTATGAGTACAATAACAGGCTGCCTGACCTGTGCACTAAGCCACTGTCAGAGTGCAGAGATCAGCAGTGTAGCTATCACGCTGCTGTGCTCTGAATACTGTCACAGCTATGATCAGTCAGTGCAAAGCCTTATTCAGATGTCTGTAATGCTGGGATGTCCGAATGAGGCTTTACCACTATGTCTGGAAAGTCGTCTCTTCTGTTGTAAAGTTGTCTTTTCTGATGCGTTCTGCAGATGCAGCAGTATAGACTCCTTCAGAGAATAGTCATGTATCTAATTATTTCATGTGTGATACAGTCTGTTGAGCCATATATCTAATCACATGATGTGTCATAGAGTCCACTGAGTGATGTAACTAATCCCATCCCATCATGTATGATTCAGGCTGCTGAGCTGTGTATCTAATCCTTTCATGTGTGATACAGTCCAGGTATCCTATTTTATTACAGTATGTGTGATATAAGGTAATAGTTTGCTGAGCAGTGTATCTAATCCTATCGTGTGATTCAGTCCAATGAGTCATGTATCTGATCCAATCATGTGTTATACCGTCCATGTATCTACACCTGTTATGCATAACACAGTCTGTGTATCAATTCCTATCATGTCTGAAATCTTACAAAGAAAATAATTGCATACAGAACAAATATGAAAAAAAATATAATTTTTATTGAACAATACAAAGTACACATTATAAAAACTGTTTAAAAGGTGGTATATGATGCCATGGTTTCCTACTTTTTACCAGTTTTTTATCTGTATTCTGTATTGCTCAATAATAATTATAATCTTCTCAAAATAGTTCTTTGTGTACAATTATTTTCTTTGTAGGATTGCGTATATCATTGTACTGAACCCTGTGCATATGTTTCATGTACTGTATATATTGTGACAGGGTCACTGGCACTGTATGTTAGGGGAGAAATGTATCACGGAGATTGCTTTATTCCAAGATCTGAAACTGTTAAGTTTCTCTCCAGCATGCTATGTGCTGAAGGGGTTAACCAGCCATAACAAGGGTCTGGGTTTTTGTGAGTAGGTGAGAGATGGTCAGGATTAGGGTTGAGCGAAACGGATCGTTCATTTTCAAAAGTCGCCGACTTTTGGCACAGTCGGGTTTCATGAAACCCGACCCGATCCCTGTGTGGGGTCGGCCATGCGGTACGCGACTTTCGCGCCAAAGTCGCGTTTCAATGACGCGAAAAGTGCCATTTCTCAGCCAATGAAGGTGGACGCAGAGTGTGGGCAGCGTGATGACATAGGACCTGGTCCCCACCATCTTACAGAAGGGCATTGCAGTGATTGGCTTGCTGTCTGCGGCGTCACAGGGGCTATAAAGGGGCGTTCCCGCCGACCGCCATGTTACTGCTGCTGATCTGAGCATAGGGAGAGGTTGCTGCCGCTTCGTCAGAAGCAGGGATAGCGTTAGGCAGGGTCCATTAACCCCCAAACCGCTTGTGCTGTAGCGATTTCCACTGTCCAACACCACCTTTTGTTTGCAGGGACAGTGGAAGCTACATTTTTTTCCTCAGCGCTGTAGCTCATTGGGCTGCCCTAGAAGGCTCCCTGATAGCTGCATTGCTGTGTATACGCCGCTGTGCAAACCAACTGCTTTTTTCAAAGCACAAATCCTGTTGTTCCTTCCTTTCTGCACAGCTATCTTGTTTGTTTGTCCACACTTTTGATTTAATTTGTGCAGCAGTCCACTCCTTGTTATTGCTGCCTGCCATACCTGGCTGAGATTACTGCAGGAAGATAGTAATTGTAGGACAGTCCCTGTTTTTTTTTTCTTTTTGGTTTTTAAATTCTCCCTGAAAAAAATAAATAGTGGGAGATTAATCTTGGTATTTGTGCTTGAGTGCCAGTCGTGTGTGCCATCTCTCTCCAATTGTGGGGCACAGAAAACCTAGTGTCTATAATCCTTTTATTTTATTTTTTTAATTCTCCCTAAAAAAAAAATAGTGGGAGATTAAGATTGGCATTTCTGCTAGAGTGCCAGTCCTGTGTGTGCCATCTCTCTCCAATTATGGGGCACAGAAAGCCTATTGTGTAATACTGGCCCTGATTTCTTGGCAATTCTCCCTAACAAAAAAAAGTAGTGGGAGATTAAGATTGGCATTTCTGCTAGAGTGCCAGTCCTGTGTGTGCCATCTCTATCCAATTTTGGGGCACAGAAAGCCTAGTGTGTAATACTGGCCCTGATTTCTTGGCAATTCTCCCTAACAAAAAAATGTAGTGGGAGATTAAGATTGGCATTTCTGCTAGAGTGCCAGTCCTGTGTGTGCCATCTCTCTCCAATTTTGGGGCACAGAAAGCCTAGTGTGTAATACTGGCCCTGATTTCTTGGCAATTCTCCCTAACAAAAAAAAGTAGTGGGAGATTAAGATTGGCATTTCTGCTAGAGTGCTAGTCCTGTGTGTGCCATCTCTCTCCAATTTTGGGGCACAGAAAGCCTAGTGTGTAATACTGGCCCTGATTTCTTGGCAATTCTCCCTAACAAAAAAAGTAGTGGGAGATTAAGATTGGCATTTCTGCTAGAGTGCCAGTCCTGTGTGTGCCATCTCTCTCCAATTTTGGGGCACAGAAAGCCTGGTGTGTAATACTAGGCCTGATTTCTTGGCAATTCTCTCTAACAAAAAAAAGCAGTGGGAGATTAAGATTGGCATTTCTGCTAGAGTGCCAGTCCTGTGTGTGCCATCTCTATCCAATTTTGGGGCACAGAAAGCCTAGTGTGTAATACTGGGCCTGATTTCTTGACAATTCTCCCTAACAAAAAAAAGTAGTGGGAGATTAAGATTGGCATTTCTGCTAGAGTGCCAGTCCTGTGTGTGCCATCTCTCTCCAATTTTGGGGCACAGAAAGCCTAGTGTGTAATACTGGGCCTGATTTCTTGACAATTCTCACAGAAACAAAAAAAAAGGGGGAGATTAAGATTGGCATTTGTGCTTGAGTGACAGTCCTGCGTGTGTGGCATCTCTCTCAAATTGTGGGCCACAGAAAGCCTAGTGTCTGCAATACTGTTTTTTTCTTTTGGTTTTTAATTCTCCCTTAAAAAAAAAAAGTATGGGAGATTAATATTGGCATTTGTGCTTGAGTGCCAGTCGTGTGTGCCATCTCTCTCAAATTGTGGGCCACAGAAAGCCTAGTGTCTTTTTTTGTTTATTTTGGTTTTTAAATTCTCCCTGAAAAAAAATTAATAGTGGGAGATTAATATTGGCATTTGTGCTTCTGTGCCAGTCGTGTGTGCCATCTCTCTCAAATTGTGGGCCACAGAAAGCCTAGTGTCTGTTGTTTTTTTTTTTTTTTTGGTTTTTAAATTCTCCCTGAAAAAAAATAAATAGTGGGAGATTAATATTGGCATTTGTGCTTCAGTGCAAGTCGTGTGTGCCATCTCTCTCAAATTTTGGGCCACAGAAAGCCTAGTGTCTGCAATACTGTTTTTTTGGGGGGGTTTTAATTCTCCCTTTAAAAAAAAATGGGAGATTAATATTGGCATTTGTGCTTCAGTGCAAGTCGTGTGTGCCATCTCTCTCAAATTGTGGGCCACAGAAAGCCTAGTGTCTGTTTTTTTTTATTTTGGTTTTTAAATTCTCCCTGAAAAAAAAAAAATAGTGGGAGATTAATATTGGCATTTGTGCTTCAGTGCAAGTCGTGTGTGCCATCTCTCTCAAATTTTTTGCCACAGAAAGCCTAGTGTCTGCAATACTGTTTTTTTTGGGGGGGTTTAATTCTCCCTTTAAAAAAAAATGGGAGATTAATATTGGCATTTGTGCTTCAGTGCAAGTCGTGTGTGCCATCTCTCTCAAATTGTGGGCCACAGAAAGCCTAGTGTCTGTTTTTTTTGGGGGGGGGTTTTAATTCTCCCGTTAAAAAAAAAATGGGAGATTAATATTGGCATTTGTGCTTGAGTGCCAGTTGTGTGTGCCATCTCTCTCAAATTGTGGTCCACAGAAAGCCTAGTCTCTTTTTTTGTTTATTTTGGTTTTTAAATTCTCCCTGAAAACAAAAAAAATAGTGGGAGATTAATATTGGCATTTGTGCTTCAGTGCCAGTCGTGTGTGCCATCTCTCTCAAATTGTTGGCCACAGAAAGCCTAGTGTCTGTTTTTTTTGGGGGGGGGTTAAATTCTCTCTGAAAAAAAATAAATAGTGGGAGATTAATATTGGCATTTGTGCTTCTGTGCCAGTCGTGTGTGCCATCTCTCTCAAATTGTGGGCCACAGAAAGCCTAGTGTCTGTTTTTTTTTATTTTGGTTTTTAAATTCTCCCCGAAAAACAAAAAAAATAGTGGGAGATTAATATTGGCATTTGTGCTTCAGTGCAAGTCGTGTGTGCCATCTCTCTCAAATTGTGGGCCACAGAAAGCCTAGTGTCTGTTTTTTTTTTTTTTTTGGTTTTTAAATTCTCCCTGAAAAAAAAAAATAGTGGGAGATTAATATTGGCATTTGTGCTTCAGTGCCAGTCCTGCGTGTGTGGCATCTGTCTCATTTTGTGCCACAGAAAACCGAGTGTGTAACATTGTGCCTGATTTTCCTTGCAGTCTCACCCACCTATAAAGGGATATCTAAATCCTACAGAAGTTTGAGTTCACCTTGTAAGTTGTTTTACAGTAACAAATACCGTTACTTTGGGTACGTTTTTAAAACAATGAAGAAGTCTGGTGGAAGAGGTCGTGGCCGTGGACGTTCATTGCCAGCTGGTAATGATGGTAGTGGTGGTGGAGCATCAGGTGGTCGTGGGAAAAACAATATAGCACCTAAGTCTCGAGCTGTGGAGCCAGGTTCGTCGTCTGGCTACACAAGGCCTCGAACGCTCCCTTTTCTGGGAGTAGGAAAACCGCTTTCAAAGCTGGAGCAGCAAGAGCAAGTTTTGGCTTTACTTGGTGACTCTCTCAAATTTTGGGCCACAGAAAGCCTAGTGTCTGCAATACAGTTTTTTTTTTGGGGGGGGGTTAATTCTCCTTTTAAAAAAAAATGGGAGATTAATATTGGCATTTGTGCTTCAGTGCAAGTCGTGTGTGCCATCTCTCTCAAATTGTGGGCCACAGAAAGCCTAGTGTCTGTTTTTGTTTATTTTGGTTTTTAAATTCTCCCTGAAAACAAAAAAAATAGTGGGAGATTAATATTGGCATTTGTGCTTCAGTGCAAGTCGTGTGTGCCATCTCTCTCAAATTGTGGGCCACAGAAAGCCTAGTGTCTGCAATACTGTTTTTTTTTTTTTTTTGGTTTTTAATTCTCCCGTTAAAAAAAAAATGGGAGATTAATATTGGCATTTGTGCTTGAGTGCCAGTTGTGTGTGCCATCTCTCTCAAATTGTGGTCCACAGAAACCCTAGTGTCTTTTTTTGTTTATTTTGGTTTTTAAATTCTCCCTGAAAACAAAAAAAATAGTGGGAGATTAATATTGGCATTTGTGCTTCAGTGCCAGTCGTGTGTGCCATCTCTCTCAAATTGTGGGCCACAGAAAGCCTAGTGTCTGGTTTTTTTTTATTTTGGTTTTTAAATTCCCCCCGAAAACAAAAAAATAGTGGGAGATTAATATTGGCATTAGTGCTTCAGTGCAAGTCGTGTGTGCCATCTCTCTCAAATTGTGGGCCACAGAAAGCCTAGTGTCTGTTTTTTTTTTTTTTGGTTTTTAAATTCTCCCTGAAAAAAAATATAGTGGGAGATTAATATTGGCATTTGTGCTTCAGTGCCAGTCCTGCGTGTGTGGCATCTGTCTCATTTTGTGCCACAGAAAACCGAGTGTGTAACATTGTGCCTGATTTTCCTTGCAGTCTCACCCACCAATAAAGGGATATCTGAATCCTACAGAAGTTTGAGTTCACCTTGTAAGTTGTTTTACAGTAACAAATACCGTTACTTTGGGTACGTTTTTAAAACAATGAAGAAGTCTGGTGGAAGAGGTCGTGGCCGTGGACGTTTATTGCCAGCTGCTAATGATGGTAGTGGTGGTGGAGCATCAGGTAGTCGTGGGAAAAACAATATAGCACCTAAGTCTCGAGCTGTGGAGCCAGGTTCGTCGTCTGGCTACACAAGACCTCGAACACTCCCTTTTCTGGGAGTAGGAAAACCGCTTTCAAAGCCGGAGCAGCAAGAGCAAGTTTTGGCTTTCCTTGGTGACTCAGCCTCTAGCTCTTTTGCCTCCTCTTCTGAAACTGGTAAATGTAAAAGCAGCGCGTCGTTAGTGGATATTCACGCTCAGGGACAAGTCGCTCCATTGTCCTGTTCAGCAAAAACAACAACAGAGAAGGATACGTCAGGCTACACAACGAGTTACTCCATGGAGCTCTTTAAACATACCATTCCTGGGTTAGAAAGTGAAACAGTTAACAGGCCATGCCCATTACAAGTTGAATCGGACATGGAGTGCACAGATGCACAGCCACAGCCAGATTACTATGCTGTTCCTTTGACTCAGACCACCACATTGCCCTCGCAGTGTACTGATCCGGAATCAGACCCTGATGAGACTATGGTGCCCCATCACAAACGCTATACCACCGGCTTACACGGTAACACAGACGAAGTTGCACATGAGATAGAAGAGGAGGTCATAGATGACCCAGTTGTTGACCCCGATTGGCAGCCATTGGGGGAACAGGGTGCAGGCGGCAGTAGTTCTGAAGCGGAGGAGGAGGGGGCGCAGCAGGCATCAACATCGCAACAGGTTCCATCTGACGGGCCCATATCTGGCCCAAAACGCGTGGCAAAGCCAAAACCAGTTGGAGGACAGCGTGGCCATCCGGTTAAAGAAGCTCAGTCTGCAATGCCTGAGAAGGTATCTGATGCTAGAAAGAGTGCAGTCTGGCATTTTTTTAAACAACATCCAATTGATCAGCGCAAAGTCATCTGTCAAAAATGTTCAACTACCTTAAGCAGAGTTCAGAATCTGAAAAGTCTAAATACAAGTTGCATGCATAGACATTTAACCACCATGCATTTGCAAGCCTGGACTAACTACCAAACGACCCTTAAGGTTGTAGCACCCTCGGCCAATGAAGCTAGTCAGCAACGCTACATCCCTTCCGTCACTGTAAGGCCACCATTTTCCGCACCACCACCTGCAGTATCTGTGCAGGTTTCGTTGCCAGGCCAAAGCAGTCAGTGTCAGAGAATCACCAGTTTCGTAGAAGGAAACACTGCATCTAGGGCACCGACAAGAATACCGTCTCCAACCGTCTCTCAGTCTGCCATGCCCACCGGCACCCCCGCTAGTTCCACGATCTACAGCTCTCCAGTCCAGCTCACCCTACATGAGACTCTCGTTAGAAAAAGGAAGTACTCATCCTCGCATCCGCGTACACAGGGTTTTAACGCCCACATAGCTAGACTAATCTCGTTAGAGATGATGCCCTACCGGTTAGTTGAAAGCGAAGCTTTCAAAGCCCTGATGGACTACGCTGAACCACGCTACGAGCTACCCAGTTGACACTTCTTTTCGAGAAAAGCCATCCCAGCCCTCCACCAGCATGTTAAAGAGCGCATCGTCCATGCACTCAGGCAATCTGTGAGTACAAAGGTGCAACTGACAACAGATGCATGGACCAGTAGGCATGGCCAGGGACGTTACGTGTCCATCACGGCACACTGGGTGAATATGGTGGATGCAGGGTCCACAGGGGACAGCAATATTTGGACAGTTCTGCCTAGCCCACGGTCTAGGAAACAGTTGGCTGTAGCCGTTCGCCCCCCCTCCTCCTCGTCCTCCTGCAGAAGCGAGAGCTCGTCCACAGACCGCAGTCGCACAACCACTCCATCCACAGCTGCCAGTGTTGCACATCAGGTGTCCCATTATGGGGCAGCTACTGGCAAGCGTCAGCAGGCTGTATTGGCTATGAAGTGTTTGGGCGACAACAGACACACCGCGGAAGTTCTGTCCGAGTTCTTGCAGAAAGAAACGCAGTCGTGGCTGGGCTCTGTAGATCTTGAGGCAGGCAAGGTAGTGAGTGATAACGGAAGGAATTTCATGGCTGCCATCGCCCTTTCCCAACTGAAACACATTCCTTGCCTGGCTCACACCTTAAACCTGGTGGTGCAGTGCTTCCTGAAAAGTTATCCGGGGTTATCCAACCTGCTCCTCAAAGTGCGCAGCCTTTGCTCGCATATCCGCCGTTCGCCCGTACACTCCAGCCGTATGCAGACCTATTAGCGGTCTTTGAACCTTCCCCAGCATCGCCTAATCATCGACGTTGCAACAAGGTGGAACTCAACACTGCACATGCTTCAGAGACTGGGTTGTTATGTATTTGTGGGAGGATACACATATACGGGCAGGCAGTAGGATGGCAGACATGGAGTTGTCAGGTGTGCAGTGGTCGAAGGTACAAGACATGTGTCAATTCCTTCAGTGTTTTGAGGAATGCACACGGCTGGAAAGTGCAGACAACGCCATAATAAGCATGAGCATCCCCCTAATGCGTCTCCTGATGCAAAGTTTGACGCACATAAAGGAGCAGGCGTCTGCAGCAGAGGAAGAGGAAAGCCTTGATGACAGTCAGCCATTGTCTGGTCAGGGCAGTGTACAGGACGAGGTAGTGGGCGAACAGGAGGAGGAGGACAAGGAGGATGATGGGGATGAGCATTTTTTTAAATGAGGAAGCTTCTCCGGGGCCACTGGAAATTGATGGCGTGGCAAGGCCGGGTTCTGGTTTTTTGAGGGACACAAGTAACGTAGATTTGCCAGAAACTGCCCCTCAACCCAGCACAACCGCAGATTTGACAACTGGAACTTTGGCCCACATGGCGGATTATGCCTTACGTATCCTCAAAAGGGACACACGCATTATTAAAATGATGACCGATGACGATTACTGGTTGGCCTGCCTCCTTGATCCTCGCTATAAAGGCAAATTGCAAAATATTATGCCACATGAGAACTTGGAACAAATATTAGCAACCAAACAATCAACGCTTGTTGACCGTTTGATTCAGGCATTCCCAGCACACAGCGCCGGTGATCGTTCTCACACGAGCTGCAGGGGCCAGCAGACCAGAGGTGTTAGAGGTGCACAAATCAGAAGTGGCGTTGGACAGAGGGGTTTTCTGACCAGGTTGTGGAGTGATTTTGCTATGACCGCAGACAGGATAGGTACTGCAGCATCAATTCAAAGTGACAGGAGACAACATTTGTCCAGTATGGTTACTAACTATTTTTCATCCCTTATCGATGTTCTCCCTCAACCGTCATTCCCATTTGATTACTGGGCATCCAAATTAGACACCTGGCCAGAATTGGCAGAATATGCATTGCAGGAGCTTGCTTGCCCAGCAGCTAGTGTGCTATCAGAAAGAGTATTCAGTGCTGCTGGTTCAATATTAACCGAAAAAAGGACTCGTCTGGCTACCCAAAATGTTGATGATCTAACCTTCATTAAAATGAACCACTACTGGATTTCAAATTATTTTGCTCCACTTTTCCTGGCTGACACCTAGATTTCCAATGAAAAGGTCTTGCTTCTGGACTGCTCTGACTGAGTTTTCCAATCTCGTAATTTGCAGCAGCTGTTTTTCCAGCATACGACATGTTTACACCACCCTAAATGGCCAAACTCCCCCCACGGGGCCGTGGTCTCGCCACTTGGCGCAAGCACCCGTGAGAGTGCCGTTTGTCTGAAGAGGTGGGTGTGCACGCTTTTGGTCGACGGCACTGCCACTTGGTCCCTCATAGTACAATAAAGTGTCTCTGGCGGTGGTGGCGCGCATCCAACGTCAGACACACCGTTGTAACATGAGGGGCCCTGGGCCTGTACCGCCGGCCACAAGACAGTTTCCCCCCCACCAGCTCAAACAGTGCTCTACGATTTGCAAAATTATCTCTCACAGCTCCAGCAATGTTTAGTCTATGCGCTGACATCCTTCAATGCCTGGCACTGACAATACCAATGTGTTGACATGTATGATGCTACTTAAAATAGTCTGGGGCAGTGTCCTATATTTACACCAGTAAATACTTTGCGCCAAATTACTAGGTCATTAACACAGCAGAGGAGCCCACCCCTGTACCTAAGTATGCCACCCTTTTGTTTTTTGGTTTTGTTGTATTGCGAGACATTAACATCTATTTATTTTTTGGGAGTACTAACTGTCAGACACTCATTACAATCGGCCTCCGCTGACAACACCAATGCTGCCTGTGTACCCCTGCAAGATAATTCCAAGTGCATAGAGCCTACTTTTGTTATGTTAGGCCTACTAAGCCTGTCTGCGGTCCCTCCTTCCAATAGTCCTCCACTGACCACACCACTGCTGCCCGTGTACCCCTGGAACCTATTTTTAAGGGCCTACAGCCTACTTTTGCTATGTTAGGCCTACTAAGCCTGTCTGCGGTCCCTCCTTCCAATAGTCCTCCACTTACCACACCACTGCTGCCCGTGTACCCCTGGAGCCTATTTTAAAGTGCCTAGAGCCTACTTTTGTTATGTTAGGCCTACTAAGCCTGTCTGCAGTCCCTCCTTCCAATAGTCCTCCACTGACCAGACCAATGCTGCCCGTGTACCCCTGGAACCTATTTTAAAGTGCCTACAGCCTGCTTTTGTTATGTTAGGCCTACTAAGCCTGTCTGCGGTCCCTCCTTCCAATAGTCCTCCACTGACCAGACCAATGCTGCCCGTGTACCCCTGGAAGCTATTTTAAAGTGCCTACAGCCTACTTTTGTTATGTTAGGCCTACTAAGCCTGTCTGCGGTCCCTCCTTCCAATAGTCCTCCACTGACCACACCACTGCTGCCCGTGTACCCCTGGAACCTATTTTAAAGTGCCTACAGCCTACTTTTGTTATGTTAGGCCTACTAAGCTTGTCTGCGGTCCCTCCTTCAAATAGTCCTCCACTGACCACACCACTGCTGCCCGTGTACCCCTGGAAACTATTTTAAAGTGCCTACAGTCTACTTTTGTTATATTAGGCCTACTAAGCCTGTCTGCGGTCCCCCCTTCCAATAGTCCTCCACTGACCAGACCAATGCTGCCCGTATACCCCTGGAACCTATTTTAAAGTGCCTACAGCCTACTTTTGTTATGTTAGGCCTACTAGGCCTGTCTACGGTCCCTCCTTCCAATAGTCCTCCACTGACCACACCACTGCTGCCCGTGTACCCCTGGAACCTATTTTAAAGTGCCTACAGCCCACTTTTGTTATGATAGGCCTACTAAGCCTGTCTGCGGTCCCTCCTTCCAATAGTCCTCCACTTACCACACCACTGCTGCCCGTGTACCCCTGGAAGCTATTTTAAAGTGCCTAGAGCCTACTTTTGTTATGTTAGGCCTACTAAGCCTGTCTGCGGTCCATCCTTCCAATAGTCCTCCACTGACCAGACCAATGCTGCCCGTGTACCCCTGGAACCTATTTTAAAGTGCCTACAGCCTACTTTTGTTATGTTAGGCCTACTAAGCCTGTCTGCGGTCCCTCCTTCCAATACTCCTTCACTGACCAGACCACTGCTGCCCGTGTACCCCTGGGACCTATTTTTAAGGGCCTACAGCCTACTTTTGTTATGTTAGGCCTACTAAGCCTGTCTGCGGTCCCTCCTTCTAATAGTCCTCCACTGACCACACCACTGCTGCCCGTGTACCCCTGGAACCTATTTTAAAGTGCCTACAGCCAACTTTTGTTATGTTAGGCCTACTAAGCCTGTCTGCGTTCCCTCCTTCCAATAGTCCTCCACTTACCACACCACTGCTGCCCGTGTACCCCTGGAAGCTATTTTAAAGTGCCTACAGCCAACTTTTGTTATGTTAGGCCTACTAAGCCTGTCTGCGGTCCCTCCTTCCAATAGTCCTCCACTGACCACACCACTGCTGCCCGTGTACCCCTGGAACCTATATTAAATTGCATAGAGCATCCTTTTTTTAATTGTAGGCGTACTAAGTCTGTCTGCGGTCCATAATTAAAATTGTCCTCCACTGACCAGAGCAATGCTGACTGTGTACCCCTGTAACCTTTTTTAAACTGCATTGAGCCAAATTTTTGGTTTAAGGCCTACTACCTGTGTCTGTCTGCGCCACTCAATACAGCTGTCCTCCTCTGAAAAAAGCTGAGCGTCAATAGTCTGGTTTTCAGCCTATAGGAATTGGAAAACTGCATTGGGGCTACTACTTCGGTAGGGCCTACTAACGGTGTCTGCCGCTCCAAGGTGTTCTCCAGGTTGCCTCTCCATAGCTTCGATCTTCTAGCTCTCGTTCAGTAGTTGTTGAAACAACACTCCATTAGGCCTACAAGTTGGGTCTGGGTTGTAGAGATGGTGTCTGCCGCTCCAAGGTGTTCTCCAGGTTGCCTCTCCATAGCTTCGATCTTCTAGCTCTCGTTCAGTAGTTGTTGAAACAACACTGCATTAGGCCTACAAGTTGGGTCTGGGTTGTAGAGACGGTGTCTGCCGCTCCAAGGTGTTCTCCAGGTTGCCTCTCCATAGCTTCAATCTTCATGCTCTTGTTAAGTAGTTGTTGAAACAACACTGCATTAGGCCTACAAGTTGGGTCTGGGTTGTAGAGACGGTGTCTACCGCTCCAAGGTGTTCTCCAGGTTGCCTCTCCATAGCTTCAATCTTCATGCTCGTGTTAAGTAGTTGTTGAAACAACACTGCATTAGGCCTACAAGTTGGGTCTGGGTTGTAGAGACGGTGTCTGCCGCTCCAAGGTGTTCTCCAGGTTGCCTCTCCATAGCTTCAATCTTCATGCTCGTGTTTAGTTGTTGAAACAACACTGCATTAGGCCTACAAGTTGGGTCTGGGTTGTAGAGACGGTGTCTGCCGCTCCAAGGTGTTCTTCAGGTTGCCTCTCCATAGCTTCGATCTTCTAGCTCTCGTTCAGTAGTTGTTGAAACAACACTGCATTAGGCCTACAAGTTGGGTCTGGGTTGTAGAGACGGTGTCTGCCGCTCCAAGGTGTTCTCCAGGTTGCCTCTCCATAGCTTCTATCTTCTAGCTCTCGTTAAGTAGTAGTTGTTGAAGCAACACTGCATTAGGCCTACAAGTTGGGTCTGGGTTGTAGAGACGGTGTCTGCCGCTCCAAGGTGTTCTCCAGGTTGCCTCTCCATAGCTTCGATCTTCTAGCTCTCATTCAGTAGTTGTTGAAACAACACTCCATTAGGCCTACAAGTTGGGTCTGGGTTGTAGAGACGGTGTCTGCCGCTCCAAGGTGTTCTCCAGGTTGCCTCTCCATAGCTTCGATCTTCTAGCTCTCGTTCAGTAGTTGTTGAAACAACACTGCATTAGGCCTACAAGTTGGGTCTGGGTTGTAGAGACGGTGTCTGCCGCTCCAAGGTGTTCTCCAGGTTGCCTCTCCATACCTTCAATCTTCATGCTCGTGTTAAGTAGTTGTTGAAACAACACTGCATTAGGCCTACAAGTTGGGTCTGGGTTGTAGAGACGGTGTCTGCCACTCCAAGGTGTTCTCCAGGTTGCCTCTCCATAGCTTCAATCTTCATGCTCGTGTTAAGTAGTTGTTGAAACAACACTGCATTAGGCCTACAAGTTGGGTCTGGGTTGTAGAGACGGTGTCTGCCGCTCCAAGGTGTTCTCCAGGTTGCCTCTCCATAGCTTCAATCTTCATGCTCGTGTTAAGTAGTTGTTGAAACAACACTGCATTAGGCCTACAAGTTGGGTCTGGGTTGTAGAGACGGTGTCTGCCGCTCCAAGGTGTTCTCCAGGTTGCCTCTCCATAGCTTCAATCTTCATGCTCGTGTTAAGTAGTTGTTGAAACAACACTGCATTAGGCCTACAAGTTGGGTCTGGGTTGTAGAGACGGTGTCTGCCGCTCCAAGGTGTTCTCCAGGTTGCCTTTCCTGAGTTTCTATCTTCAGGCTCTTGTTAAATAGTGGTTAAATGGAACAACGGCATTTGGCGTACTAGTTGGTTTGGGGCCTACTAACAGTGTCTGCTGCTCCTTGCTGTTCTCCTGGTTTCCTGTCCTGAAATTCCATTTTCAGGCTCTCGTTAAGTAGTTGTTAATGTTAGACTGCATTTGGCCTACTAGTTGGGTTGGGGCCTACTATCGGTGTCTGCTGCTCCTTGCTGTTCTCCTCCACTGAACAAAGCTGTGCTGCCTGTTTACTACTGTTGCCAATTTTGAACTGCATTTAGACTACTTACTGATTTGGGCCTACTCTCTCTGTCAGCCTCTCATTACAGTTGTCCTCCACTGAACAAAGCAATGCCCTCTGGTTAGTCCTGTTACCAATTTTGAACTGCATTTAGCCCACTTTATTCTTTGGGCCTATATCTGTGTTTCATCCTCATCCTGCCCATTGCCCAGCCAGTGATAGATGAGTCTGCTGGTACATTGACCCATAACGCAACATTCGCCGTGCACGCTATACAGCAAGATTGTGACCCTGCTGAAAGTCAGGTTCCTCTTCCTGCATACCATACCACCTTACATGGGGACAAAGAGGAAGGTGCAGATGAAAGTGCAGGTTCCTTCATCAGGTGGGGGAGGAATACTCATTGGCGACGTCACTGGCACAGGGCCCCTCATAGTACGCAAAAGTGTCGCTGCCGGTGGGAGGCGCCCCCGCCGTGCAAACACACCGCCGTACTTTGAGGGGCCCTGTGCCAGTGCCAATGTCAACGAGTGGGCCCCCCCTGCTTGCTCCGAATCACAGCACTTGCAAAGTTGAAATACTTACCTCTCCCTGCTCCACTGCCATGACGTGGTCCAGATTTCCTGGGCCCACTAAATACTTGAACCAGCCCTACCCCCCACAACTTTAGCCAAATGACCCCCAATTTCCAATGCCTTACTATTATTATAAGGTAAATTAAGATTGACAAGCTTCAGTAACAAGAATGGATGTTTTTGCCATTAAAATGGGCACTGTACATGTTTTCCTGGCCTCCACTCACTGCCGACTATGCTCCCCCATTGACTTGCATTGGGTTTCGTGTTTCGGTCGATCCCCGACTTTTCGCGATAATCGGCCGATTCCACTCGACTCGACTGTTGAGATAGTCGGGTTTTGCGAAACCCGACTCGACCCTAAAAAACTAAAAGTCGCTCAACTCTAGTCAGGATGCCTACTCCTAACTATATGTCCACCTCAAGGGTGTGGTTTGCAGAGTTAAATGTTCAGCTTCTGTGTTTTTTTCTCTGTTGTATGTTCGGAGGACAGGAGTCTCCAAATACAAACTCCGGCAGGAGTTGAAATGTCCCAGAGGGCTGGATCTAAACTGGAAAGGACTGATTGTATTACATTTTTGGACTTTTTATTTTCATTTGCGTCAGAAAGGCTGTTTTTGTGTTATTACTTTGCTTTGTGGTTTATGAATCAATAAACCACGCAAAGATTTTACTACCAAATGTTCCTGTGTCTACCTTGGGGAGCAGCTGAGTGAGCTGACCTGTCACAATATAGTGGTGTTAAGAGATGTTTGCCCATTCCTGATTTCCTGTTCTTTTGCATGTTTGACAAACTTAAATGTTTCAGATCACTAAAAAATTTAAATTTTAGACAAATATAACACAAACACAAAATGCAGTTTTTAAATAAGGTCTTTATTGCTAATGGAAAATAATCCAAACCTACAGTTTGTGTGAATAAATGATTGTCCACACATAAAATATAAATTAACTGTAGTTTATGACATATTTGTGAGGCTGAGTTCAAATTTCCTAGCCACACCCAGGCATGATTACTGCCACACCTGTTCTCAAGCAAGAAATCACTTAACCCCTTCCCGACCTGTGACACAGCGTATGTGTCATGAAAGTCGGTGCCAATCCGACCTGTGAAGCACATGCTGTGTCGCAGAATGATCGCGTCCTTGCAGGTCGGGTGAAAGGGTTAACTTACTTAACTGTAATTTCACCCGACCTACAGGGGGATTGGTACTTCAGCCCAGGGGTGGTGGCTTTGCCCCCACATGGCTACGATCGCTCTGATTGGCTGTTTCACTTTCAACAGCCAATCAGAGCAATTTGTAATACTTCACCAGTCAAACTTGCTGAAATAATACAATCCAGCAATGGCCGATGCTGCAGTATCATCGGCCATGGCTGGAGACGCCGATCCACCCCCGCCACCGACTGACAGCGATGATCTGCCACCGCCGTCACCCTCCTCTCCCCTCTGTCCTGTCCTCCACCCCCCGTCCTGTCCTCCATCCCCCCGTCCTGTCCTCCGTCCCCCCCGCTGCCCGATCTCACCCCCTCGGTGCCTCCCAAGTCCTGGCGTCCCTCCCAGTGCCGGTGGTCTTTAGCGATGGGCGCCACCATCTTCACATGGCCTTAGGGTTAGGGTTGGAATTAGAGTTAGGGTTGGGATTAGAGTTGGGGTTGGAAATAGGGTTAAGATTAGGGTTAGGGGTGTGTTGAGGTTAGGGTTAGGCTTGTGGTTAGGGTTAGGGTTGGGATTAGGGTTAGGGGTGTGTTGGGGTTAGTTTTGTGGTTAGGGTTATGCTTAGGGTTGGGATTAGGGTTAGGGGTGTGTTGGGGTTAGGGTTGTGATGAGGGTTATGGTTAGTGTTGGGATTAGGGCTGAGGATGTGTTGGGGTTAGTGTTGGTGTTAGAATTGAGGGGTTTCTACTGTTTAGGCACATCAGGGGGTCCCAAACGTGACATGGCACCACCATTGATTCCAGCCAATCGTGCGTTCAAAAAGTCAAATGGTGCTCCCTCCCTTCCGGGCCTCGACGTTTGCCCAAACAGTGGTTTACCCAAACATATGGGGCATAAACGTACTAAGGAAAAATTGCAGAACAACTTTGTGGGTCTAATTTCTCCTGTAACCCTTGGGAAAATAAAAATTGGGGGCTAAAAATTTATTTTTGTGGGGGAAAAAATGATTTTTTTATTTCCACAGCTCTACATTATAAAATTCTGTGAAGCACTTGGGAGTTCAAAGTGCTCACCACACATCTAGGTAAGTTCCTTGGGGGGTCTATTTTCCAAAATGGGGTCACTTGTGGGGTCACTTGTGGGGGGTTTCTACTGTTTAGGCACATCAGGGGCTCTCCAAACATAATATGACTCCCGCAGACCATTCCATCAAAGTCTGCATTTCAAAACGTCACTAATTCCCTTCCGAGCCCCGACGTGTGCCCAAATAGTGGTTTACAAGAAAAACTAATACCATAAAATTATAATTTTATTTAAATTTATTTAAAATAAAACAGTGTCCTAAAAACTTCAACACCAGGATGGATCAATTTGGGAAGCACCTGGGGGTCCAAAGTGCTCATTATGCATCTAGATAAGTTCCTTGGGGGTCTAGTTTCTAAAATGGGGTCACTTGTGGGAGATCTCCAATGTTTAGGCACACAGGGGCTCTCCAAACGCGACATGGTGTCCGCTAATGATTGGAGCTAATTTTTCATTCAAAAGTCAAATGGCGATCCTTCCCTTCCGAGCCTTGCCGTGTGCACAAACAAAGGTTTACCCCCACATGTGCAGTATTAGTGTACTCAGGAGAAATTGCCCAACACATTTTAGGATCCATTTTATCCTGTTGCCCATGTTAAAATGAAAAAAATTGAGGCTAAAAGAATTTTTTTGTGAAAAAAAAGTACTTTTTCATTTTTACGGATCAATTTGGGAAGCACCAGGGGGTCAAAGAACTCACTATGCATCCAGATAAGCTCCTTGGGGGGTCTAGCTTCCAAAATGGGGTCACTTGTGGGGGAACTCCAATCTTTAGATACACAGGGGCTCTCCAAACGCGTCATGGTGTCCGCTAAAGATTGGAGCCAAGTTTTCATTGAAAAAGTCAAATCGTGCTCCTACCCTTCTGAGCCCTGTCTTGCTCCTAAACAGTGTTTCCCCCCCACATATGGGGTATCGGTTTACTCAGGACAAGTTGTACAATAACTTTTGGGGTCCCGTTTCTCCTTTTACCCTTGGGAAAATAAAAAAATTGTTGCTAATAAAAATTTTGTGACTAAAAAGTTAAATGTTAATTTTTTCCTTCCATGTAGCTTCTGCTGCTGTGAAACACCTGAAGGGTTAATAAACTTCTGAATGTGGTTTTGAGCAGCTTGAGGGGTGTCATTTTTAGAATTGTGTCACTTTTGGGTATTTTCAGCCATATAGGTCCCCCAAACTGACTTCAAATGTGAGGTCGTCCCTAAAAAAATGGTTTTGTAATTGTTGTTGTAAAAATGAGAAATTGATGGTCAAATTTTAACCCTTATAACTTCCTAGCAAAAAAAAAATTGTTTACAAAATTGTGCTAATGTAAAGTAGACATGTGGGTAACATTATTTATTAACTATTTTCTGTCACATAACTCTCTGGTTTAACAGAATAAAAATTGAAAATTTGAAAATTGTGAAATTTTCCAAATTTTAGCCAAATTTTTTTTCACAAATAAACGCAAAAATTATCGACCTAAATTTACCACTAACATGGTAACCAGTCAGAGCGCTGCAGTTCTCATGCTGTCAAATAACAGCATGAGCCTGAAGATATAATTTGACAGCGAGTTCAACTCCCATCAGCCTACACCTGCTGTGGCCAATATCAGCAAGAGCAGGTGGCGGCTGATGGGAGTATTCTGAATAAATAATTAAAAAAAGAACGGTGTGGGTTCCCCTGTATTTGTGATAACAAGCCAGGCAAAACTGACAGCTGTGGACTGCAACCCTCAGCTGTCAGCTTTAGCCAGGTCGGTTATCAAAAATAGACAGGTTCCCATGCTGTTTTTTTAAATTAAATAAATAATTTTAAGAAATGACGTGGGGTCCCCCCATTTTTGACAACCAGCTAAGCTAAAGCAGACAGCAGGAGCTGGTATTCTCAGGCTCATAAACGGTCATGGATATTGGCCCAAACGGCATAAAAATATTAGCCCACAGCCACCCAGAAATTGGCTGTAGAGGAATAAATTATATATTGATATACTGTATATACTCGAGTATAAGCCAAGGTTTTTCAGCCCATTTTAGGGGGCTGAAAGTCCCACTCTCGGCTTATACTCGAGTCATTCCCAGGGGTCGGCAGGGGAGGGGGAGCGGGGGCTGTCTAATTATACTCACTTGCTCCTGGTGCGGTCCCTGCATGTCTTTTCCCTGGCATTGACAGCTTCTTCCTGTACTGAGCGGTCACATGGTACCACTCAATACAGTAATGAATATGCGGCTCCACCTCCCATAGAGGTGGAGCCGCATAGCCATTACTGTAATGAGCGGTATCGGTGACCGCTCAGTACTGGAAGAAGCAGCCGGCGCCAGGGAACAGATGTGCAGGGACTGCACCAGGAGCAGGTGAGTATAACGGGGAGGGGAGCGTTGCGCGATATTCACCTGCTCTTCGTTCCGGCGCCACTCCGTCTTCAGCTGTGAAGCTCAGGTCAGAGGGTGCGGTGACGTGGTTTGTGCGCACCATCTGCCTGAACGTCAGTGCAGGAGACGCTGAAGATGGAGCGGCGCCAGAACGAGGAGCAGGTGAATATTGAAAGTGCCGGGGGCCTGAGCGACAGAGAGGTGAGTATGTGATTTTTTTATCGCAGCAACAGCGAATGGGGCAAGTGTCTGTATGGAGCATCTATGGGGCCATAACGTTTGTGCAGCATTATATGGGGCCATAATGTTTGTGCAGCAATGTATGGGGCCATAACGTTTGTGCAGCACTATATGGGGCCATAAAGTTTGTGCAGCACTGTATGGGGCCATAACGTTTGTGCAGCACTATATGGGGCCATAATGTTTGTGCAACACTGTGGGGCCATAACATCTGTGCAGCACTATATGGGGCAAGTGTCTGTATGGGGCAATCATCAACGTTTGTGCAGCACTATATGGGGCAAATATCTTTATGGAGCATCTTATGGGGCCATAATCACCATTTGTGCAGTATTATATTGGGCAAATGTGTCTATGGAGCATCTTATGGGGTCATTATTAACATTTATGCAGGATTATATGGGGCATAAGTTAATATGAAGCATCTTATGGGGCCCCATCATAAACTGTATGGAGCATTAAATGGGGCTCCTGATTTAATATGGATATTCAAAAACACTTAACCTACTGATGTCTCAATTAATTTTACTTTTTTTGGTATCTATTTTTATTTTTGACATTTACTGGTAGCTGCTGCTTATACTCGAGTCATTAAGTTTTCCCAGTTTTTTTTGGCAAAATTAGGGTGTCGGCTTATACTCAGGTCGGCTTATACTCGAGTATATACAGTACGGTGTATATACAGTACAGACCAAAAGTTTGGACACACCTTCTCTTTTAAAGATTTTTCTGTATTTTCATGACTATGAAAATTGTAAATTCACCCTGAAGGCATCAAAACTATGAATTAACACATGTGGAATTATATACTTAACAAAAAAGTGTTAAACAACTGCAAATATGTCTTATATTCTAGGTTCTTCAAAGTAGCCACCTTTTGCTTTGATGACTGCTTTGCACACTCTTGGCGTTCTTTTGATGAGCTTCAAGGGGTAGTCACCGGAAATGGTCTTCCAACAATCTTGAAGGAGTTCCCAGAGATGCTTAGCACTTGTTGGCCCTTTTGCCTTCACTCTGCGGTTCAGCTCACCCCAAACCATCTCGATCGATTGGATTCAGATCTGGTGACCACCCCATTACTCTCCTTCTTGGTCAAATAGCCCTTACTCAGCCTGGAGGTGTGTTTGGGGTCATTGCTAATGACAAATCAACGTGTGCACAACCTACAGTGGTGCATGGGTAGGTTCCCAAACCGTAATACTAAATAAGTAAGAAACCCAGCACTCAACTCTGCGGTGAGAAGAAAATTGGATATTTTATTGTATCCCAAACAAAACGTTTCGGTCACATACAGGACCTTCGTCAGTAACTGAAAATTACATACATCAAAACACATCATGTAATAAGGATAATGTCAACACAAAACAAACTAATAAACAAAGTATATACACAAAATACACATGGACAACCGTACATGTACATGGCAATAGAGGTGTTACTATGGTGCGCATATGGGAATGGAGAGTAATAAATAATGGCACAGTGCAGGTCTCACCACTAGTCAGATCAATCTATGTGTGGAATTACTTACTATTGTTCTATACAACAATTTTTTCCTTTTTCAGGATACCTTCTACTTACAGAAGCGAGGCACAGCAATGGGCTCCAATGTGGCACCCCCGTATGCGAATACGTATATGACAGAATTCGAAACCTCAATTATCTATAAACATCCCTTGTTCCAAAATGTCTCCATATGGAAACGCTTCATAGACGATATTTTCTGTATTTGGGGTGGCACATTGGAGTCCTTGCAGGAGTTTTTCCTTTTCCTAAACGGAGCCTGGCCAGGCATCAAGTTCACGATTAGCTATGATTCACATTCAATTAATTTCTTGGACACCATGGTACTCAAGGACCAAGCCGGTTTCCTAACTACAGATCTCTTTACCAAACCAACGGACAGAAATAGCTTGTTACATTACCATAGTTTTCACCCACCATCCACCAAACGCTCAATACCGATATCGCAGTTTCAACGAGTGAAGCGTATAGTACAAGACAGAACCATATGTGAGAATCGACTTCAAAATATGACCTCCAAATTCATAGAGAGGGGTTATCCACCAGGGGTCTTAGCACAATCAAGAAATCCCCCACCTAGGCATCCCACTAGGGATCAGGGTAAACGTATTCCCTTTGTGCACTCATACCACCCCTTCTCTTTCATCCTTCACAAGGCCATCAGACGACACTGGCATCTCCTGTCCACAGCCCATCCGGATATACCTGAGTTCAGATCTCCTTTTCTACCATGCTTCAGAAGGCCACCCAATTTGAGGGACGGTTTAGTCAAAGCCGATATTGGGTCGGCAGACCAACGTAGACAATTGTTCCTATCACGCCCAAGGAAGGGCACATTTCCATGCCTCCATTGCGCACAATGCCACAATGTACTAAAGGGCAACACTTTCCAACACCCCAGATCAGGCAAAACTTTTAGGATTAATCAATTCTTCACGTGCGAATCCTCGTACGTTGTGTACCTAATCAAGTGCCCGTGTGGGTTGTTATACGTGGGTGAGATCACTTTTTCTGCGTCGCACAAAGACACGGAGGTTGGAACCAAAGATCTCAAATTTGGACTCATCAGACCAATGCACAGATTTCTACTGGTCTAATGTCTATTCCTTGTGTTCTTTAGCCCAAACAAGTCTCTTCTCCTTATTGCCCGTCCTTAGCATTGGTTTCGTAGCAGCTATTTTACTATGAAGGCCTGCTGCAGAAAGTCTCCTCTTAACAATTGTTGTAGAGATCTGTCTGCTGCTAGAACTTTGTGTGGCATTGACCTGGTCTCTAATCTGAGCTGCTGTTAACCTGCGATTTCTGAGGCTGGTGACTCGGATAAACTTATCCTCAGAAGCAGAGGTGACTCTTAGTCTTCCTTTCCTGGGGCAGCCCTCATGTGAGCCAGTTTCTTTGTAGCGCTTGATGGTTTTTGCCACTGCACTTGGGGACACTTTCAAAGTTTTCCCAATTTTTCGGACTCACTGACCTTCATTTCTTAAAGTAATGATGGCCACTCGTTTTTCTTTACTTAGCTGCTTTTTTCTTGCTATAATACAAATTCTAACAGTCTATTCAGTAGGATTATCAGCTGTGTATCCACCAGACTTCTGCTCAACACAACTGATGGTCTCAACCACATTTATAAGGCAAGAAATCCCACTTATTAAACCTGACAGGGCACACCTGTGAAGTGAAAACTATTTCCGGTGTCTACCCCTTGAAGCTCATCAAGAGAATGCCAAGAGTGTGCAATGCAGTCATCAAAGCAAAAGGTGACCACTTTGAAGAACCTAGAATATAAGACATGTTTTCAGTTGTTTAACACTTTTTTGTTAAGTATATCATTCCACATGTGTTAATTTCATAGTTTTGATGCCTTCAGTGTGAATTTACAATTTTCATAGTCATGGAAATACAGAAAAATCTTTAAATGAGAAGGTGTGTCCAAACTTTTGGTCTGTACTGTATATATATATATATATATATATATATATACTAGATGCATCGGGTATTCTAGAGTATGCATGTCCACGTAGTATATTGCTCACTCACGTAGTATATTGGCCAGTCACGTAGTATTTTGCCCAGTCACGTAGTATAATGCTCCATGCAGTTATGGCCCCATAGATGCCCCATATAGTGCTCCATGCAGTTATGGCCCCATAGATGATCCATATAATGCTCCATGCAGTTATGGCCCCATAGATGTCCCATATAATGCTCCATGCAGTTCATTATGGCCCCATAGATGCCCCATATAATGCTCCATGCAGTTATGGCCCCATAGATGCCCCATATAATGCTCCATGCAGTTCATTATGGCCCCATAACATAGTAACATAGTAACATAGTTAGTAAGGCCGAAGAAAGACATTTGTCCATCCAGTTCAGCCTATATTCCATCATAATAAATCCCCAGATCTACGTCCTTCTACAGAACCTAATTGTATGATACAATATTGTTCTGCTCCAGGAAGACATCCAGGCCTCTCTTGAACCCCTCGACTGAGTTCGCCATCACCACCTCCTCAGGCAAGCAATTCCAGATTCTCACTGCCCTAACAGTAAAGAATCCTCTTCTATGTTGGTGGAAAAACCTTCTCTCCTCCAGACGCAAAGAATGCCCCCTTGTGCCCGTCACCTTCCTTGGTATAAACAGATCCTCAGCGAGATATTTGTATTGTCCCCTTATATACTTATACATGGTTATTAGATCACCCCTCAGTCGTCTTTTTTCTAGACTAAATAATCCTAATTTCGCTAATCTATCTGGGTATTGTAGTTCTCCCATCCCCTTTATTAATTTTGTTGCCCTCCTTTGTACTCTCTCTAGTTCCATTACATCCTTCCTGAGCACCGGTGCCCAAAACTGGACACAGTACTCCATGTGCGGTCTAACTAGGGATTTGTACAGAGGCAGTATAATGCTTTCATCATGTGTATCCAGACCTCTTTTAATGCACCCCATGATCCTGTTTGCCTTGGCAGCTGCTGCCTGGCACTGGCTGCTCCAGGTAAATTTATCATTAACTAGGATCCCCAAGTCCTTCTCCCTGTCAGATTTACCCAGTGGTTTCCCATTCAGTGTGTAATGGTGATATTGATTCCTTCTTCCCATGTGTATAACCTTACATTTATCATTGTTAAACCTCATCTGCCACCTTTCAGCCCAAGTTTCCAACTTATCCAGATCCATCTGTAGCAGAATACTATCTTCTCTTGTATTAACTGCTTTACATAGTTTTGTATCATCTGCAAATATCGATATTTTACTGTGTAAACCTTCTACCAGATCATTAATGAATATGTTGAAGAGAACAGGTCCCAATACCGACCCCTGCGGTACCCCACTGGTCACAGCGACCCAGTTAGAGACTATACCATTTATAACCACCCTCTGCTTTCTATCACTAAGCCAGTTACTAACCCATTTACACACATTTTCCCCCAGACCAAGCATTCTCATTTTGTGTACCAACCTCTTGTGCGGCACGGTATCAAACGCTTTGTAAAAATCGAGATATACCACGTCCAATGACTCACCGTGGTCCAGCCTATAGCTTACCTCTTCATAAAAACTGATTAGATTGGTTTGACAGGAGCGATTTCTCATAAACCCATGCTGATATGGAGTTAAACAGTTATTCTCATTGAGATAATCCAGAATAACATCCCTCAGAAACCCTTCAAATATTTTACCAACAATAGAGGTTAGACTTACTGGCCTATAATTTCCAGGTTCACTTTTAGAGCCCTTTTTGAATATTGGCATCACATTTGCTATGCGCCAATCCTGCGGAACAGACCCTGTCGCTATAGAGTCCCTAAAAATAAGAAATAATGGTTTATCTATTACATTACTTAGTTCTCTTAGTACTCGTGGGTGTATGCCATCCGGACCCGGAGATTTATCTATTTTGATCTTATTTAGCCGGTTTCGCACCTCTTCTTCATATAATGCTCCATGCAGTTATGGCCCCATAGATGCCCCATATAATGCTCCATGCAGTTATGGCTCCATAGATGCCCCATTTAATGCTCCATGCAGTTCTTTATGGCCCCTTAGATGCTCCATACAGCATTGTGCCACATGTAATGCTGCTGCTGCAATAAAAAAAAAATCACATACTTACCTCTCGTCGCTGCTCCTCAGCGTCCCGTCTCTCTGCACTGACTGTTCAGGCAGAGGGCGGCGCGCACACTAATACATCATCACTCCCTCTGACCTGCACAGGCTCTGCAAGAGGACGGGAAGATGGAGCGGTGCCCGGCGGATGGAACGCGGACAGGTGAACATGAAATACTCACCTGCTCCTGGCGCTCCTGATGCTGTCCCTGCCTGTCCCATGATACCGCAGCTTCTTCGTGCCTGCGCGAGAAGGACCTGCCATGACGTATCAGTCAACCGTGACGTCATGACAGGTCCTTCTCGCGCAGGGCCTGTGATGATGTCACGGTCATATGACCGCAGGTCCTTCTCCCATACCATCATTGGCACCGGAACCTGCGGCTTACATGGAGAGGTCACCGGAGCGTCGCGAGGAGCAGGAACGGTGAGTATATAATAATTTTTTATTATTTTTAACATTAGATCCTTTTACTATTGACGCTGCATAGGCACAACATAGCATAGCACAGGGGGTGGGAGGGCGAGGGACACATAGATCTTTATTTTAAACACTATTATTCATATTTTCTCTGCAGCAAACGCTGCTGCAGGGAAGATATGAATCGCGGATTCAGCACCAGTGGGGGGGACAGCACTTAATGTAGCGCTGTCCCCTGCACGGCACACGTTGTCCGTGTGCGGTACATGTTTTACACCGACCCATTGACTTTAATGGGTCCGTGTAATACGTGCGCTCCCACGAACATTGACACGGTCTGCAAAAAATCACTGACATCTGAACAGATGCAGTGATTTTTATGTGTCTACGTGTGTCAGTGTCTCCGGTACGTGAGGAAACTGTCACCTCACGTACCGGAGACACTGACGTGTGAAACCAGCCTAAAGCAAGATTTTAGGGGTAAATTTAAATTATTTTTTATTCCAATTTGCATTAATTCTGTGTGACAATTGAAGAGTTAAAAATGTCCCAACCGTTTTAAAGTATTTGAGGGATACAATTTTTAAAATGGAATTACTTTTGAGGAGTTTCAAATATATAGGCTACTCAAAGTCCACTTTCCATGTGGGTCATGGCACCCACAAACCATAACTAGAAAATCTGCGTTATATAGTAATATGGCGCTCCTTCCGAGTTTTGCATGATGCCACAAACGTAGTTCCTGTTTACATGTAGGGTACTGTCATACTGATTTTTTCCTATTAGCCCTTATAAATATTAAAAATTTGGGGCTAAAAGAACATTTTAGTCATAAAAGTGTAGTTATTCTTTCTTCACAGAATGGTATACATTTCTGTGAGGCATATGTGGTGTCAACATGCTCACTGCACCGATAGATTAATTCATTGAAATGTGTAGTTTGTAAAATTACATCAGGTTTCTGCTGCTCTGACAAATGTTTTCCCCATATATCTAATATTGGCGTACTCTGGCAAGATTGCATAACATATTGTATGGTCCATTGTA
Organism: Ranitomeya imitator; assembly: GCF_032444005.1. Classification (NCBI taxonomy): domain Eukaryota; kingdom Metazoa; phylum Chordata; class Amphibia; order Anura; family Dendrobatidae; genus Ranitomeya; species Ranitomeya imitator. Next base: position 532,884,547 of record NC_091282.1, read on the forward strand.
TCTTGTTATCCTTGTGAAAATGCTAAAATTTGGGAATAAAAAACATTTTTGTGAGAAAAACTTGATTTTTTTAGTTTCACATTTTTACGTTATAAATTTCTGTGAAGCACCTGTGGGTTCAAGGTGCTCACTACACATCTATGTACAGTGCTTGAAGGGTCTAGTTTCCATAATGGTGTCACTTGTGGGGATTTCCACTGTTTAGGCACATCAGGAGCTCTCCAAAAGTGACATGGTGTCCGCTCTCGATTAAAGGGCCACTGTCATCCCCTCCAGCTGTTATAAACTAAAAAAGCCACCTTATGCAGCAGTAATGCTGCATTCTAACAAGGTGGCTCTTTTAGATTATGGTGCATTTATTCCCAAAATATCGCCCCTGAAGATTTGAGTGACGGCAGTGTGGCGTTTCAAGCAGGGGGGTGAGGACCTGCCTCCCTGGCTAAAGACAGATATTTTGGAGAAGTTATAAAACGCTTTATTTTGGGAATAAATGCACCAAAAACTAAAAGAGCCACCTTGTTAGAATGCAGCATTACTGCTGCACAAGGTGGCTCTTTTAGTTTATAACGGATGGAGGGGGTGACAGTGGCCCTTTAAAGCTATTTTTGCATTTACAAAGTCAAAAGGTGCTTCTTCATTTCTGTCACCTGCCATCTGCTCAAACAGTAGTTTTCTCCCACACATTATCAGCATACTCAGGAGAAATTTTAGGGTTAATATTTTGCTATTATGCTTGTGAAAGGAAAAAAATTTGGGCTAAAGTAACATTTTTGTGAAAAAATTAAAAGGCTCAATTTTTTCCTTCCACATTCCATTGATTCTTGTGAAGCACTTGAAGTGTTAATGCACTTCTTTAATGTGGTTTTGAGGACTTTGAAGGGTGCAGTTTTTATAATGTAATCACATTTGCGTATTTTCTGACATATAGGACCCCCAAAGTCACTTCAAATATGATGTAGTCCGTAAAACAATGGTTTTGTAAATTTTGTTGGAAAAATTAGAAAATGCTGATCAATTTTGAACCCTTCTAACTTCCTGACAAAAAAATTATGTTTAAAAATGATGCAAATTTAAAGTAGACATGTGCAAAATGTTATTTAATAACTCTTTTGTATGGTATAACTATATGATTTAAGGGCATAAAAATCTAAAGCAGACCTGGGCAAGATGCGGCCCACGGGCTGCATCCGGCCCACCTGATGATTTTAAGCGGCCCGCCAGCTAGCTGTCACTTCTGACAGTCGCCCCCAGCACCGCTCGGCCAGCCGCCAGCCGCTTCTGTGGAGGACCGCTGGCGGCTGGAGTGAAGGCCAGGTTGATTACCTGCAGATTTAGATCTCGGCTTCAGGAAAATGGCCGCCGCGATCTCCATCTGCGCACGCGCGGACTCCCGTGGCCATTTTCCTGAAGCCCCATGAAGCAGAGCACTCCATCTGCGCATGCGCGGCCTCGGGAAGATGGGCGCCGCCACCGATATTCAAGCCTGCTCTGCTGCTCACATTGCATTCCGGGCCGCTGCATCACCTCACCGGTGGAAGGGACCCTGCGCACGCCATACCGCACCTCTGCTGCCACACCACCACTGCTGCAACCCCCCCCATGGACACCAGGCCGTGGCGTTGCCCACCTAAGCAGGAAGGGACCCTGCTCAGGTGCACACCACACCGCATCACCCCACCTCTGCCGACACCATGCCTCCTGTGACCCTGCTCTGCCACCGCCAGCCCTCAGGTAAGAATCTTACCGTAAGATACTGTAAATTTGGACAATAAAGACGGACCCCCATCTTATAAAAAATCTTTTTTTCTGCAATTTTCACCCCAAATTTGGGGTGCGCCTTATGGTCCAGTGCATCTTATAGTCCGAAAAATACGGTAATTATATTAGTTCGGCCCTATAAAACCATCCCACTTTTTCATGCGGCTCCATGGCAAAATTAATTGCCCACCCCTGATCTAAAGCTTGAAAATTGCGAAATATTCAAATTTCTTGTCAAATTTTCTATATCTTCATAAATATATACAAATCATATCAATCAAAATGTACCACTAACTTGAAGGATAATATGTCATGAAAATATAACATTAAAGAATCACTGGGATCCGTTTAAGCATTCCAGAATTATTACCACATAAAGTGACACTGGTCAGATTTAAAATATTTGACCTGGCCATTAAAGTCAATATTAGCTCTTTCACTAAGCGTTAAATCTGCTTGAAAATTTTGCTTGGATACCTGTAAATGCTAGGACAAACACTGTATCTCAATCACTAACTCCATTGACTTGTTTTATGGATTTTTAACCTGGCTGTCTCATCATATACTCAAAAAAGATGACTGAAAAGATAGAAAGCAACAGTAGTTGCGCAGAGCATGAGAACAAACATTCTTCAAGAAATTAAAGTTAGTGGCTTAATCTTACTGTCTACATTATATTACTCTTAAAGAAAAAACAAAGTCCAGGAAAAAAGCATTAGCATAAAGGACTATAAATTAGGAATTTATTTATGTTAATTAAAAAAAAAATAGATCTCCCCTTTGTCCGGGAGACATTGTATTTTTCTCGTAAATGTTCTGACATATTTGATCATACAGGTTTTTCTGCCTCATTAGACCTTGATCCTGTATACATTAACTGCAGTTAGGTTACAGGAAGGCTCATTTTATGAACTATGAGAAAATCAGAAAAAAAATGATGCTCTTGAAGGAAGACTTTCCTGAAGATTCAACAGATTGTTTTTCAAGGCAAAAACAAGAAATATGCAAGCTATCTGCACCTTCCTATATAGCACCTTTCCAACTATTCGACTTCATAGCTTGCCTAATTCAAGTTTGCAAGAAGCTCAATATTGGCTATGGATTCCTAGGAGGCAGCTGTAGGCACTCTGGGAAGAATGAAATAGTAATAAAGAATTGGAAACATTTCTGTCAGTAAGTGAAAGGTTCCTTTTTTAAAATTTTAGTTTAGACCCACACTGCAATTAAGACTTACCATATAAAGTATACTCTTGCATAAGTCCTCCCAAGTATAAGCCGAGGCACCTAATTTTGTCTCAAAAAACTGGGAAAACGTATTGACTCAAGTATAAGCTGTGTATGCATTATCCACTAATCCGCGTTCTGGTATGCATGGTTCCTCATCCCCATCCTTGTCTGCATGGCTACTTATCCCCATCCTTGTATGCATGTCTCCTTATTCCCATCCTTGTCTGCATGGCTCCTTAATCCCATCCTTGTATGCATGGCTCCTTATTCCCATCCTTGTCTGCGTGGCTACTTATTCCCATCCTTGTCTGCATGGCTCCTTATTCCCATCCTTGCCTGCATGGCTACTTATCCCCATCCTTGTATGCATGGCTCCTTATTCCCATCCTTGTATGCATGTCTCCTTATTCCCATCCTTGTCTGCATGGCTCCTTATTCCCATCCTTGCCTGCATGGCTCCTTATTCCCATCCTTGTCTGTATGGCTCCTTATTCCCATCCTTGTATGCATGTCTCCTTATTCCCATCCTTGTCTGCATGGCTCCTTATTCCCATCCTTGTCTGCATGGCTCCTTATTCCCATCCTTGCCTGCATGGCTACTTATCCCCATCCTTGTATGCATGTCTCCTTATTCCCATCCTTGTCTGCATGGCTCCTTATTCTCATCATCATACGCATGGCTCCTTAATCCCATTCTTGCATGCATAGCCAGTGCAGTGAATATTCATTTATTTTTAGCAGCAGGTACAGGCTTTGCCGCAGCCTCCAGGTCCTGCCTCCTGTGACCCGCAGCTCCCCCTCCATAAACTGTGACATTGACTTGTGGATAAGCCGAGGGTGCACTTTTTTTGTGATGAAAAACTCGTCTTATACACGAGTATATATGGTACTTAGATGCATCAAAGGGAATCCAATGGAATTTTGTTTGCCTAGAATGCTCCAATAATTTAACTATAGGCAACTGGAGTTCAATCTGATATCAATGATGAACTTGAAATGTGATATTCAGAGACAACAGAATATGCAATATGAAACAATGATTGTGCTATGGTTGTAAGACCCAGTATTGCCACACAATCATACCAGATGCTAAAATGCAAAGGAATGCAAAGCAGTCACTAGTGCACTGTAATAGTAATACTCTTAAAGACATCACTATGCAGCATAAAAAGACAGTCAGGAAAACAGGAATAAGTAGAACACAGCTATTTAAGGACAGACATTGGGTGGAGTTTGGAACGTCTGTTAGAGGAAGTAGGTCCAAAAAGGCAACCTCGTAAACACGTGGCAATAGCTATTCCATTTGCCTGCTTTGAGTGGAACCTCGGCCTGTACCCTCTAAGCCCTGTACTGACATCTGTTCTTAAAGAACAGGTCCATTGGATTGCTTCTAAAGGGCTACTGTCTGAAGGAGCAAACAGATGAGAGAGAAGTCAAGTTAGCCAGGCCAGAATCTGAAGGCTGCAAAAGTACAAAATAAATAATGATCAGCAATCAGGCTACCGTCAGACAAAAGGAATTCAACAATTTTTCACAGGAGCAGAGAGCAGCAGGCACCAGATAGAGCAAGAGAAAACATTAACTCACAGAGATAGTCAAAGGCTCAGGAGTTTAAATAGGTAACTGTCCAGTCTAGCACTGAAAAAAGAACCAGGAGCTCTGTTGTGAATTCTGTTGTCAAGCTCCCTCCTGTGGTCATGAATGGTACTTCGGCTGGTTCTGTCCATGGGCTTCCTCTGGTGGTTGTGAGTGGGGCTGCGGCTTCTGAGTTTCCTTCCACAGGTGACGAGGTTAATTCGTTAGCTGCCTGCTCTATTTAACTCCACTTAGATCTTTGCTCCATGCCACCTGTCAATGTTCCAGTATTGGTCTAGTTCGCTCCTGGATCGTTCTTGTGACCTGTCTTCCCAGCAGAAGCTAAGTTCCTGCTTGTTTTTCTCTTGTTTGCTATTTTTCTGTCCAGCTTGCTATTTTGATTTTTGTCTTGCTTGCTGGAAGCTCTGGGACGCAGAGGGAGCGCCTCCACACCGTGAGTCGGTGCGGAGGGTCTTTTTGCGCCCTCTGCGTGGTCTTTTTGTAGTTTTTGTGCTGACCGCAAAGTTACCTTTCCTATCCTCTGTCTGTTCAGTAAGTCGGGCCTCTCTTTGCTATATCTATTTCATCTCTGTGTTTGTAATTTTCATCTTAACTCACAGTAATTATATGTGGGGGGCTGCCTTTTTCTTTGGGGAATTTCTCTGAGGCAAGGTAGGCTTTATTTTTCTATCTTTAGGGCTAGCTAGTTCCTTAGGCTGTGACGAGTTGCATAGGGAGCGTTAGGAGCAATCCACGGCTATTTCTAGTGTGTGTGATAGGATTAGGGATTGCGGTCAGCAGAGTTCCCACGTCCCAGAGCTTGTCCTGTATTATTAGTAACTATCAGGTCATTCCGTGTGCTCTTAACCATCAGGTCCATTATTGTCCTAACCACCAGGTCATAACAGTACAGGTGGCCCAAAGTATTAATGCATCTCAATAGAGTGATAAGAGAAGTTCTGAGACCATTTTTTTTCATTGCACTGTGTTTTGCCTTTCTTTTCCCCTAGACCTCTGGGTGGTTCAGGATACAGGTGTGGATATGGACATTCAAGGTCTGTCCTCTTGGATGGATAATCTCACTGCAAAGGTACAAAACATTCAAGATTTTGTGGTTCAGAATCCGATGTCAGAGCCTAGGATTCCAATTCCTGATTTGTTTTTTGGGGATAGATCTAAGTTTCTGAATTTCAAAAATAATTGTAAATTGTTTCTTGCTTTGAAAACTCGCTCCTCAGGTGATCCTGTTCAACAAGTGAAAATCATTATTTCTTTGTTACGTGGCGACCCTCAAGACTGGGCATTTTCCCTTGCGCCAGGAGATCCGGCATTGCGTGATGTTGATGCATTTTTTCTGGCGCTTGGATTGCTTTATGATGAACCAAATTCAGTGGATCAGGCAGAGAAAATCTTGCTGGCTCTGTGTCAGGGTCAGGATGAGGTAGAGATTTGGTGGCTAGATCCTTTTGGTGGCCGTCTTTGTCACGGGATGTGCGTTCTTTTGTGCAGTCCTGTGGGACTTGTGCTCGGGCTAAGCCCTGCTGTTCTCGTGCCAGTGGGTTGCTTTTGCCCTTGCCGGTCCCGAAAAGGCCCTGGACGCATATTTCTATGGATTTTATTTCGGATCTCCCTGTCTCTCAAAAGATGTCGGTCATTTGGGTGGTTTGTGATCGCTTCTCTAAGATGGTCCATTTGGTACCCTTGTCTAAATTGCCTTCCTCCTCTGATTTGGTGCCATTGTTTTTCCAGCATGTGGTTCGTTTACATGGCATTCCGGAGAACATCGTTTCGGACAGAGGTTTCCAGTTTGTTTCGAGGTTTTGGCGATCCTTTTGTGCTAGGATGGGCATTGATTTGTCTTTTTCCTCGGCTTTCCATCCTCAGACAAATGGCCAAACCGAACGAACTAATCAGACTTTGGAAACATATCTGAGATGCTTTGTTTCTGCTGATCAGGATGATTGGGCGTCCTTTTTGCCTTTGGCTGAGTTCGCCCTTAATAATCGGGCCAGCTCGGCTACTTTGGTTTCGCCGTTTTTCTGCAATTCTGGTTTCCATCCTCGTTTCTCTTGAGGGCAGGTTGAGTCTTCAGACTGTCCTGGTGTGGATACTGTGGTGGATAGGTTACAGCAGATTTGGACTCATGTGGTGGACAATTTGACATTGTCCCAGGAGAAGGCTCAACATTTCGCTAACCGCCGGCGCTGTGTGGGTCCCCGACTTCGTGTTGGGGATTTGGTTTGGTTGTCGTCTCGTTATGTTCCTATGAAGGTTTCCTCTCCTAAGTTTAAGCCTCGTTCATTGGTCCGTATAAGATTTCTGAGGTTCTCAATCCTGTGTCATTTCGTTTGACCCTTCCAGCTTCTTTTGCCATCCATAATGTATTCCATAGGTCGTTGTTGCGGAGATACATGGCGCCTGTGGTTCCATCCGTTGATCCTCCTGCCCCGGTGTTGGTTGAGGGGGAGTTGGAGTATGTGGTGGAGAAGATTTTGGATTCTCGTATTTCAAGACGGAAACTCCAGTACCTGGTCAAGTGGAAGGGTTATGGTCAGGAAGATAATTCCTGGGTCTTTGCCTCTGATGTTCATGCTGCCGATCTAGTTCGTGCCTTTCATTTGGCTCGTCCTGGTCGGCCTGGGGGCTCTGGTGAGGGTTCAGTGACCCCTCCTCAAGGGGGGGGGGACTGTTGTGAATTCTGTTGTCAAGCTCCCTCCTGTGGTCATGAATGGTACTTCGGCTGGTTCTGTCCATGGGCTTCCTCTGGTGGTTGTGAATGGGGCTGCGGCTTCTGAGTTTCCTTCCACAGGTGACGAGGTTAATTCGTTAGCTGGCTGCTCTATTTAACTCCACTTAGATCTTTGCTCCATGCCACCTGTCATTGTTCCAGTATTGGTCTAGTTCGCTCCTGGATCGTTCTTGTGACCTGTCTTCCCAGCAGAAGCTAAGTTCCTGCTTGTTTTTCTCTTGTTTGCTATTTTTCTGTCCAGCTTGCTATTTTGATTTTTGTCTTGCTTGCTGGAAGCTCTGGGACGCAGAGGGAGCGCCTCCGCACCGTGAGTCGGTGCGGAGGGTCTTTTTGCGCCCTCTGCGTGGTCTTTTTGTAGTTTTTGTGCTGACCGCAAAGTTACCTTTCCTATCCTCTGTCTGTTCGGTAAGTCGGGCCTCTCTTTGCTATATCTATTTCATCTCTGTGTTTGTAATTTTCATCTTAACTCACAGTCATTATATGTGGGGGGCTGCCTTTTCCTTTGGGGAATTTCTCTGAGGCAAGGTAGGCTTTATTTTTCTATCTTTAGGGCTAGCTAGTTCCTTAGGCTGTGAGGAGTTGCATAGGGAGCGTTAGGAGCAATCCACGGCTATTTCTAGTGTGTGTGATAGGATTAGGGATTGCGGTCAGCAGAGTTCCCACGTCCCAGAGCTTGTCCTGTATTATTAGTAACTATCAGGTCATTCCGTGTGCTCTTAACCACCAGGTCCATTATTGTCCTAACCACCAGGTCATAACAGAGCTCCCTGACTGAGCAGCACCAACAGACCAAGAAATTAAACATGATTGCTGAGCATGGAAAAATTGAAAGGAAAAGTGTTGGAGGCAAATTGACAGTTGCCAGATGTGAACAAGGGGGACTTAAAGAGTGAGAGCGATGGTACCAAAGAGTATGTACTGTACAGTTGCTAAGGTGGGGCCCCGACATGGGATACTCACCACACACGGGGGTATGAACACACACACAAAATGCGCCACACACTACCACGTGCTTAAACACATATACCACCCTCAGCACACATTTCACCACACATACACCAACCTCGCCACATAAAAGTCGAAACACAAAAGTCGCCGCTCAAAACTTGCCATGCGCAAAACTCGCCACATGCAAAACTAGGCTCACGCAAAACTCGCCACACGTGCAAAACTCACCTCATGGAAAACTTGCCACACGCAAAACTTGCACATGCAGAAAAATTACCACATGCACAAAAGTTGCAACACATGCAAAAGTTGCCTCACACAAAACTTGCGCATACTCAAAACGCACCACACATAAAACTCACCACGCGCAAAACTCGCCCTGCGCAAAACTTGCTGCACACAATTTGCTACACTAACCTGTCACATGCAACGCGACAAACAAAAAAATTCTACACGCATGTTGCCACACAAAACTCATCTCACAAAAGTCGCTACATGCATGTCGCCACATGTAACTCAACACACACAACTTGACACATGAAACTCGCCCTAAAACACACACAAGTCTGGTATTATCCTTCAAAAATAAAAATCTGATTAAGAAGCAAACTACAAGAGCAACAAATGTACCATATATGAAATATGGCAGCTGTCAGTCATATGACCTGTCTATTATGTGTATGTGTGAGCTAATATATACTGCCAGGGGGGAGGGCTTCCTGTTGGCTGAGGATTTATCAGGCTGCCAATTTAGCTTACAAATACTGAGGTAAAAATACTGACCAAATAATGTGTGAATGCGGTCTAATACAGGAGGCGATGACATAGAGATATATACTATATACAGGGGAGATGACACACAGATATATACTATATGCAGGAAGAGATGACACACAGGTATATACTATATAGAGGGGAGATGACACACAGGTATATACTATATGCAGGAGGAGATGACACACAGGTGTATACTATATACAGGAGGAGATGACACACATATATACTACATACAGGGCCGATGACACACAGGTATATACTATATACAGGAGGAGATGACATACAGGTATATACTATATACAGGAGGACATGACACACAGGTATATACTATATACAGGAGGAGATGACATACAGGTATATACTATATACAGGGGAGATGACACACAGGTATATACTATATACAGGGGAGATGACACACACGTACTGTATATACTATATACAGGGGAGATGACACACAGGTATATACTATATACAAGATGATTTAATACCACAATCATGAAGCACCAGTATATTTTGTAACCGTGAGCGGATAATACCAGCTCTCTCTGAGCACCCCACGGGTGCCCAACCTCCAGGACCACTCCAAAATACTACCAACACAAAAACACGGAGCAAAAGAGTTCACTTCAACATAGTTATATATACAAATCTACAAAATGTTATTAGTTTACAGCAATATCATGGAGCACTGTGCTCCATTAGACCACCCCCGTATATAAAATCATACAATAACACATGATTCATGCTTACCCATCGGTAGTCAGGGAAGGCACCCCCACCTCACTTGGCACCAAGTGCTATACAAAAAACTATAGACTTGTATGGCCACGTATAGAACTGTTTGTTATCTATTCATGCTTTTGCCATAAGGATGTATTGTAGCACTCCCCCTCTAACTTGGCTACCGTCATATCTTCCTTTTATTGTCCCCTGCTATATGTTAGTGCAGACAGCACACATATTCTGAATCTTTATATTGTGTATTGATACATTAATGATATTGCTGTAAACTAATACAATTTTGTAGATTTTTATATATAACTATGTTGAAGTGGACTCTTTTGCTCCGTGTTTTTGTGTTGGTATATACAGGAGGAGATGACACAAAGGTATATACTATATACAGGGGAGATGACACACACATACAGTACAGACCAAAAGTTTGGATACACCTTCTCATTTAAACATTTTTCTGTGTTTTCATGACTATGAAAATTGTACATTCACACTGAATTCATCAAAACTATGAATTAACACATATGGAATTATATACTTACCAAAAAAGTGTGAAACAACTGAAAATATGTCTTATATTCTAGGTTCTTCAAAGTAGTCAACTTTTGCTTTGATGACTGCTTTGCACACTCTTGGCATTCACTTGATGATCTTCAAGAGGTAGTCACCGGGAATGGTTTTCACTTCACAGGCGTGCCCTGTCAGGTTTAAAAAGGGGGATTTTTGCCTTATTAATGGGGTTGGGACCATCAGTTGTGTTGTGCAGAAGTCTGGTGGATACACAGCTGATAGTCCTACTGAATAGACTGTTAAAATTTGTATTATGGCAAGAAAAAAGCAGCTAAGTAAAGAAAAACGAGTGGCCATCATTACATTAAGAAATGAAGGTCAGTCAGTCCGAAAAATTGGGAAAACTTTGAAAGTGTTCCCAAGTGCATTGGCAAAAACCATCAAATGCCACAAAGAAAGTGGCTCACATGAGGACTGCCCCAGGAAAGGAAGACCAAGAGTCACCTCTGTTTCTGAGGATAAGTTTATCCAAGTCCCCAGCCTCAGAAATCGTGGGTTAACAGCAGATCAGATTGGAAACTAGGTCAATGCCACACAGAGTTCTAGCAGCAGACACATCTCTACAACAACTGTAAGAGGAGACTTTGTGCAGCACGCCTTCATGGTAAAATAGCTGCTACGAAACCACTGCCAAGGACAGGCAACAAGCAGAAGAGACTTGTTTGGGCTAAAGAACACAAGGAATGGACATTATACCAGTGAAAATTTGTGCTTTGGTCTGATGAGTCCAAATTTGAGATCTTTGGTTCCAACCACCATGTCTTTGTGCGACGCAGAAAAGGTGAACGGATAGACTCTACATGCCTGGTTCCCACCTTGAAGCATGGAGGAGGAGGTGTGATGGTTTGGGGGTGCTTTGCTGGTGACACTTGGGGATTTATTCAAAATTGAACGCATACTGAACTAGCATGGCTACCACAGGATCTTTCAGCGGCATGCTTTTCCATCCGGTTTGCGTTTAGTTGGACCTCATTTATTCGTCAACAGGACAAATACCCCAAACACACCTCCAGACTGTGTAAGGGCTATTTAACCAAGAAGAAGAGTGATGGGGTGCTACACCAGATGACCTGGCCTCCACAGTCACCAGACCTAAACCCAATCAAAATGGTTTGGGGTGAGCTGGACCGCATAGTGAAGGCAAAAGGGCCAACAAGTACTAAGCATCTCTGGCAACTCCTTCAACATTGTTGGAAGACCATTCCCGGTGACTACCTCTTGAAGCTCATCAAGAGAATGCCAAGAGTGTGCAAAGCAGTCATCAAAGTAAAAGGTGGCTACTTTGAAGAACCTAGAATATAAGACATATTTTCTGTTGTTTCACACTTTTTTGTTAAGTATATAATTCCAAGTGTTAATTCATATTTTTGATGCCTTCAGTGTGAATGTACAATTTTCATTGTCATGAAAATACTGAAAAATCTTTAAATGAGAAGGTGTGTCCAAACTTTTGACTGTACTGTATATACTATATACGGGGAGATGACACACACATATACTATATACAGGGGAGATGACACACAGGTATATGCTATATACAGGAGATGACACTGGTATATACTATATACATGGAAGATGACATACAGGTACATAGTAACATAGTAACATAGTTAGTAAGGCCGAAAAAAGACATTTGTCCATCCAGTTCAGCCTATATTCCATCATAATAAATCCCCAGATCTACGTCCTTCTACAGAACCTAATTGTATGATACAATATTGTTCTGCTCCAGGAAGACATCCAGGCCTTTCTTGAACCCCTCGACTGAGTTCGCCATCACCACCTCCTCAGGCAAGCAATTCCAGATTCTCACTGCCCTAACAGTAAAGAATCCTCTTCTATGTTGGTGGAAAAACCTTCTCTCCTCCAGACGCAAAGAATGCCCCCTTGTGACCGTCACCTTCCTTGGTATAAACAGATCCTCAGCGAGATATTTGTATTGTCCCCTTATATACTTATACATGGTTATTAGATCGCCCCTCAGTCGTCTTTTTTCTAGACTAAATAATCCTAATTTCGCTAATCTATCTGGGTATTGTAGTTCTCCCATCCCCTTTATTAATTTTGTTGCCCTCCTTTGTACTCTCTCTAGTTCCATTATATCCTTCCTGAGCACCGGTGCCCAAAACTGGACACAGTACTCCATGTGCGGTCTAACTAGGGATTTGTACAGAGGCAGTATAATGCTCTCATCATGTGTATCCAGACCTCTTTTAATGCACCCCATGATCCTGTTTGCCTTGGCAGCTGCTGCCTGGCACTGGCTGCTCCAGGTAAGTTTATCATTAACTAGGATCCCCAAGTCCTTCTCCCTGTCAGATTTACCCAGTGGTTTCCCATTCAGTGTGTAATGGTGATATTGATTCCTTCTTCCCATGTGTATAACCTTACATTTATCATTGTTAAACCTCATCTGCCACCTTTCAGCCCAAGTTTCCAACTTATCCAGATCCATCTGTAGCAGAATACTATCTTCTCTTGTATTAACTGCTTTACATAGTTTTGTATCATCTGCAAATATCGATATTTTACTGTGTAAACCTTCTACCAGATCATTAATGAATATGTTGAAGAGAACAGGTCCCAATACTGACCCCTGCGGTACCCCACTGGTCACAGCGACCCAGTTAGAGACTATACCATTTATAACCACCCTCTGCTTTCTATCACTAAGCCAGTTACTAACCCATTTACACACATTTTCCCCCAGACCAAGCATTCTCATTTTGTGTACCAACCTCTTGTGCGGCACGGTATCAAACGCTTTGTAAAAATCGAGATATACCACGTCCAATGACTCACCGTGGTCCAGCCTATAGCTTACCTCTTCATAAAAACTGATTAGATTGGTTTGACAGGAGCGATTTCTCATAAACCCATGCTGATATGGAGTTAAACAGTTATTCTCATTGAGATAATCCAGAATAACATCCCTCAGAAACCCTTCAAATATTTTACCAACAATAGAGGTTAGACTTACTGGCCTATAATTTCCAGGTTCACTTTTAGAGCCCTTTTTGAATATTGGCACCACATTTGCTATGCGCCAATCCTGCGGAACAGACCCCGTCGCTATAGAGTCCCTAAAAATAAGAAATAATGGTTTATCTATTACATTACTTAGTTCTCTTAGTACTCGTGGGTGTATGCCATCCGGACCCGGAGATTTATCTATTTTAATCTTATTTAGCCGGTTTCGCACCTCTTCTTGGGTTAGATTGGTGACCCTTAATATAGGGTTTTCATTGTTTCTTGGGATTTCACCTAGCATTTCATTTTCCACCGTGAATACCGTGGAGAAGAAGGTGTTTAATATGTTAGCTTTTTCCTCGTCATCTACAACCATTCTTTCCTCACAATTTTTTAAGGGGCCTACATTTTCAGTTTTTATTCTTTTACTATTGATATAGTTGAAGAACAGTTTGGGATTAGTTTTACTCTCCTTAGCAATGTGCTTCTCTGTTTCCTTTTTGGCAGCTTTAATTAGTTTTTTAGATAAAGTATTTTTCTCCCTATAGTTTTTTAGAGCTTCAATGGTGCCATCCTGCTTTAGTAGTGCAAATGCTTTCTTTTTACTGTTAATTGCCTGTCTTACTTCTTTGTTTAGCCACATTGGGTTTTTCCTATTTCTAGTCCTTTTATTCCCACAAGGTATAAACCGCTTACACTGCCTATTTAGGATGTTCTTAACCCCTTAGCGACCGCCGATACGCCTTTTAACGGCGGCCGCTAAGGGTACTTAAACCACAGCGCCGTTAATTAACGGCGCTGTGGAAAAAGTCCATAGCGCCCCCCAGAGGCTGATTTTCTCCGGGGTCTCGGCTGCCGAGGGTAGCCGAGACCCCAGAGAACATGATTCGGGGGGTTTTTAACCCACCCCGCATTTGCGATCGCCGGTAATTAACCGTTTACCGGCGATCGCAAAAAAAAAAAAAAAAAAAAGCGATCTCTTTTTAATTTCTCTGTCCTCCGATGTGATCGCACATCGGAGGACAGAGAAAAGGGGTCCCGGGTGGCCCCCCAATACTTACCTAGCTCCCCCGATGCTCCTCGTGTCTCCCGGTGGGCGCCGCCATCTTCAAAATGGCGGGCGCATGCGCAGTGCGCCCGCCGGCCGGCACCGGGAGAATCTTTGGGGTCTCGGCTGCCGGGGGTAGCCGAGACCCCAAAGAGCATGATCGGGGTCGGTATTACCGACCCCTGTTTTGCGATCGCCGGTAATTAACTGTTTACCGGCGACCGCAAAAAAAAAAAAAAAAAAGTAAAGTGTAATTCTCTGTCCTCTGATGTGATCGCACATCAGAGGACAGAGAAATAGGGGGATTCGGGGACCCTAGCATACTCACCTAGGTCCCTGGATCCTCTTGCTGCTCCTCCTGGCCGCCGGCAGCAGAACATGGCGGACGCATGCCCAGTGCGCCCGCCATCTGTCTCCATCTGCCGGCCGGCAGGAGAACAGCAGTTGGGGCTAAAATTAGGGGTAGGGTTAGGGGTAGGGTTAGGGTTAGGGGTAGGGGTAGGGTTAGGGTTAGGGTTAGGGTTAGGGGTAGGGTTAGGGGTAGGGTTAGGGGTAGGGTTAGGGGTAGGGTTAGGGTTAGGGGTAGGGTTAGGGTTAGGGGTAGGGTTAGGGGTAGGGTTAGGGTTAGGGGTAGGGTTAGGGGTAGGGTTAGGGGTAGGGTTAGGGGTAGGGTTAGGGGTAGGGCTAGGGTTAGGGCTAGGGTTAGGGCTAGGGTTGGGGCTAAATTTAGGGTTAGGGTTGGGGCTAAATTTAGGGTTCGGGTTGGGGCTAAACTTAGGGTTAGGCTTCTTTCACACTTACGTTGGTACGGGGCCGTCGCAATGCGTCGGCCCGACATACCGACGCACGTTGTGAAAATTGTGCACAACGTGGGCAGCAGCTGTAGTTTTTCAACACATCTGCTGCCCAATCTATGTCCTGGGGAGGAGGGGGCGGAGTTACGGCCACGCATGCGCGGTCAGAAATGGCGGATGCGACGTACAAAAAAACGTTTCATTGAACGTTTTTTGTGCCGACGCTCCGCCAAAACACAACTGATCCAGTGCACGACGGACGCGACGTGTGGCCATCCGTCACGATCCGTCGGCAATACAAGTCTATGGGCAAAAAACGCATCCTGCGGGCACATTTGCAGGATCCGTTTCTTGTCCAAAACGACGGATTGCGACGGAATGCCAAATGACGCAAGTGTGAAAGTAGCCCTAGGGCTAGGGTTAGGGTTGGGGCTAAAGTTAGGGCTAGGGTTGGGGCTAAAGTTAGGGTTAGAGCTGGGATTAGGGTTAGGGTTTGGATTAGGGTTGGTATTAGGGTTAGGGTTGGCATTAGGGTTACGCTTGGGATTAGGGTTAAGGTTAGGGTTGTGATTAGGGGTGTATTGGGATTAGGGTTAGGTTTGAGGTTAGGGTTGAGATTAGGATTAGGGGTGTGTTGGATTTAGGGTTTTGATTAGGGTTATGGTTAGGGTTGACATTAGGGTTGTTTTGGGGTAAGGGTTGTGATTATGGTTAGGGTTAGTGATTAGGATTATGGATGAGGTTGGGATTAGGGTTAGGGGTGTGTTGGGGTTAGGGTTGGAGCTAGAATTGGGGGGTTTCCACTGTTTAGGTACATCAGGGGGTCTCCAAACACGACAGCCAATTTTGCGCTCAAAAAGTCAAATGGTGCTCCCTCCCTTCTGAGCTCTGCCGTGCGCCCAAACAGTGGGTTACCCCCACATATGGGGCATCAGCGTACTCGGGATAAATTGGACAACAACTTCTGGGGTCCAATTTCTCTTGTTACCCTTGTGAAAATAAAAACTTGGGGGCTACAAAATCTTTTTTGTGAAAAAAAAAATATTTTTTATTTTCACGACTCTGCATTCTAAACTTCTGTGAAGCACTTGGGCATTCAAAGTTCTCACCACACATCTAGATAAGTTCCTTGGGGGGTCTAGTTTCCAAAATGGGGTCACTTGTGGGGGGTTACTACAGTTTAGGTACATCAGGGTGCTCTGCAATCGCAACATAATGCCCACAGACCATTCTATCAAAGTCTGCATTCCAAAAAGGCGCTCCTTCCCTTCCGAGCTCTGCCGTGCGCCCAAACAGTGGTTTACCCCCACATATGGCACATCAGCGTACTCGGGATAAATTGGACAACAACTTCTGGGGTCCAATTTCTCTTGTTACCCTTGTGAAAATAAAAACTTGGGGGCTACAAATCTTTTTTGTGAAAAAAAAAAATATTTTTTATTTTCACGACTCTGCATTCTAAACTTCTGTGAAGCACTTGGGCATTCAAAGTTCTCACCACACATCTAGATAAGTTCCTTGGGGGGTCTAGTTTCCAAAATGGGGTCACTTGTGGGGGGTTACTACAGTTTAGGTACATCAGGGGCTCTGCAATCGCAACATAATGCCCACAGACCATTCTATCAAAGTCTGCATTCCAAAAAGGCGTTCCTTCCCTTCCGAGCTCTGCCGTGCGCCCAAACAGTGGTTTACCCCCACATATGGCGCATCAGCGTACTCGGGATAAATTGGACAACAACTATTGCAGTCCAATTTCTCCTGTTACCCTTGTGAAAATAAAAACTTGGGGGCTACAATATCTTTTTTGTGGAAAAAAAAATATTTTTTATTTTCACGACTCTGCATTCTAAACTTCTGTGAAGCACTTGGGCATTCAAAGTTTTCACCACACATCTAGATAAGTTCCTTGGGGGGTCTAGTTTCCAAAATGGGGTCACTTGTGGAGGGTTTCTACTGGTTAGGTACATCAGGGGCTCTGCAAACGCAACATAATACCCGCAGACCATTCTATCAAAGTCTGCATTCCAAAACGGCGCTCCTTCCTTCCGAGCTTTGCCGTGCGCCCAAACAGTGGTTTACCCCCACATATGGGGTACCAGCATACTCAGGAGAAATTGCACAACAAATTTAGTGGTCTAATTTCTCCTGTTACCCTTGTGAAAATAAAAATTTATGGGCAAAAAGATCATTTTTGTAGAATAAATGCAATTTTTTTTTTCACGGCTCTACGTTATAAACTTCTGTGAAGCAAATGGGGGTTCAAAGTGCTCGCCACACATCTAGATAAGTTCCTTAAGGGGTCTAGTTTCCAAAATGGTGTCACTTGTGGGGGGTTTCCACTGTTTAGGCACATCAGGGGCTCTCCAAACGCGACATGGCGTCCAATCTCAATTCCAGCCAATTCTACATTGAAAAAGTAAAACGGCACTCCTTCTCTTCCAAGCTCTGCGGTGCGCCCTAACAGTTGTTTACCCCCACATATTGGGTATCAGCGTACTCAGGAGAAATTGCACAACAACTGTTGTGGTCTAATTTCTCCTGTTACCCTTGTGAAAATAAAAATTTGTGGGCAAAAAGATCATTTTTGTAGAAAAAATGCGATTTTTTTTTTTCACGGCTCTACGTTATAAACTTCTGTGAAGCACATGGGGGTTCAAAGTGCTCTCCACACATCTAGATAAGTTCCTTAAGGGGTCTAGTTTCCAAAATGGTGTCACTTGTGGGGGGTTTCCACTGTTTAGGCACATCAGGGGCTCTCCAAACGCGACATGGCGTCCAATCTCAATTCCAGCCAATTCAACATTGAAAAAGTAAAACGGCGCTCCCTCACTTCCAAGCTCTGCGGTGCGCCCAAACAGTGGTTTACCCTCACATATGGGGTATCGACGTATTCAGGAGAAATCGCACAACAACTTTTGTGGTCTAATTTCTCCTGTTACCCTTGTGAAAATAAGAATTTGTGGGCGAAAAATCATTTTTGTGTAAACAAAAGCGATTTTTTATTTTCACGGCTCTACGTTATAAACTTCTGTGAAGCACTTGGGGGTTCAAAGTGCTCACCACACATCTAGATAAGTTCCTTAAGGGGTCTAGTTTCCAAAATGGTGTCACTTGTGGGGGGTTTCCACTGTTTAGGCACATCAGAGGCTCTCTAAACGTGACATGGCGTCCGATCTCAATTCCAGCCAATTCTGCATTGAAAAAGTCAAACGGCGCTCCTTCACTTCTAAGTTCTGCGGTGCGCCCTAACAGTGGTTTACCCCCACATATGGGGTATTGGCGTATTCTGGAGAAATTGCATAACAAAATTTATGGTTACATTTCTGTTTCTACACTTGTGAAAATAAAAAAAATGGTTCTGAATTAAGATGTTTGCAAAAAAAAGTTAAATGTTCATTTTTTCCTTCCACATTGTTTCAGTTCCTGTGAAGCACGTAAAGGGTTAATAAACTTCTTGAATGTGGTTTTGAGAACCTTGAGGGGTGTAGTTTTTAGAATGGTGTCACACTTCATTATTTTCTATCATATAGACCCCTCAAAATGACTTCAAATGTGATGTGGTCCCTAAAAAAAAATGGTGTTGTAAAAATGAGAAATTGCTGGTCAACTTTTAACCCTTATAACTCCCTAACAAAAAAAAATTTTGTTTCCAAAATTGTGCTGATGTAAAGTAGACATGTGGGAAATGTTATTTATTAACTATTTTTCATGACATATCTCTCTGATTTAAGGGCATAAAAATACACAGTTTGAAAATTGCAAAATTTTAAAAATTTTCGCCATATTTCTGTTTTTTTCATAAATAATCGCAAGTAATATTGAAGAAATGTTACCACTAACATGAAGTACAATATGTCACGAAAAAACAATCTCAGAATCAGCGGGATCCGTTGAAGCGTTCCAGAGTTATAACCTCATAAAGTGACAGTGGTCAGAATTGCAAAAATTGGCCTGGTCATTAAGTACCAAATTGGCTCTGTCACTAAGGGGTTAAACATTTCCCATTTATTATCTGTATTCTTATTTCTGAGGATATTGTCCCAGTCTACCAGATTAAGGGCATCTCTAAGCTGGTCAAACTTTGCCTTCCTTAAGTTCAGTGTTTTTGTGACTCCCTGACAAGTCCCCCTAGTGAAAGACAGGTGAAACTGTACAATATTGTGGTCGCTATTTCCTAGATGCCCGACCACCTGCAGATTTGTTATTCTGTCAGGTCTATTAGATAGTATTAGGTCTAAAAGTGCTGCTCCTCTGGTTGGATTCTGCACCAATTGTGAAAGATAATTTTTCTTGGTTATTAGCAGAAACCTGTTGCCTTTATGGGTTTCACAGGTTTCTGTTTCCCAGTTAATATTTGGGTAGTTAAAGTCCCCCATAACCAGGACCTCATTATGGGTTGCAGCTTCATCTATCTGCTTTAGAAGTAGACTTTCCATGGTGTCTGTTATATTTGGGGGTTTGTAACAGACCCCAATGAGAATTTTGTTACCATTTTTCCCTCCATGAATTTCGACCCATATGGACTCGACATCCTCATTTCCTTCGCTAATATCCTCCCTTAAAGTGGACTTTAGACAAGACTTTACATAGAGACAAACCCCTCCTCCTCTCCGATTTTTACGATCCTTTCTAAACAGACTGTAACCCTGTAAGTTAACTGCCCAGTCATAGCTTTCATCTAACCATGTCTCGGTTATTCCCACTATGTCAAAGTTACCTGTAGATATTTCTGCTTCTAGTTCTTCCATCTTGTTTGTCAGGCTTCTGGCATTTGCGAGCATGCAGTTTAGAGGATTTTGTTTTGTTCCAATCTCCTCGCTGTGGATTGTTTTAGAAATGTTCTTACCTCCCATCTGAGTATGTTTTCCTGGGTCTTCTTTGTTCACGTCTAATGTTTTTCTTCCCGTCCCCTCTTCTTCTAGTTTAACGCCCTCCTGATGAGTGTAGCGAGTCTTCTGGCGAATGTGTGTTTCCCAGGTTTGTTGAGGTGTAGTCCGTCTCTGGCGAGGAGTCCATCGTACAAGTAATTCACACCGTGGTCCAGGAATCCGAATCCTTGTTGTCTGCACCATCGTCTTAGCCAATTGTTTGCATCAAGGATCCTGTTCCATCTCCTGGTGCCATGCCCGTCTACTGGAAGGATAGAAGAAAAAACTACCTGTGCATCCAGTTCATTTACTTTCTTCCCCAACTCTTCAAAGTCTTTGCAGATTGTCGGCAGGTCCTTCCTTGCCATGTCATTGGTGCCAACATGTATCAGAAGAAATGGGTGGACGTCTTTGGAGCTGAAGAGCTTTGGTATCCTATCGGTCATATCCTTGATCATCGCACCTGGAAGGCATCATACTTCTCTTGCAGTTATGTCCGGTCTGCAGATGGCTGCTTCTGTGCCTCTCAGTAGTGAGTCTCCCACCACAACCACTCTTCGTTGCTTCTTGGCTGTACTTTTTGCTGTCACTTGTTGCTGTGTGCCCTTTTCTTTTTTGCTTGTTGGTATTGCTTCATCCTTAGGTGTGCCATCTTCATCCTCTACATACTATATACAGGGGAGATGACACACAGGTATATACTATATACAGGGGAGATGACACACAGGTATATACTATATACAGGAGGAGATGACACACAGGTGTATGCTATATACAGGGGAGATGACACACATATATACTATATACAGGAGTAGATTACACACAGGTATATACTATATACAGGAGGAGATGACATACAGGTACATACTATATACAAGAGGAGATGACACACAGGTATATACTATATACAGGAGCAGATGACACACAGGTGTATACTATATACAGGGGAGATGACACACAGGTATATACTATATACAGGAGTAGATGACACACAGGTATATACTATATACAGGAGGAGATGACATACAGGTACATACTATATACAAGAGGAGATGACACACAGGTATATACTATATATAGGAGCAGATGACACACATGTATATACTATATACAGGAGGAGATGACTTACAGGTATATACTATATACAGGAGGAGATGACATACAGGTATATGCTATATAAAAGAGGAGATGACACATATATATATAGAGGAGGAGATGACATACAGCAGGTATATACTATATACAGGGGAGATGACATACAGGTATATACCATATACAGGAGATGACATACAGGTATATACTATATATAGGAGGAGATGACATATAGGTATATAGTATATACAGAAGAGATGACATACAGGTATATACTATATGCAAGAGTTGATTACACATAGGTATATACAATATACAGGAGGAGATGACATACAGCAAGTATATACTATTTACAGGGGAGATGACATACAGGTATATACTATATACAGGAGATGACATACACGTGTATACTATATATAAAGGAGATGACAAACATGTATATACTGAGGGGAAAATGAGAGGTGTGAGGTGAAAATGAGGGGTGTGAGGTGAAAATGAAAAGGTGTGGAGAGGAGTGAAGGAAAATAGTGGAGTGATCGGAAAATGACAGATGTGAGGTCGAAATGACAAGTGTTAGGAGGGAACGAGAAGAATGAGGTGGAAAATAAGAGGAGTTAGGGGGAAAATGAGAGGTGTAAGGGAGAAAATGAGAGATGAGAGGGGGAAAATGAGAGCCGTGATGGGAAAATAAGAGAAGTGAGGTGCTATAACTAACCGCAGATATTTACTATGCCCAGGCAACGCCGGGCTCTTCAGCTAGTAAATAAATAATAATAATAATAATAACCAGCATTCAGGATTTTTTTTTTCAATGTCATTCCACGTGTGGTAAAATTGGTAAGGCAGTTTTATTCTTCGGGTCAGTACGATTACAGTGATACCACATTTATATAGGTTTTTATGCTTTGGCGTTTTTACACAATAAAAACTATTTTAGAGAAAAAAAGTACCTTTTCTATTTTTCCGCTATTTGAGCTGTATGATGGCTTATTTTCTGTAGGATAAGATGACATTTTCATATGTACCTTGTTTATTTTATATATATATATATATATATATATATAGATAGATATATATATATATATTTTTTTTTTTTTTTTGCGTTTTTTTCCACTTTTTGCTCAGCTGTATGATGATAAAGAATTGTTTTTGACTTATTTTTTAATTTTTTGTTATATATTAGGCTGAAGAAGACAAGCTTCCTACTTGCCTTCTCTTTGTTGCAGGTTGGAGTGGAACCTTGAGGTGATGATAATACCCCCTGCAAGTTTGTTATTGCTCCCAGATGAACTGAAGTCAAAATGTCGGCAAATTCAATCTTCCAAGCTGTTACAGGCTGTTGTGGCAAAAGTTACTAAAAATTGATTTGATGAAGAAATTGGTTAAGCAGTGTTCTTCTTATGTTTTTTCCCTCTAATCATTGTTTATAGCCTAATGTACAAAATGTGCTGTCACCTACAGCTTTCCCAAGCTTTAACAATGGACATGAAGAGAATTCAACTTTTGGGCTTATGGCAATAATAATCTGATTGCCAATGGGTCCTTCTTTAATACTGTGCAATAAAAAGTGCTGGCAGTGAAAGGGTTAAATGTTTGCTAATTTATTTATTTTTAAATTACACTTTAATAGAAAATTTTAACTTTTCTGCTACTGAATGCACAGAGATTTTTTTTGCATGAAGAACTAATCAGGACAAAATATTTGCCTGACCTTTGAAACCTTGATCTGAACCCACATGTTTTGGGTCTCTGCACATCTCTATTATGTAATAAAAAAAATCTTTCATGTAATTAAACCAATGAACTGTGTGATACAACACAAATATCCTCCGAGTGTTCCAAAATCCCCAATCAAATTATTTCTATTTCTTTGGTCAGACAGTCCATTGTGCAGTATTTATGCAAGTTTATTGTTGTATTTGAAATTCATTTTACAGTATCATTAAATGCAAAGTAAG
Organism: Ranitomeya imitator; assembly: GCF_032444005.1. Classification (NCBI taxonomy): domain Eukaryota; kingdom Metazoa; phylum Chordata; class Amphibia; order Anura; family Dendrobatidae; genus Ranitomeya; species Ranitomeya imitator. The sequence continues at coordinate 532,907,616 of NC_091282.1, forward strand.
TGTAATTCTAATTATTAAATTTATCTTTTCATTTAGGCTAGCACAAATGCAATAATCATTATGAATCTATAATATTATGAGTTGGCAACACGTGTTATTATTGCCATGGAAATCTTTCTAAATGAAGGCTATGACCATCCTTGCAGTTATTTTTATTATCACTAGTGTTATAATAATAATAATAATAATTTTTATTTATATAGCGCCAACATATTCCGCAGCGCTTTACAAATTATAGAGGGGACTTGTACAGACAATAGACATTACAGCATAACAGAAATACAGTTCAAAACAGATACCAGGAGGAATGAGGGCCCTGCTCGCAAGCTTACAAACTATGGGGAAAAGGGGAGACACGAGAGGTGGATGGTAACAATTGCTTTAGTTATTCGGACCAGCTATAGTGTAAGGCTCAGGTGTTCATGTAAAGCTGCATGAACCAGTTAACTGCCTAAGTATGTAGCAGTACAGACACAGAGGGCTAATACTGCATAAAGTGTATGAGAACATGATGCAAGGAACCATTTTTTTTTTTTTTTTTTTTTATTATAAATAGGCCACACAGGGATCGTTAGGTTAATGCATTGAGGCGGTAGGCCAGTCTGAACAAATGAGTTTTTAGGGCACGCTTAAAACTGTGGGGATTGGGGATTAATCGTATTAACCTAGGTAGTGCATTCCAAAGAATCGGCGCAGCACGTGTAAAGTCTTGGAGACGGGAGTGGGAGGTTCTGATTATTGAGGATGCTAACCTGAGGTCATTAGCGGAGCGGAGGGCACGGGTAGGGTGGTAGACTGATACCAGGGAGGAGATGTAGGGTGGTGCTGAGGCATGGAGTGCTTTGTGGATGAGGGTAGTAGTTTTGTACTGGATTCTGGAGTGGATGGGTAGCCAGTGTAATGACTGGCACAGGGTAGAGGCATCGGTGTAACGGTTGGTGAGGAATATGATCCTGGCTGCAGCATTCAGGACAGATTGGAGCGGGGAGAGTTTTGCAAGAGGGAGGCCGATTAGTAGAGAGTTACAATAGTCCAGACGAGAATGAATAAGTGAAACAGTCAGAGTTTTTGTAGAGTCGAAAGTAAGAAAAGGGCGAATTCTAGAAATGTTTTTGAGATGCAGGTAAGAAGAGCGAGCCAGTGATCGGATGTAGGGGGTGAATGAAAGGTCAGAAGGTCAATTAGTGTTGAGCGATACCTTCCGATATCGTAAAGTATTGGTATCGGATAGGATCGGCCGATATTCAAAAAATATCGGATATAGCCGATACCGATACCCGATCCCAATGCAAGTCAATGGGACCAAAATATCGGAATTAAAATAAACCCTTTCTTTCCTTGTAGGTTCATTCTACATGAAGGAAAACAACTAAGAATAATGCAGGATGTATTTGGGGAGGTGGCGGAGACATTAAAGTCATAGAGGTTTAGCCCAATCAAATAGAATAGCATGTTTTTTTTTTTTTTTAAAGACGTTCGGAGTGACAAAGATATTGACTATGTAAATTTTTTTTTTATTTTGTCAGATATTGATGTTTCACTATTCCACGCCCTTCCCCTTCTTTTTTTTTTACTTTTCCCACACTTTCATCTTCATCATCATCAGCATCTTTGATATCAACTTCTTCTTATTATTCATCTTCTTCTTCATCCTTTACCTTTTTTTTTTTTTTAATACATTCTTCATATTCATTTTATTCAACTATTATTATTCTTCCTATTCTACATATTCATTTTATTCAACTGTTATTATTCTTCCTATTCTACTTCTTCATCATATTCTCATTTGTGACAGGCATTCCCGTAGTTGTTATCTATAAAAGTTGGAAGATTACACCTTCCGTTCTGCCAGTCACAAAAGTTACATTTGTCCGCGTTCAGTTTGACCTGCAGCATCAGGCTTTATCCAGGGGCTCTCCGCCGTCGTCGTCTCCGCCGTCGTCGTCGTCGTCATCGGGGTGGTCTTCCGGGTCGTCGACGTTAGAGTCTTCAACTTGGAAATGTAGCAGAAGGTACAAGAAGGCTGAGAAAATGCCAAGAACCAGCTGATGGAACTGGAACTCGGATGGCTACCCGAAGGTTCAAGAGCCTATGGAACTACCGAGGACCAGCTGACGTTACTGGAACCCGGTTACTAAGCAGGAGGTACCCGTGCTAAAAAGCACTACCAAGGACCGCCTGACGTTGGCGGAACTCGGATACCCAGAAGGAGGCACCTAAGCCAAAGGCTCTGCCCGGAACCAGCTGACGGTACTGGAACCAGGATGGGGAGCAGAAGGTACAAGAGCAAAAGACACTGCCGAGAACCAGCTGACGGTACTGGAACCCGGATGGGTAGCCGAAGGTCCAAGAGCCAATGGAACTACCGAGGACCAGCTGACGTTACTGGAACCCGGTTACTAAGCAGGAGGTACCCGTGCCTGAAAGCACTACCAAGGACCACCTAAAGTTGGTGGAACTTGGATACCCAGAAGGAGGCACCTAAGCCAAAGGCTCTGCCCGGAACCAGCTGACGGTACTGGAACCAGGATGGGGAGCAGAAGGTACAAGAGCAAAAGACACTGCCGAGAACCAGCTGACGGTGCTGGAACCAGGTGGTGGATCCGAAGGGCCATAGGAGAGGAGAGAACAGCTAGGCCGCTAGGCAGCCGCAGTTACCGGACCCCAACAGTCCTACAGGGGGAGCTGGGCCTACTGGCACTACAGAACCAGCGTTTACTACCAATTCACGCAGCCCACATAGGAAGCTCCTAAACTGGAGGCACCCTGGAGTTGGCTAACCCGACCGCAACACGACGGGGCAAGCATAGGCGTCTCAGCGAGCTTGACACAACCCGGAAACAGCTGACAGTGCTGAAACCAGGTTTGGCACGAGGGAGTACCTGTGACAAAAACACTGCCGAGAACCAGCTGGCGGTGCTGGTACCCGGATGCGTTGCCCCAGTGTGCAAGAGCCAATGGCACGACCGAGGACCAGCTGACGGTGCTGGAACCCGGTTACTAAGCTGTAGGTGCCCGCGCTTAAAAGCACTACCAAGGACCGCCTGGCGTTGGTGGAACTCGGATACCCAGGAGGAGGCACCTAAGCCAAAGGCTCGGCCCGGAACCAGCTGACGGTGCTGGAACCAGGTGGTGGACCCGAAGGCCCACAGGAGAGGAGAGAACAGCTAGGCCGCGAGGCAGCCGCAGTTACCGAACCCCAACAGTCCTACAGGGGGAGCTGGGCCTACTGGCACTACAGAACCAGCCTTGACTACCAATTCATGCAGCCCACATAGGGAGCTCCTAAACTGGAGGCACCCTGGAGTTGGCTAACTCGACCGCAACACGACGGGGCAACGCATAGGTGTCTCAGTGAGTTTGACAGTAACCGGAAACAGCTGACGGTGCTGGAACCAGGCTGGGCACGAGGGAGTACCCATGACAAAAACACTGCCGAGAACCAGCTGGCGGTGCTGGAACCCAGATGCGTTGCCCCAGTGTGCAAGAGCCAATGGCACGACCGAGGACCAGCTGACGGTGCTGGAACCCGGTTACTAAGCTGTAGGTGCCCGCGCTTAAAAGCACTACCAAGGACCGCCTGGCGTTGGCGGAACTCGGATACCCAGGAGGAGGCACCTAAGCCAAAGGCTCGGCCCGGAACCAGCTGACGGTGCTGGAACCAGGTGGTGGACCCGAAGGCCCACAGGAGAGGAGAGAACAGCTAGGCCGCTAGGCAGCCGCAGTTACCGAACCCCAACAGTCCTACAGGGGGAGCTGGGCCTACTGGCACTACAGAACCAGCCTTGACTACCAATTCACGCAGCCCACATAGGAAGCTCCTAAACTGGAGGCACCCTGGAGTTGGCTAACCCGACCGCAACACGACGGGGCAAGCATAGGCGTCTCAGCAAGCTTGACACAACTCGGAAACAGCTGACGGTGCTGAAACCAGGTTTGGCACGAGGGAGTACCTGTGACAAAAACACTGCCGAGAACCAGCTGGCGGTGCTGGAACCCGGATGCGTTGCCCCAGTGTGCAAGAGCCAATGGCACGACCGAGGACCAGCTGACGGTGCTGGAACCCGGTTACTAAGCTGTAGGTGCCCGCGCTTAAAAGCACTACCAAGGACCGCCTGGCGTTGGCGGAACTCGGATACCCAGGAGGAGGCACCTAAGCCAAAAGCTCGGCCCGGAACCAGCTGACGGTGCTGGAACCAGGTGGTGGACCCGAAGGCCCACAGGAGAGGAGAGAACAGCTAGGCCGCGAGGCAGCCGCAGTTACCGAACCCCAACAGTCCTACAGGGGGAGCTGGGCCTACTGGCACTACAGAACCAGCCTTGACTACCAATTCACGCAGCCCACATAGGAAGCTCCTAAACTGGAGGCACCCTGGAGTTGGCTAACCCGACCGCAACACGACGAGGCAAGCATAGGCGTCTCAGCGAGCTTGACACAACCCGGAAACAGCTGACGGTGCTGAAACCAGGTTTGGCACGAGGGAGTACCTGTGACAAAAACACTGCCGAGAACCAGCTGGCGGTGCTGGAACCCGGATGCGTTGCCCCAGTGTGCAAGAGCCAATGGCACGACCGAGGACCAGCTGACGGTGCTGGAACCCGGTTACTAATCTGTAGGTGCCTGCGCTTAAAAGCACTACCAAGGACCGCCTGATGTTGGCGGAACTCGGATACCCAGGAGGAGGCACCTAAGCCAAAGGCTCGGCCCGGAACCAGCTGACGGTGCTGGAACCAGGTGGTGGACCCGAAGGGCCACAGGAGAGGAGAGAACAGCTAGGCCGCGAGGCAGCCGCAGTTACCGAACCCCAACAGTCCTACAGGGGGAGCTGGGCCTACTGGCACTACAGAACCAGCCTTTACTACCAATTCACGCAGCCCACATAGGAAGCTCCTAAACTGGAGGCACCCTGGAGTTGGCTAACCCGACCGCAACACGACGGAGCATGCATAGGCATCTCAGCGAGCTTGACACAACCCGGAAACAGCTGACGGTGCTGGAACCAGGCTGGGCACGAGGGAGTACCTGTGACAAAAACACTGCCGAGAACCAGCTGGCGGTGCTGGAACCCAAATGCGTTGCCTATTAAAGATTGTCTTCCTAGAGCCCCAACTAGCGGTGCTGGAGCAAAGGGTAAGCAGGGGGAGCAGAGTGTAGGCCGAAGCCTGCACTGGAGGCAGCTTTGTGTCTGCGTTGCTATTGCATGACACTTTGCCGGCTACACAGTGGGGGAACAGCTGGCATTGCTGAACCCCACTAACACAATGGCGGGTGTTTTTCTCTGTGCAGTTAGCACTTGCGGGCAAAAACTAGCGATGTTAGAGCCCGTGGTGAAGCAGGAGGAGGAGGAGAGGAGCAGAGTGTAGGCCGAAGCCTAGTTGAACCAATTTCAAAGGAAACCTTTAACCCCCCCTCAGGTGTTACAAAGTACAAGAGACACACCTTGTGCAGTATTAATGCTGCACAAGTCAAAGGTTGCTCTATTAATTTGTCTACTTGCACACGCTGAATGAAAGACGTACACAATTTAGACCATTCTACAGTCAAACTGTAGTGGATGCGTGACTTGGCTTTTTAAGGAGACGCAGCACAGGTGTCCCAAATAACGCCTTGGTGCTTGGCGCAGCTTCCTGAGCGTTGTTATTTGCTGTACAGGAGTCTGCGCTCTTGTGTTATCCCTTGGCAATGCCCTGTTAGCGCTGCCCGTCTTATGACCTCATTTCATGTTGACCGGTGCGGTTAACGATGGCCATAAATCCCAGACCCACAGTGCCTTTTCATAAAGTCACACTGCGGTGCTGGGATTCGTGGCCTTGAGCAGTAAATATTTTGGCCGCTCACACACGTCCTTACACCTGCTTCAGACTGGGCGGCCTCTGCTGATCCCTTCTCGCATGCCGCGGCCATGAGGCTGCACAGTCTGAAGAAGGCGGAAGGAGATGAGTGACGACAGACGAACATATGCACTGCTCGTGCCCATAAACCACACCCTCGCTGACAAAATAAATAAGAAACCGAGGGGCGTTGTTTGGAGCAGGGCGGACGCACAGGCGCAGCCAGCTAACCAATGATGTCAAAAGACAAGAAGCGCTACCAAGGGTGGTGCTGCGTATCATTAGAAAGGAAAGTCACACCTCAGGGACAGTGGAATGGTCTCAATGAGACACATTTTGTACGTGTTGAGTTCCACGTGGGCAAGTAGAAAAAGTCAGCCACCTTGTACAAATGCAGCAGTACTGCTGTACAAGGTGGCTGTTATACATAGAAACACCTGGGGGTGGGGGGCAGGCTTCCTTCTATTTCAGTTCATGTGCCTGCGTGGCGTTTGCAGGTCACGTTGCCGGCTACACAGCAGGGGAACAGCTGGCGTTGCTGAACCCCACTAACACATTGGCTGGTGTTTTTCTCTGTGCAGCTAGCACTTCCGGGCCAAAACTAGCGGTGTTTGAGCCCAGGGGCAGCAGAAGGAGGAGAGGAGCAGAGTGTAGGCCGAAGCCTGCACTGGTGGCAGCTTTTGGTCGGTTGTGCCAGCGTGGCTTGTGCTGGACACGATGCCGGCTACACAGCAGGGGAACAGCTGGCGGTGCTGAACCCCACTAACACATTGGCTGGTGTTTTTCTCTGTGCAGCTAGCACAACAGGGCAAAAACTAGCGGTGTTAGAGCCCAGGGTCAGCAGGAGGAGGAGAGGAGCAGAGTGTAGGCCGAAGCCTAGTTGAACCAATTTCAAAGGTAACCTTTAACGCCCCCTCAGGTGTTGCAAGGTACAAGAGCCACACCTTGAACAGCATTAATGCTGCACAAGTAAAAGGTTGCTCTCTTAATTTTGCTCCTTGCACACGCTGAATAAAACACGTACACTATTTAGCCCATTATACTGTCAAACAGTAGTGGAGGCGTGACTATTCTTTTGAAGAAGACGCAGCACAGGTGTCAAAATTTACACCTAGGTGCTGGGCGCAGATTCCTTACCGTTGTTATTTGCAGTACAGGAGACTGCGCTCTTGTGTTATCCCTTGGCAATACCCTGTTAGTGCAGGCCGTCTTATGACCTCATTTCATGTTGGCCGGTGCGGTTAACGATGGCCATAAATCCCAGAACCACAGTGCCTTTTCATAAAGTCACACTGCGGTGCTGGGATTCGTGGCCTTGTGCAGTAAATATGTTCACCGCTCACACATGTCCTTACACCTGCTTCAGACTGGGCGGCCTCAGCTGATCCCTTATCGCCTGCCACGGCCATGAGGCCGCAAAGTCTGAAGAAGGCGGAAGGAGGGGAGTGAAGACAGGCGAAGATATGCACTGCTCGTGCCCATCAATCACACCCTCGCAGTCATAATATATGAGACAACGAGGGGCGTTGTGTCGGGCAGGGCGGACGCACAGGCACAGCCAGCCAACCAATGATGTCAGAAGACGGGCAGCGCTAACAATGGGGGTGATGCGTGTCATTAAAAAGGAAAGTCACACCTCAGGGACAGTGGAATGGTCTCAATGAGACACATTTAGTACGTGTTTAATTAAACGTGGGCAAGGAGAAAAAGTCAGCCACCTTTTACAAATGCAGCAGTACTGCTGTACAAGGTGGCTGTTATACATAGAAACACCTGGGGGTGGGGGGCAGGCTCCCTTCAATTTCAGTTCATGTGCCTGCGTGGCATTTGCAGGTCACGTTGCCGGCTACACAGCAGGGGAACAGCTGGCGTTGCTGAACCCCACTAACACATTGGCTGGTGTTGTTCTCTGTGCAGCTAGCACTTCCGGGCAAAAACTGACTGTGTTTGAGCCCAGGGTCAGCAGGAGGAGAAGAGGAGCAGAGTGTAGGCCGAAGCCTGCACTGGTGGCAGCTTTTGGTCAGTTGTGCCAGCGTGGCTTGAGCTGGACACGATGCCGGCTACACAGCAGGGGAACAGCTGGCGTTGCTGAACCCCACTAACACATTGGCTGGTGTTGTTCTCTGTGCAGCTAGCACTTCCGGGCAAAAACTAGCGGTGTTTGAGCCCAGGGGCAGCAGGAGGAGGAGAGGAGCAGAGTGTAGGCCGAAGCCTAGTTGAACCAATTTCAAAAGTTACCTTTAACCCCCTCATCAGGTGTTGCAAGGTACAAGAGCCACACCTTGTGCAGCAGTAATGCTGCACAAGTAAAAGGTTGCTCTATTAATTTTGCTCCTTGCACACGCTGAATAAAACACGTACACTATTTAGCCCATTATAATGTCAAACAGTAGTGGAGGCGTGACTTGTCTTTTTAAGGAGACGCAGCACAGGTGTCCAAAATAACACCTTGGTGCATGGGCGCAGCTTCCTGAGCGTTATTTGCTGTACAGGAGACTGCGCTATTGTTATCCCTTGGCCATGCGCTGTGAGCGCTGCCTGTCTTTTGACCTCATTTCATGTTGGCCGGTGCGGTTAGCGATGGCCATGAAACCCAGACACGCAGTGTCTTTTGTTTAAGTCACACTACAGGGCTGGGATTCGTGACCTTGCGCAGTAAATTTTTTCGCCTTTCACTCATGTCCTTACACCTGCATCAGACTGGGCGGCCACAGCTGATCCCTTCTCACATGCTGCGGCCATGAGGCCGCACAGTCTGAAGAAGGCGGAAGGAGATGAGTTAAGACAGGCGAAGATATGCACTGCTCGTACCCATCAATCACACCTTTGCAGTCAAAATAAGTAAGACAACGAGGAGCATTGTTTAAGGCAGGGCGGACGCACAGGCGCAGCTAGCCAACCAATGATGTCAGAAGACGGGAAGCGCTACCAAGGGTGGTGCTGCGTATCATTAGAAAGGAAAGTCACACCTCAGGGACAGTGGAATGGTCTCAATGAGACACATTTTGTACGTGTTGAGTTCCACGTGGGCAAGTAGAAAAAGTCAGCCACCTTGTACAAATGCAGCATTACTGCTGTACTAGGTGGCTGTTATACATAGAAACACCTGGGGGTGGGGGGCAGGCTCCCTTCAATTTCAGTTCATGTGCCTGCGTGGCGTTTGCAGGTCACGTTGCTGGCTACACAGCAGGGGAACAGCTGGCGTTGCTGAACCCCACTAACACATTGGCTGGTGTTCTTCTCTGTGCAGCTAGCATGTCTGGGCAAAAACTGGCGGTGTTTGAGCCCAGGGTCAGCAGGAGGAGGAAAGTAGCAGAGTATAGGCCGAAGCCTGCACTGGGGGCAGGTTTTGGTCAGTTGTGCCAGCGTGGCTTGTGCTGGACACGATGCCGGCTACACAGCAGGGGAACAGCTGGCGGTGCTGAACCCCACTAACACATTGGCTGGTGTTCTTCTCTGTGCAGCTAGCACTTTCAGGCTACAACTGGCGGTGTTATAGCCCAGGCTGAGCAGGAGGAGGAGAGGAGCAGAGTGTAGGCCGAAGCCTAGTTGAACCAATTTCAAAAGTTACCTTTAACCCCCCCTCAGGTGTTGCAAGGTACAAGAGCCACACCTTGTGCAGCATTAATGCTGCACAAGTCAAAGGTTGCTCTATTAATTTTGCTCCTTGCACATGCTGAATAAAACAAGTACACTATTTAGCCCATTATACTGTCAAACAGTAGTGGAGGCGTGACTTGTCTTTTTAAGGAGACGCAGCACAGGTGTCAAAATTTACACCTAGGTGCTGGGCGCTGATTCCTGAGCGTTGTTATTTGCTGTACAGGAAACTGCACTATTTTGATCCCTTGGCCATGCGCTGTGAGCGCTGCCTGTCTTCTGACCTCATTTCATGTTGGCCGGTGCGGTTAGCAATGGCCATGAATCCCAGGCCCGCAGTGGGTTTTCAACAAATCACACTGCGTGGCTGGTATTCGTGGCCTTGTGCAGTAAATATGTTTGCCGCTCACACATGTCCTTACACCTGCATCAGACTGGGCGGCCTCAGCTGATCCCTTATCGCCTACCACGGCCATGAGGCCGCCCAGTATGAAGAAGGCGGAAGGAGATGAGTTAAGACAGGCGAACATATGCACTGCACATGCCCATCAATCACACCCTCACTGTCCAAAAAAATAAGACAACGAGGGGCGTTGTTTCGAGCAGGGCAGACGCACAGGCGCAGCCAGCTAACCAATGATGTCAAAAGACGGGAAGCGCTACCAAGGGTGGTGCTGCGTATCATTAGAAAGGAAAGTCACACCTCAGGGACAGTGGAATGGTCTCAATGAGACACATTTAGTACGTGTTTAATTAAACGTGGGCAAGGAGAAAAAATCAGCCACCTTGTACAAATGCAGCAGTACTGCTGTACTAGGTGGCTGTTATACATAGAAAGACCTGGGGGGGTGGGGCAAGGTTCCCATTAATTTCAGTTCAGGTGCCTGCATGGCGTTTGCAGGACACGTTGCCAGCTACACAGCAGGGGAACAGCTGGCGTTGCTGAACCCCACTAACACATTGGCTGGTGTTGTTCTCTGTGCAGCTAGCACTTCCGGGCAAAAACTATCGGTGTTTGAGCCCAGGGGCAGCAGGAGGAGGAGAGGAGCAGAGTGTAGGCCGAAGCCTGCACTGGTGGCAGCTTTTGGTCTGTAGTGCCAGCGTGGCTTGTGCTGGACACGATGCCGGCTACACAGAAGGGGAACAGCTGGCGGTGCTGAACCCCACTGACACAATGGTGGGTGTTTTTTTCTGTGCAGCCAGCACTTCCGGGCCCCAACTGGCGTAGTTAGAGCCAGGGTCTGTAGGAGGAGCAGAGTGTAGGCGGAAGCCTACTTGAACCAATTTCAAAGGTAACCTTTAACCCACCCTCAGGTGTTACAATGTTGAAGAGCCACACCTTGTGCAGCAGTAAAGCTCCACAAGTTAAAGGTTGCTCTTTTTATGTTTTGCTCATTGCACACGCAGAATGAAAGATGTACACAATTTAGCCCATTAAACAGTAGTTCAGTTCTGTATTGGAGGCGTGACTTGTCTTTTTAAGGAGACGCAGCACAGGTGCACATAAATAACGCCTTGGTGCTGGGCGCAGCCTCCTGAGCGTTGTTATTTGCTGTACAGGAGTCTGCGCTATTGTGATCCCTTGGCCATGCGCTGTGAGCGCTGCCTGTCTTCTCACCTCATTTCATGTTGGCCGGTGCGGTTAGCAATGGCCATGAATCCCAGACCCGCAGTGTGTTTTCAACAAATCACACTGCGTGGCTGGGATTCGTGGCCTTGTGCAGTAAATATGTTTGCAGCTCACACATGTCCTTACACCTGCTTCAGACTGGGCGGCCTCAGCTGATCCCTTATCGCCTACCACGGCCATGAGGCCGCCCAGTCTGAAGAAGGCGGAAGGAGATGAGTTAAGACAGGCGAACATATGCACTGCACATGCCCATCAATCACACCTTCGCAGCCAAAATATATGAGACAACGAGGGGGGTTGTGTCGGGCAGGGCGGACGCCCAGGCACAGGCAGCCAACCAATGATGTCAGAAGACGGGCAGCGCTCCCAAGGGGGGTGGTGCGTGTCATTAGAAAGGAAAGTCACACTTCAGGGACAGTGGAATGGTCTCAATGAGACACATTTTGTACGTGTTGAGTTCCACGTTGGCAAGGAGAAAAAGTCAGCCACCTTGTACAAATGCAGCATTACTGCTGTACAAGGTAGCTGTTATACATAGAAACACCTTGGGGTGGGTGGCAGGGTCCCTTTAATTTCAGTTCATGTGCCTGCGTGGCGTTTGCAGGTCACATTGCCAGCTACACAGCAGGGGAACAGCTGGCGTTGCTGAACCCCACTAACACATTGGCTGGTGTTTTTCTCTGTGCAGCTAGCACTTTCGGGCCAAAACTAGCGGTGTTTGAGCCCAGGGGCAGCAGCAGGAGGAGAGGAGCAGAGTGTAGGCCGAAGCCTGCACTGGTGGCAGCTTTTGTTCTGTTGTGCCAGCGTGGCTTGTGCTGGACACGTTGCCGACTACACAGCAGGGGAACAGCTGGCGGTGCTGAACCCCACTGACACATCAGCTAGTGTTTTTTCTGTGTAGACAACACTTCCAGGTGGCAACTGACAGTGTTGAAACCCAGGGAATCAAAGAGGAGCAGAGTGTAGGCCGAAGCCTGCAGTGGAGCAAGTTGAAAGGGAACCTTTAACCCCCCCTCCCCAGGCATTTGTTGCTGAAAGAGCCATCTTGTACAGCAGTAATACTGCACATGGAAAATGGTGGCTCCGAAAATTATGCTCCTTGCAAACGCTGAAGTACACACTCATATAATGTGTCCCCTCACACCGTCAAACCGTCCCGGAAGTGGGACTTTCCTTTGTAATGTGACACAGCACAGCCGTCATTCCAACCCCCTTGGTGCCGTGCGCCACCTCCTCAACGTTGTTTGGTTCTGTCACAGAGCCCGCGCTGTAATGTTATCCCTTGGCCATGCACAGTTAGCGGTGCCCGTCTTCTGACATCATGTAGGTGTCAGGCTGGCAGTGCCTGTGCGTCCAAGCTGCCCGAGATCTAACCTCGCAGTGTCATCTAATGTAATCCCACTGCGGGCCAGGGATCCATGGGCATACGCAGTGCATATCATCGCCTCTCACTCACCTCCTTCCTGCTTCTTCAGACTGTGCGGCGTCACGGCCGTGGCATGCTATTAGGGATCAGCTGACGCCGCCTAGTCTGAAGAAGCGTGAAGAAGGGGAGTGAGAGGCTAGTATATGCACTGCGCATTGCCATGGATACCAGGCCCACTGTGGGATCACATTAGACGACACTGCGAGGTGGGATTTCGGGCAGCGTGGACGCACAGGCGCAGCCAGGACGACAACAAATGATGTCAGAGGACGGGCAGCGCAAACTGCACGGCCAAGGGATAACATAACAGCGCAGGGTCCATGACGGAATCAAACAACGCTGAGGAGGCAGCGCATGGTGTCAAGGGGGTAGCAATGACGGCTGTGCTGCGTCACATTACAAAGGAAAGTCCCACCTCCGGGACGGTTGGACGGTGTGAGGGGACACATTACATGAGTGTGTAGTTCAGCGTTTGCAAGGAGCATAATTTCAAGAGCGACCTTTTCCTTGTGCAGTATTAGTGCTGCACAAGGTGGCTCTTTCAGTAACAAACGCCTAGGGGGGGGGGGACAGGTCCCCTTACATTTTAGTTGTGCCAGCGTGGCGGTCGCATGACACGTTGCCGGATACACAGCTGGGGATCAGCTGACGTTACTGAACCCCAATAACAGAGGAGCGACTGTTGACTGTGCAGACAGCACTTCCAGACACCAACTGGCGGTGTTAGAGCCCAGGGACAGCAGGAGGAGCAGATTGGAGGTATTGCTGCACACACAGCTGGGGATCAGCTGACGTTACTGAACCCCAATAACAGAGGAGCGACTGTTGACTGTGCAGACAGCACTTCCAGGCACCAACTGGCGGTGTTAGAGCCCAGGGACAGCAGGAGGAGCAGAGGAACAGAGTGTAGGCCGAAGCCTGATTGGAGCAAGTTGAAAGGGAACCTTTAACCCCCCCCCCAAGACGTTTGTAGCTGAAAGAGCCATCTTGTGCAGCACTAAGGATGCAAAAGGTAAAGGTTGCTCTTTTAATTATGCTCCTTGCAAACACAGAAGTAAACACTAAAAATGTGTCCCCTTATACCGTTAAACCGTCCCGGAGGTGCGAATTTCCTTCGTAATGGGACACAGCACAGCTGTCATTCCTATCCCCTTGGTGCCGTGCGCTGCCTCCTCAGCGTTGTTTTAAGCTGTCACGGAGCCTGCGCTGTTCTGTTATCCCTTGGCCATGCCCAATTAGCGCTGCCTGTCTTCTGACATAATTTGGTGTCAGGCTGTCAGTGCCTGTGCATCCACGCTGCTCCAGATCCCACCTCGCAGTGTCGTCTAACGTAATCCCACTGCGGGCCTTGGATCCATGGGCATGCACAGTGCATATCCTCGACTCTCACTCCCCTCCTTCCCTCTTCTTCAGACTGTGCGGTGTCACGGCCGTGGCATGCTATTAGGGATCAGCTGACGGCGCACAGTCTAAAGAAGGCGGAGGGAGATGAGCGAGAGCCCGAGGGGAAGATATGCACTGCGCATGCCCATGGATTCCAGGCCCGCAGTGTGATTCAATCAGAAGACACTGCGAGGCGGGATCTCGGGCACCGCGGCCGCACAGGCGCAGCCAGCCTGACACCAAATCATGTCAGAAGACAGGCAGCGCAAATAGGGCATGGCCAAGGGATAACAGAACAGCACAGGCTCCGTGACAGCTTAAAACAACGCTGAGGAGGCAGCGCATGGCACCAAGGGGGTAGGAATGACGGCTGTGCTGCGTCACATTACGAAGGAAAGTCCCAGCTCCGGGACGGTATAACGGTATCAGTGAACACATTTTATAAGTGTTAAGTTCTGCATGTGCAAGGAGCTAAACTAAAAGAGCTACCTTTTCCTTGTGCAGCATTACTGCTGCACAAGATGGCTCTTTCAGTAACAAACGACAGGGGGGGGGGGACAGGTTCCCTTACATTTAGGTTGTTGTGCCAGCGTGGCGGTCGCAGGACACATTGCCGGCTACACAGCTGGGGATCAGCTGACATTACTGAAACCCAATAACACTGGGTCGTATGTTTTTACTGTGCAGCCTGCACTTCTGAGCCGCAACTGGCGGTGTTGGAGCCCAGGAATAGCAGTTCAGGTGGTAGAAAGATAAACACAGCAGGAGACCTGGATGACACCCAATTACTTAATCAGGCAGAGGAGTGGCAAATTCCTGCGAGATCCAGGCCTGGTTCATTTTCAGGAAAGTAAGCCGGTCAACGTTATCGGAGGATAGTCGCATGCGACGGTCTGTTAGTACACCACCTGCGGCACTAAAGACACGTTCCGATAAGACACTAGCCGCAGGGCAAGCCAGCACCTCCAATGCATACTGGCTTAGCTCTGGCCATGTATCCAGCTTAGAGACCCAAAACTTGAACGGGGAAGAGCTGTCTGGGAGTACAGTAAGAGGGCAAGCCATGTAGTCTGTCACCATCTGACGGAACCGTTGCCTCCTGCTGACTGGAGCCGCCGGTGATGGTGTAGACATTTGGGGCGGGCACACAAAAGTGTGCCAGAGTTGTGCCATACTGGGCTTGCCTTGGACAGAGGCACTGCTTCTGCTCCCTCTTTGGGCAGAGCCTCCCCCACTGCCTCGACGCACTGAGCTGCTTTTTAAAGCACTAGCAGCACTCCTCTCAGTTGGACTGGAGAAGATGATGGAATTCACCAGTGTGTCGTGGTACTCCCGCAATTTACGCTCCCGGGTCAACGCTGGGATGAGGTTTTGGACGTTGTCCCGGTAGCGAGGATCGAGGAGGGTGAACACCCAATAATCAGGCATGTTGAGAATGTGGTCGATGCGGCGGTCGTTTCTCAGGCACTGCAGCATGAAATCCACCATGTGCTGCAGACTGCCAACTGGCCCAGAAACGCTGTCCCCTGCTTGAGACATGATCTCTGCCCGCTCGTCATCACCCCACCCTCGCTGTACACACTGACCACTGGACAATTCTGTCGCTCCCTCCTCTGGACGGAACTCTTCCTCCTCCATTGACTCCTCCTCATCCTCCTCACAAAGTGGCCCCTGCGTACCCCTTTGTGAGGAACCACGTGGCGCTGACTCTCCAGAAGCTGATGGAAAAGGTGACTCCTCATCCTCCACCTCTTCCACAACATCATCCCTTAACCCTTGCAAAGTTTGCTGAAGCAGGCAGATAAGGGGGACAGTCATGCTGACTAGTGCATCATCTGCACTTGCCATCCGTGTGGAATAATCAAAAGGACGCAAAACCTGGCAGACGTCCTTCATAGTGGCCCACTCTGTGGTTGTGAAGTCTGATCGGCGCTGACTGCGACTTCTTTGCGCCTGATGCAGCTGGTACTCCTGTTGTGAATTCTGTGGCTGAGTTCACTCCTGTGGTCACAAGTGGTATTGCAGTCTCTGGGCTTCCTCCCTCAGGTGTTTTGGTGAGCTCGTTGGCTGCCTTGCTATTTAGCTCCACCTGAGTCTGTCTTCCTTGCTCCTTGTCAATGTTCCAGTGTTGGATCTGAGCTACTGCATCTTTCCTTGGGCCTGCTGCTCTGCTAGATAAGTGCTTCTAGTTTGTTTTCTGTTTTTTCTGTCCAGCTTGCTACTAACTTTTGCTGGAAGCTCTGAGAAGCAAAGGGGTGCACCGCCGTGCTGTTAGTTCGGCACGGTGGGTCTTTTTGCCCCTTTGCGTGGTTTTCGTTTTAGGGTTTTTTGTAGACTGCATAGTTCTCTTTGCTATCCTCGCTCTGTCTAGAATATCGGGCCTCACTTTGCTGAATCTATTTCATTCCTACGTTTGTCTTTTCATCTTGCTAACAGTCATTATATGTGGGGGGCTGCCTATTCCTTTGGGGTATTTCTCTGAGGTAAGTCAGGCTTGTATTTCTATCTTCAGGCTAGTCAGCTCCTCAGGCAGTGCCGAGTTGCATAGGTAGTGATAGGCGCAATCCACTGCTGCTTATAGTTGTGTGAGGATAGATCAGGTACTGCAGTCTACAGAGATTCCACGTCTCAGAGCTCGTTCTATTGTTTTTGGTTATTGCCAGATCTCTGTATGTGCGCTGATTACTGCACGCTGTGTTGCCTGATTGCCAGCCATAACAGTACAAGGAGCCACACCAATGATTCCCAATAGAGGGAAAAAGAAATCCTGACATCATTTTTTTTTCTTAGCTCTGTCTTCAGTCTTTTTTTTCCCCTAGACATTAGAGTGCTTCAGGACACAGCTGTGGACATGGATATTCAGGCTCTGTGCTCCTCAATGGATAATCTCGTTGTAAATGTACAAAAGATTCAAGATACTATTGATCAGAAATCGATGCTAGAACCAAGAATTCCGATTCCTGATTTGTTTTTTGGTGACAGAACTAAGTTCCTGAGCTTCAGAAATAATTGTAAGCTATTTTTGGCCTTGAAACCTCATTCTTCTGGTAATCCTATTCAACAGGTTTTGATTATTATTTCTTTTTTGCGCGGCGACCCACAGGACTGGGCGTTTTCTCTTGCACCAGGAGATTCTGCATTGAGTAATGTTGATGCATTTTTCCAGGCGCTGGGATTGCTTTACGATGAGCCTAATCCAGTGGATCAGGCTGAGAAAAATCTGCTGGCTTTATGCCAGGGTCAGGATGATGTAGAAGTATATTGTCAGAAATTTAGGAAGTGGTCAGTACTCACTCTGTGGAATGAATCTGCACTAGCGGCTTTGTTCAGAAAGGGTCTCTCTGAAGCTCTTAAGGATGTAATGGTGGGATTTCCTATGCCTGCTGGTTTGAATGAGTCTATGTCCTTGGCCATTCAGATCGGTCGTCGCTTGCGCGAGCGTAAATCTGTGCACCATCTGGCAGTATTGTCTGAGAGTAAACCTGAGCCTATGCAGTGCGACAGGACTATGACTAAAGTAGAACGGCAAGAACACAGACGTCTGAACAGACTGTGTTTCTATTGTGGTGATTCTACTCATGCTATTTCTAATTGTCCTAAACGCACTAGGCGGTTCGATAGCTCTGCCGTTATTGGTACTGTACAGTCCAAATTCCTTTTGTCCATTACCTTAATGTGCTCTTTGTCATCGTATTCTGTCATGGCGTTTGTGGATTCAGGCGCTGCCCTGAATCTGATGGATTTGGATTATGCTAAACGTTGTGGATTTTTCTTGGAGCCTTTGCGGTGTCCTATTCCGTTGAGAGGAATTGATGCTACACCTTTGGCCAAGAATAAGCCTCAGTACTGGGCCCAGCTGACCATGTGCATGGCTCCTGCACATCAGGAAGTTATTCGCTTTCTGGTACTGCATAATTTGCATGATGTGGTCGTGTTGGGGTTGCCATGGCTACAAACCCATAATCCAGTATTGGATTGGAACTCTATGTCGGTAACCAGCTGGGGTTGTCAGGGAGTACATGGTGATGTTCCATTTTTGTCTATTTCGTCATCCATTCCTTCTGACATCCCAGAGTTCTTGTCGGACTTTCAGGATGTATTTGAAGAGTCCAAGTCTGATGCCCTACCTCCGCATAGGAATTGTGATTGTGCTATCGATTTGATTCCTGGTAGTAAATTCCCTAAGGGTCGTTTATTTAATTTGTCCGTACCTGAACACACCGCTATGCGCAGTTATGTGAAGGAGTCCCTGGAGAAGGGACATATTCGCCATCGTCGTCACCATTGGGAGCAGGGTTCTTTTTTGTAGCCAAGAAGGATGGTTCGCTAAGACCGTGTATTGATTACCGCCTTCTTAATAAGATCACTGTTAAGTTTCAGTATCCCTTGCCATTGATTTCTGACTTGTTTGCTCGGATTAAGGGGGCTAGTTGGTTTACTAAGATTGATCTTCGTGGTGCGTATAATCTGGTGAGAATCAGGCAGGGAGATGAATGGAAAACGGCATTTAATACGCCCGAGGGTCATTTTGAGTATCTGGTGATGCCGTTCGGACTTGCCAATGCTCCATCTGTTTTTCAGTCTTTTATGCATGACATTTTCCGTGAGTATCTGGATAAATTCTTGATTGTTTACTTGGATGACATTTTGATCTTCTCAGATGATTGGGAGTCTCATGTGAAGCAAGTCAGAATGGTTTTCCAGGTACTGCGTGCTAATTCCTTGTTCGTGAAGGGATCAAAGTGTCTCTTCGGTGTGCAGAAAGTTTCATTTTTGGGGTTCATCTTTTCCCCTTCTACTATCGAGATGGATCCGGTTAAGGTTCAGGCCATCCAGGATTGGACTCAGCCGACATCTCTAAAAAGTCTGCAGAAATTCCTGGGCTTTGCTAATTTTTATCGTCGCTTCATTTGTAATTTTTCTAGCATTGCCAGACCATTGACCGATTTGACCAAGAAGGGTGCTGATTTGGTTAATTGGTCTTCTGCTGCCGTGGAAGCTTTTCAGGAGTTTAAGCGTCGTTTTTGCTGTGCCCCTGTGTTGTGTCAACCTGATGTTTCTCTTCCGTTCCAGGTCGAGGTTGATGCTTCTGAGATTGGTGCAGGGGCGGTTTTGTCACAGAGAGGTTCTGGTTGCTCAGTGTTCAAACCATGTGCTTTCTTTTCCAGGAAATTTTCTGCTGCTGAGCGTAATTATGATGTGGGCAACCGAGAGTTGCTGGCCATGAAGTGGGCATTCGAGGAGTGGCGTCATTGGCTTGAGGGTGCTAAGCATCGCGTGGTGGTTTTGACTGATCATAAGAACCTTACTTATCTTGAGTCTGCCAAGCGCTTGAATCCTAGACAGGCCCATTGGTCGTTATTTTTTGCTCGTTTTGATTTTGTGATTTCATACCTTCCGGGCTCTAAAAATGTGAAGGCGGATGCTCTGTCTAGGAGTTTTGTGCCCGACTCTCCGGGGTTATCTGAGCCGGCGAGTATCCTCAAGGAAGGAGTCATTGTGTCTGCCATCTCCCCTGATTTGCGGAGAGTGTTGCAGAAATTTCAGGCTAATAAACCTGATCGTTGTCCGGCCGAGAAACTGTTCGTCCCTGATAGGTGGACTAGTAAAGTTATCTCTGAACTTCATTGTTCGGTGCTGGCCGGTCATCCAGGAATCTTTGGTACCAGGGAGTTGGTTGCTAGATCCTTCTGGTGGCCATCTCTGTCACGGGATGTGCGTGCTTTTGTGCAGTCCTGTGGAATTTGTGCTAGGGCTAAGCCCTGCTGTTCACGTGCCAGTGGGTTGCTTTTGCCCTTGCCGGTCCCGAAGAGGCCTTGGACACATATTTCGATGGATTTCATTTCTGACCTTCCCGTTTCTCAAAAAATGTCGGTCATTTGGGTGGTCTGTGATCGCTTTTCTAAAATGGTCCATCTGGTGCCCTTGGTTAAATTGCCTTCCTCCTCTGATTTGGTGCCTTTGTTCTTCCAGCATGTGGTTCGTTTACATGGCATTCCTGAGAATATTGTTTCTGACAGAGGTTCCCAGTTTGTCTCGAGGTTCTGGCGAGCCTTTTGTGGTAGGATGGGCATTGACCTATCTTTCTCCTCGGCCTTCCATCCTCAGACTAATGGCCAGACCGAACGAACCAATCAGACCTTGGAAACATATCTGAGATGTTTTGTTTCCGCTGACCAGGATGATTGGGTGTCATTTTTGCCGTTGGCTGAGTTCGCCCTTAATAATCGGGCCAGCTCGGCTACCTTGGTCTCTCCATTTTTCTGCAATTCTGGGTTCCATCCTCGTTTCTCTTCAGGACAGGTTGAGTCTTCGGACTGTCCTGGTGTGGATTCTGTGGTGGACAGGTTGCAGCAGATCTGGACTCAGGTAGTGGACAATTTGACCTTGTCCCAGGAGAAGGCTCAGCTTTTCGCTAATCGCAGACGCCGTGTGGGACCCCGACTTCGTTTTGGGGATCTGGTTTGGTTATCTTCTCGTCATATTCCTATGAAGGTTTCCTCTCCTAAATTTAAACCTCGTTTTATTGGTCCGTATAGGATTTCTGAGATTCTCAATCCGGTGTCTTTTCGTCTGACCCTCCCAGACTCCTTTTCCATACATAATGTATTCCATAGGTCGTTGTTGAGGAGATACGTGGCACCTATGGTTCCATCTGTGGAGCCTCCTGCCCCTGTTTTGGTGGAGGGGGAATTGGAGTATATTGTGGAGAAGATTTTGGATTCTCGTGTCTCTAGACGGAAACTCCAGTATCTGGTCAAATGGATGGGTTATGCTCAGGAAGATAATTCCTGGGTTTTTGCCTCTGATGTCCATGCCCCAGATCTTGTTCGTGCCTTTCATGTGGCTCATCCTGGTCGGCCTGGGGGTTCTGGTGAGGGTTCGGTGACCCCTCCTCAAGGGGGGGGTACTGTTGTGAATTCTGTGGCTGAGTTCACTCCTGTGGTCACAAGTGGTATTGCAGTCTCTGGGCTTCCTCCCTCAGGTGTTTTGGTGAGCTCGTTGGCTGCCTTGCTATTTAGCTCCACCTGAGTCTGTCTTCCTTGCTCCTTGTCAATGTTCCAGTGTTGGATCTGAGCTACTGCATCTTTCCTTGGGCCTGCTGCTCTGCTAGATAAGTGCTTCTAGTTTGTTTTCTGTTTTTTCTGTCCAGCTTGCTACTAACTTTTGCTGGAAGCTCTGAGAAGCAAAGGGGTGCACCGCCGTGCTGTTAGTTCGGCACGGTGGGTCTTTTTGCCCCTTTGCGTGGTTTTCGTTTTAGGGTTTTTTGTAGACTGCATAGTTCTCTTTGCTATCCTCGCTCTGTCTAGAATATCGGGCCTCACTTTGCTGAATCTATTTCATTCCTACGTTTGTCTTTTCATCTTGCTAACAGTCATTATATGTGGGGGGTTGCCTATTCCTTTGGGGTATTTCTCTGAGGTAAGTCAGGCTTGTATTTCTATCTTCAGGCTAGTCAGCTCCTCAGGCAGTGCCGAGTTGCATAGGTAGTGATAGGCGCAATCCACTGCTGCTTATAGTTGTGTGAGGATAGATCAGGTACTGCAGTCTACAGAGATTCCACGTCTCAGAGCTCGTTCTATTGTTTTTGGTTATTGCCAGATCTCTGTATGTGCGCTGATTACTGCACGCTGTGTTGCCTGATTGCCAGCCATAACATACTCCATAACTGCTTGCTGCTGCTCACACAACCGCTCCAACATATGTAACGTGGAATTCCACCGGGTAGGTAGGTCACATATGATGCGGTGTTCCGGAAGGCGGAATCGGCGCTGCAGAGCAGCAATGCGGGATCTTGCCAAGCTGGAACGCCGCAAGTGAGCACACTCTAGGCGGACCTTGTGCAGCAGGGCATCAAGATCCGGATAGTCCCTCAGAAAACTCTGCACAACCAAATTGAGCACATGTGCCAGACATGGGATGTGAGTGAGGTTGCCAAGGGCCAAAGCTGCCACCAGATTTCGGCCATTGTCACACACTACCATGCCTGGCTGGAGATTCGCTGGCAGTAACCACACATCGCTCTCCTGCTTGATGGCATTCCAGAGCTCCTGCGCTGTGTGGCTTCGATTCCCCAATGAAACTAGTTTCAAGACGGCCTGCTGACGTTTGGCCACGGCTGTGCTCATGTCGGTCATAGGTAAACGTTCACGGGTCCATGTGGAGGTGGACTGTGACGGCTCCTGCAGAGATGATTCTGAGGAACTTGTGTAAGAGGAGGAGTCAATGCGTACAGACTGGATTCCTGCAATCCTTGGAGTGGGCAGGACACGTCCTGCGCCACTCGCACGATCTGTACCTGGCTCAACAACATTAACCCAATGGGCAGTGAGGGAAACGTTTCGCCCCTGTCCATGCTGACTGGTCCACGCATCGGTGGTGAGGTGGACCTTGCTACTGCTGGCGTTCAGTAGCGCATGTTTTATGTTTCCCTCAACATGCCTGTGCAGGGTAGGGACAGCTTGCCTGCTGAAGTAAAAGCGGCTGGGCACCTTGTACTGTGGGACTGCCAATGCCATCAAGTCACGGAAGCTGTCAGTCTCCACCAGCCTGAATGAGAGCATTTCCAGGGACAATAGTTTGGCAATGCCTGCATTCAGAGCCTGTGCTCGGGGGTGGTTGGCCGAGAATGCCCGCCTTTTCTCCCATGCCTGTACTACCGATGGCTGTAGAGTAGACTGGGAGTGTGAGGATGACTGGGAAGGTGGTGCTGTGGGTGGAATTACACAAGGTCTCTGGACAACAGTGCCAGAGGTTCTTCCATGGCGATCCTGGGAGGAAGCCAAACCAGCTGTGCGTGAGCTGGAGGAAGAGGCAACACGAGCTGAAGAGGTGGTAGCTGCCGCTGTTGGTTGGCCTACATCTTCAGTGTGTTTCTGTAACTCCACCGCGTGCCTGGTCCGCACATGTTTCCACATATTTGTGGTATTGAGGTTGCTGACATTTTTCCCTCTTTTTACTTTCTGATGACACAGCTTGCATTTGACAAAACAAATGTCATCTGCAAGTGTGTCAAAAAAGGACCAGGCACTGCAAGTCTTGGGAGCGCCCTTTTTGGCTTTGGAAAGAGACAGGCTCCTAACGGGTGCCAAAGTGGAGGCTACAGGCTCCGCAGTCTTCCCCCTCCCTCTCCCTCTTTGGCCCGTAAGGGGAATCTCTTCCTCAGAGCTGCTCCCACCACCTTCCTGTTCCTCATGCCACGATGGGTCAACGACCTCATCATCTCCACTACCCTCTGCCACCAACTGCTCCTCCTGGGTAGTCTCGGCAGCACAGTATGCACCAGAAAGCAGCACCTGAGTTTCATCATCAGATGCGTACTGCGCTGTGGTCACCGGAGGCACTGTCCCACCCGCCTCTTCAGAGTCAGAGAGACAAAGCTGTTGGGCATCACTGCACACTGCCTCTTCTTCCATTTCTCCAATGCTGCTTGGCTGGCCCCCTGTTTCCAAGCCAAGAGATTCAGAGAACAGAAGTAGAGACGGCTCCTGTCCTGGGCTCTCTGACTGCCTGGCCAATTTGGCAGGTGGTGAAGAGACAGATGGCTGCTCTCCAGTGCTCTGTGCCTGAGAGGATGTGGCACTAACTGAAGTCGATGCCGAGGCGTTAGCTGCCATCCACCCGACAACGGCTTCAATTTGGTCTTCACGCAGCAGCGGTGCATGGCGCTCTCCGACAAAGCTGCGCATGAAGGACTGTTCCCTGCTGAAACTGAGTGACGACGAGTCACCGGTGCCCGCAGCAGGCACAGAATCACCACGTCCTCTCCCTGCTCCTCTCCCTGCTCCGCGCCCACGCCCACGTGCCTTACTCCCTGCCCTCTTCATCTTGGTTGACAGATAAAGATAAGCAGAAAAGTACTAAGGCCTTAGTGTGCTTATTCCTGAAATGCTCCTCCTAACAGGTGTAAGAAACACTAATGTTGTAAAGTGTGGACTAAAGTTTATTATTTTTCAAATGTGGCCTACACAAGTGTTAAGTTGTGTTTGGTGAACTTTCCTTTTTTTTTTTTATGCAGATCGGACTACAGAGCAAGTTTAACTGACACGGGGACCGTGCAGACAGCCGTAAACGGCGCTGCAAGGCCCAAAAACCCTCCTCTAGGTTATCCTATGTAGTGTTTTTCCACTATTTAGCTGGAGACGGGTGGAAAGACACTAATAGTAAATTTTTTTTTTTTAAATTTTAAACAGGCTGCACTATTTGAAAAAAAGGAAATTTTTTTTCAAGGTATGAGGCAGTAACGCACCCTGAGCTGAATCCAACCGGCTATGGCTGCACACAGACTACAGGGCGAGCTGCGCTCACACAGAGACCGTGCAGACAGCCGTAAACGGCGCTGCAAGGCCCAAAAAAACCCCTCTAGGTTATCCTATGTAGTGTTTTTCCATAATTTAGCTGGAGACGGGTGGAAAAACACTAACAGGAAATTTTTTTAAAAAATTTTAAACAGCCTGCACTATTTGAAAAAAAGGAAATTTTTTTTCAAGGTATGAGGCAGTAACGCACCCTGAGCTGAATCCAACCGGCTATGGCTGCACACAGACTACAGGGCGAGCTGCGCTCACACAGAGACCGTGCAGACAGCCGTAAACGGCGCTGCAAGGCCCAAAAAAACCCCTCTAGGTTATCCTATGTAGTGTTTTTCCATAATTTAGCTGGAGACGGGTGGAAAAACACTAACAGGAAATTTTTTTTTAAAATTTTAAACAGCCTGCAGTATTTGAAAAAAAGGAAATTTTTTTTCAAGGTATGAGGCAGTAACGCACCCTGAGCTGAATCCAACCGGCTATGGCTGCACACAGACTACAGGGCGAGCTGCGCTCACATAGAGACCGTGCAGACAGCCGTAAACGGCGCTGCAAGGCCCAAAAAAACCCCTCTAGGTTATCCTATGTAGTGTTTTTCCACAATTTAGCTGGAGACGGGTGGAAAAACACTAATAGGAATTTTTTTTTTTAAATTTTAAACAGGCTGCACTATTTGAAAAAAAAGGAAAATTTTTTTCAAGGTATGAGGCAGTAACGAACCCTGAGCTGAATCCAACCGGCTATGGATGCACACAGACTATAGGGCGAGCTGGGCTCACACGGAGACCGTGCAGACAGCCGTAAACGGCGCTGCAAGGCCCAAAAAACCCCCTCTAGGTTATCCTATGTAGTGTTTTTCCACAATTTAGCTGGAGACGGGTGGAAAAACACTAATAGGAAATTTGAGAAAAAATGTGCAGCAGGCTGCACTATGAGCAAAAAAGGACAACTGTGTGAGGCAGTGTGAACCCGCCCTGAGCTGAATACAACCGGGTATATGGCTGCACACAGACTACAGAGTGAGCTGCACACACACACACACACACACACAGAGACCTTGCAGAACGCTGTTAAAACAGCGCTGCAAGGCAAGAGCAAGGTGAACAGTGAAGAACACACAGCGTTTTGCTAAATTAGCCTTGGGAAAGGAAAATAAAGCAATTATCTATCTCAACTGGCCCTCAGTTAGAACACAGCGTCCTGTCCCTAACTGAAATCACAGCAGAGTGAGCGCAAAATGGCGGCAGCGTTTTTTATAGTGCAGAGTGACATCATTTCAGCAGCCAATCACAGCCTTGCCAGTAGGTACATGCCCACCATGCTAAACAGGATGTGCCCACACTTCCAATCATTCCTCATTGGCTGCTGCGTTCAGTTTGAATTCTGGGAACTTCCGATTCCGGTATCCGATACGCGGGAAGTATCGGAATTCGGTATCGGAATTCCGATACCGCAAATATCGGCCGATACCCGATACTTGCGGTATCGGAATGCTCAACACTAATTATCACTCATATGTGCCTAAAATAAAATGTGAGGTACAGTATATTTGCTAATGATCTTGAGTAAAGATATTTTACCTTTTAGTGTATATATCCCACATGCAAACCTTTAAGCCTTTAATTTATAAAGATGTTTAAAAAAAACTCCGTGGGTCCATTGACTGTGACCATAACCCCTTCCATTCAGAGCCATTTTTCATTTTTACACTTTGTTTTTTACTTCTCTTTTTCCAATAGCCATAAATTTTCAAAAAAATTGCCAGATTTGGATATACAATATTCCAGCAAATTTCCTATTTAAGTTTATCTCACAAGGATGTCAAACTCAAAAACACAGAGGGACAAAATTAAAAACTTGGACAACTTTGTGGGCCAACTTTGATATTTATTGAAAAAATGTCTACAATTGAAGAAGTTATTCCTTCTCATCAAGTATAACGATGACCTTTTTATACGGAAACTTAAGTTTTGCTTAAACATTGAATCTGGAACAAGCTTAATGCTAAAATGCTAAAATGTCAAATAAAATACATTTTTTTTATTTCTTAGATAATTTTTTTTTTAAAACTCATGCCTCTTTATTTTTAGCCTTTTGAGTTAAATTTCAATGGAAACCTTTTTTTCACAGGCTACCAATAATAATAATAATAATAATAATAATAATAATTTGCTTGAATGAAAATCCAAGCATTCAAATACATGCATTGGAGTAGCAAGGGAAAGTGCATAAAGAAAACATTCATGAAATAAACAATAATGAAAAAATTGAAAAAATTCCAGTAAATGTGATGGTCATGTAAAGGAATAACATTAATGAATAATATTAATAAGAAAAAAAGAGGAGAAAATGGGTTTGGGGAATCTGCCTAGGATAAGGAGTACCCCAAAATTGCAGGAGAAGCTAGGGTTGTGGGAAATGTAGATGGCAGTATATAGGAGAATGCAAATGATGTGATGACTCTCAAATAGAAGAAAACATAGGGAGGTAGAGAACATCAGAAGTACATAAACAGCACTAAAACAAGTCAAGATGGCAGGGAGTGAACAAAAAGGATAATATCTCAGTAGATAGGAAAAGGAGAACAAAGTACAACAACCAAAATGGAGAATATATGACCAAATAGAGCTATAGAATAAATCATGACATGAGCACACTGGTTCAATTGCATACCTGTGCTCAGCTTGTGGAAGAGATAGAGCTTAGTAGGTGATTTGAACTCTGAAAGGGAGAGGACAAAGGGAGTGGGGATAATTTTCGGCTCAGAAGGTGAATGATGGTCCGGAAGTGCGGCATAGCTGGAGAGTGTATTACTACAGAAGGTGCTGTAAACAATCTGTAAAAACCAGGAAGCGTGCCAGGCCAGAAATACGGGATTTGTAGCAGTAGTGGTGCGTGTGCTGTCTAATGGTGGGCCAGCTCTAGTAGACATTTGGTATTCTCTTGCGGGCCAAATATAATTACACTGCGGGCCACATTTAGCCACCGGGCCTGAGTTTGACATTCATGATCTAACTGGTCTTTCCTTTATTCTAGGATATCATAATAAAAATCTACTAGGTACAGCAGGCACAATCAGTCCGAGTTCTCTATTGCCACCAATGTTAAAATGGGTCTAAAAAGATTAAAAAATAAGGCACATGGAAAAGGTTATTGTTACATCTTGATAATTGGCCTTGATATGCATATATCATTTAGTACTCACAGCATTCTAGCATATTTCTTTAGTATTGTTATGTGAGATATTTTGACTCCTTGACCTTACCGTTATCTCATCATCTTCATTCTCTATATCTAAACTGTTTCTGTCCATGGTATATTTTGTTCACTTAGATGCTAATAATTCTGGTACTTCCATATAATCTTTAAAATATTTATATCTTTAATATTTCTTACAAGATCCCATCACCATTCCATATGTTTCCATCCTCTATTAAGATTTATTCTCATTGCTTGTAAATTGGCAAAAAATAAAATATGAAATGTTTCCTAAATTTTGTGTAATTATTTGAATAATAATCCGATTTTCAGAAAATGACATGTAATATATTCAAAGGTAAATTAGGCTTTTCATTTTTATAGTCATTTAAATATCCTGTTTAGCAGCTGAATATTTTGTCCAGACACTACGAAGTAAAATGCTATTTTCAGCCATCAAAGTTCTTATGATTGTGTTGGCATCACAAAAGTATCATATGACGTTGTCCACCGAACACAGGCTTCCCTTTTCCACAAGGGACCTAAGGCAGCTCCCCTCCGACAGGTAACTGATTGGATTAAGAGGCCCAACTGACAGCATGTCTGCTCAGCCATGGAGGCTAATCAACCTCCCCATCCTGCCTGCTAATAAATCCTGCGCTGGGGACCATTCTGCTTGATGATCTCTCCTTTGGGAATTTTTATGGCTTCTCTTGAAGAAAACTATTCTAAGTCTATTAAAACTGCAGGTCTACACTTGTCAGGTATTCTTAGGGAGTCATGGGAAATGCCTATCAACCGGACAGAAGTAGCTATTAAATATTCAAGCATAACAAATTCTTCTTCCGAGGAAATAACAGCATAGACACAGAAGATGAAAATTCCTACACTATCTCTACACACCCCATTTAATGGATAGGTTAACAATTTAAGCAATATTTTTATATGTAAGAAATTGTATTTCTATGTAATTATGCATGGATCTATCTCATATCTGTTATAAGTACTGTTGGGAGAATTCTGTGAAATCTTAAAGGTTTTTTCTTGGCTTGAGGTAAATTTCTCCAGTCACTGCAAAGTGTTAATTCTGACAGTGTGTGCATTCCCATCAATTGTCTGATTGCGTTAGTGGTCGCGTAAACGCCATCATATGATCTGTATACTGATGGTGTCATGCCGACTGTGACAACCCTGCTGGCATCACTGCATGGCCTCCCATCACCCACCTGCTTTTCACACAAACTCACTCACTTCTCCGGTCCATGCTCTGAGTTCTCTCTGCTGCCAGTTCCATGCTGTGTGCCTCATGTCTGCTGCTTGCTCTGTGCATGCTCTGTCTGTGTGCATAGGGGGGCGGCATCGGCAGTTCCTGTGTCTTATTGAGACTGTGAGCACCTTGCTAAGGTGTCCCCGGCCAATTGCCATGAGGCTTCCTGTATTTAAGACATCCCCACCCATTGGTGGGGGCCTGTGCAACTTACTCCATCAGTCAGTTCTTAGCTGCTGAGGTGCCAGGCCCTGTCTTTGTGACTCTTGTGTCTGCCACCCAGTGGGGTGTTGTGCCCTGGTCTGTGTCCTGTGTTTGCCATCCATTGGGGCGTAGTACCCTGGCCTGTGTCCTTGTGTAGCCATCCAGTGGGGCTTTGTACCCTGGCCTGTGTCTGTGTCTCTGTGCCTTGTCCCATTCCTGACTCTGTCTTAGTCTAGTCCTGTTCCTGTGTTCGTTTATGTCCCTGTCTTGATTTGCTTTCTCTGCTGTGCGTACTCTGTGTCATGCTTTGCTCTGCTCTCGGCTCTGCACTCTGTGTCTTGCTTTGCTCTGCTCTCCGCTCTGCACTCTGTGTCTTGCTTTGCTCTGCTCTCGGCTCTGCACTCTGTATCTTGCTTTGCTCCTTGCTCTGCATTCTGTGACCTTGATCTGCACTCTGTGATTTTGCTCTCGGCTCTGCACTCTGTAGCTTTGCTCTGCACTCAGCTCTGCACTCTGACTTTGCTCTGCTCTCTGCTCTGCACTTGGTGTCTTGCTTTGCTCTGCCCTCAGCTTTGCACTGGGTGTCTTGCTTTTCACTGCTCTCGACCCTGCACTCTGTGGTCCTTCTCTGCTCTGTGCTCTACGGCTCCACTCAGCTCTTGCTCTGCGGCTCTGCTCTTTGCGGTTCTACCTGGCTCCGCTCCTTGCGGTTCTACCTGGCTCTGCTCCTTGCGGTTCTACCTGGCTCCACTCCCTGCGGTTCTACCTTGCTTCGCTCCCACGTCTCTGCTCTTGGCTCTGCCTCTTGTGTTTCTGTTTTTGGCTCTGCCTCCTGCTTTTGGCCCCACCTCCTGCATTTCTGTTCTTGACTCTAGCTCCTGTGCTTCCGCTTTGCATCTGCTCTTGTGGTCTTTCTCTACCTATTCATAAGTCCTCCTGTCTGAACAAGTTCCTACCTGTTTTCATATATCTGCCTATATACCGGTCCCTACCGGCTGTGCCAGTGTACCAGTCTTGTCCAACTGTCCTGCCAGAGAGTCTGCTGTGCCCGCCTGCCAGAGTGCAAGCTCTGCCCGCCTGCCTGCCAGTGTCCTAGCCATTCTTGCCAGTGTCTCTGTTGTACCTGTCTGCCTGCCTTTGTCCCAGCCATGCCCACCTGTCTGCTGGAGTGACAGCTGTGTCCGCTTGCCTATCTACTGTATGTTTTGTTCCTCCGGTGGGATCAGCAGCCACAGTCAGGCACCACCCTGGAGTGGTACCTGGTAGCTTCCTGCTGCACAAGTCTGACCTCACCATCAGAGGCTCCAGCAAATACCAAGGAAGCTACTTAGTTACGCCCCTTCCAGAGTAGTCTGGTCTGTGGCACAGTGGAGCCACACCCCCATGCCAACCAGTCTGGGCACAAGAGTGACAGTTTGCACAGGCCATGGTTCCCGCTGAGTCCCATGTCCTTTCACTCTCGGAGCAAGATGCACCAATCATTGTCTCTGATGCTATCTATAATCTACTTCTCGCCTTCAAAAAGCAAGCTCCTGCGGATACTCCAAAGCACTATGGGGAACTGAAGCTGTGCTGTGTGTTCCTGGAGCAGTGAATGCTGAACTTTAAATGGTATACTTCTGATTTCCCCTCTGATCTTTTCAAGGTGGGATACATATTTCCTACCTAGCAGGAGATGCTTTGGAATGGATCAACCCCCTCTTTGAAGCAGGAGATCCCATCATCACGGACTTGGAGGCCTTCCTGGCGGCATTCCGTAAAGTCTTCGATGTGCCTACTTCTGCGTCTCCTGAAAAGTCTTCCCCTCCAAGCTCACAGAGACGGTCCAGACAAAAGAAACCTGTGAGTAAACCGTCACTTCTGTCCATGACCGTCTAAGACACATCTGTTCCACAACCTGCCAAAGCAGCCACCCGAGCAAGATCCAAGAGGTCTAATAAGAGGGGGCAGGCAAATCTGCAGAATGAATCTTGTGCTGAGATTGAAATACTGTATCCCTGTGGTTGTAAAGAACATTTAGATGGTCTCTGCCCTGTGAAGCCTGTTCTCCCAAACCCTGGGCCAGTAGGAGAGGCTGACCCTGGCGAGAGTACTTCCTCTCCATCAAAGTTAATGACTGTTTCTCAGCCTTCTGGGAGCTTTGGTGTGTATTAGCTGCCTGTCATACGGAGTCGGTGTATGGTCTCCATTCTACAGCTCCAGAACTCGGTGTGGGCGTTGTCTGATAATGGCCGAGCCCTGCTAAAGAGCAGTCTAGTCCTGCAAAGACAACTACAGCTCCAATTTGGAGCCTTATACATGAAGAAGTTTGTTTTCCCTATGCTGTCTGTTATGCCCATGGGTCATTCTGAGCCAAGGACTCTACCACCTGCTCTGGTCAAGAGTTCCAGTAAAGTGCTTCATTTGAATCTACCCAGTCTTAAGAAGTGTCTGGTTCCCATGCCTCAAAGACAGTTAGCAGTGTCATTTTCTTCTTCAGCTAGTCGTCAAATCAAGGTGTGCTGACGTCACCGAAGATGGAGAAGCGGTGACTATCTTTCCACACATCTCCAGCGACTATACCAGTAAACAGTCATCGAGTCAAGGTGTGCTGACGTCACCAAAGATGGGGAAGCGGTGGCGATCTCTCTACACATCTCCAACGACTATACTTGTAATCTGTTCCTAGGAACATCCCTGCCGTTTGGATGATTTCTTCTGGATAATGGGCAGAAGATGGTTCCTATGTGGATACATTCAGCGGCCTTGTGGCCAGCTGGTGAAGATTTCAAAACAGAAGCTTGTTCACGTCAATTTTTCTCTGACCCAGTGGAGGTGTTCTCCACACTCATCACCAATGACTTTTATTGTGTTCCGTACCTAAGAAAATCTCTGCTACCTGTCGGACAAAAGTTGAACCCTGTGAGAAGGTTTCCAGTTTTCAAGTGTCCGGCTGGTGAAGATGTTAAGACAGCAGCATTTAAGTCCCTGTTACTTATCAACCTGGAGGAGGTGGTCCAGCTCATTGTGGAAGCTAACCCTGTTGTGCACTAAGAGACTTTGTTTTCTGATTTTCCTGGTGACTCGCCTGCCTTGTTCTACTCTGAAGATGTCATGATGGCCTGGTCTGTGTGTGGACCTATTCTTCTACTGCAGATTATCCTGACGAGCTTTAAGAAGAGGGGCCGTAAAGAGGGGGTACTGTAACAACCCTGCTGGCATCACTGCATGGCTTCCCATCCCCACCTGCTTTTCACGCAAACTCACTCACTTCTCCGGTCCATGCTCTGAGTTCTCTCTGCTGCCAGCTCCATGCTTTGTGCCTCATGTCTGCTGCTTGCTCTGTGCATGCTCTGTCTGTGTGCATAAGGGGCAGCTCCGGCAGTTCCTGTGTCTTATTAAGACTGTGTGCACCTTGATAAGGTGTCCCCAGCCTATTGCCATGAGGCTTCCTGTATTTAATACTTCCCTACCCATTGGTGGGAGCCTGTGCAACTTACTCCCTGTCAGTTCTTAGCTGCTGAGGTGCCTGGCCCTGTTTCTGTGACTCTTGTGTCCGCCACCCAGTGGGGCGTTGTACCCTGGTCTGTGTCCTGTGTTTCCCACCCAGTGGGGCGTAGTACCCTGGCCTGTGTCCTTGTGTAGCCACCCAGTGAGACTTCGTACCCTGGCCTGTGTCCGCCACCCAGGGGGGCATCGTACCCTGGCTTGTGTCCGTATCTCTATGTCTTGTCCTATTCCTGACTCTGTCTTAGTCTAGGCCTGTTCCTGTGTTCGTTTATGTCCCTGTCTTGATTTGCTTTATCTGCTGTGCATACTCTGTGTCTTGCTTTGCTCCGCTCTCGGCTCTGCATTCTGTATCTTGCTTTGTTCCTTGCTCTGCAGTCTGGGACCTTGATCTGCACTCTGTGGTTTTGCTCTCGGCTCTGCACTCTGACTTTGCTCTGCTCTCTGCTCTGCACTTGGTGTCTTGCTTTGCTCTTCTTCTCAGCTCTGCACTTGGTGTCTTGCTTTTTGCCGCTCTCGGCTCTGCACTCTGTGGTCCTTCTCTGCTCTGCGGCTCCGCTCAGCATTTGCTCTGTAGCTCCGCTCCTTGTGGTTCTACCTGGCTCCGCTCCTTGTGGTTCTACCTGGCTCCACTCCTTGCGATTCTACTTGGCTCCACTCCCTGTGGTTCTACCTGGGTCCGCTCCTACGTCTCTGCCTCTTGCGTTTCTGTTCTTGGCTCAGTCTCCTGCTCTTGGCCCCGCCTACTGCGTTTCTGTTCTTGGCTCTAGCTCCTGTGCTTCCGCTTTGCATCCCCTCTTGTGGTCTTTCTCTACCTATTCATAAGTCCTCCTGTCTGAACAGGTTCCTACCTGTTTTCATATATCTGCCTATATACCGGTCCTTACTGGCCCTGCCAGTGTACCAGTCTTGTCCGTCTGTCTTGCCAGAGCATCTGCTGTGCCCGCCTGCCAGAGTGCCAGCTGTGCCCACCTGCCTACCAGTGTCCTAGCTGTTCCTGCCAGTGTATCTGTTGTACCCGTCTGCCTGCCTGTTTCCCAGCCATGCCCACCTGTCAGCCAGAGTGCCAGCTGTGCCCGCTTGCCTATCTATGTTCTGTTCCTCCAGTGGGATCAGCAGCCACAGTCAGGCACCACCCTGGAGTGGTACCTGGTAGCTTCCTGCCGCACAAGCTTGACCTCACCATCAGAGGCTCCAGCGAATACCAAGGAAGCTACTTAGTTACGCCCTTCCAGAGTAGTCTGGTCTGTGGCACAGTGGGGCCACACCCCCGCACGCCCGCGCCAACCAGTCTAGGCGTGAGCGTGACAGCCGACAAAATTTACATAGGCTTTTCTCAATGTTATATTGAGAGAAGTGGATGAGAACCATTTGACATGTGATTGCCAGTATGCAAATCACATACTGGCAGTTATGTTGTTGGCAATTGAAGGGAATCCTGACTGTGTGCATATTACAGACTGTCAGGATTTCCAAACTACTGTCACATAGAGCGTTTGCAGAAATTTACCTTATAGGGAATTTGTCATCAGGTTTTTGCTACCTAATCTGAGAGCAGCATAATGTAATGACAGAGGAACGATTTATTAAGACTGGCATATCGCTTGCTGGAGTACACTGACCCTGTGCCAGTTAATGAATCTGGTGTGTCTGGTAACCCCGGCTGGCGTACATTTTAGGAGTAAGTTACATCATAGTCACGAGCTCTGTATAACCCCGCCCCCACCACTGATTGGCAGTTTTATGTGTACACTGTACATGGATAGAATGCTGCCAATCAGTGGTGGGGCGGGGTTATACTGAGGTCAAGGTTCGGAGAACTGGTGGATCTGTAGCAGATAAAACAGAGATGTTGTCATAATGACAGAAAGCAGCCCAGTAAGTGATATATCTTTGGAATCGGGATCTCTGCCCTTACCTTATGCTGCCCTCAGATGAGGTGGTAAAGCTTTGTGACAGATTCTCTTTAACCCTTGGTTTAGCACTGTACTTTATATTACAGTAGCATCACTTAGTAAAAACAGCCCCTGGTATTGTAAGAAAATGAAAAATACACACTAATAATATGCGAAAAGCTGTGAACACATTTAGAAATATTGAGAGACACAGCCATTTCTGTAGAATTTGATTGCTTTTAGAAATCATGCATTATTAAATCTTGCATTGCATAATTTGGCATGGAAAATGGCACAAAAAGGCTATAACATTTCTTTAATGAAGTATAGAAACTTTTACAACATAGAAAACATTTCATGTTCATCAGTGTATAAGAAGTGGATGAGATATGTTTTTGCATCATAATGTGATTTGAGCCTTAAAATTAACATCTGTTTTTGAAATTTTATGACTTTATTTAAAACTTTGTTTTTTGTCATATTATTAGCTAGGAGAAGAACACCAGGTAAGTTCTTTCATTCATTAATTTTCTCCTGCCATTGTATTCAGTAGATGGCGAAAATGAAGAACAGCTGCTGTTATCTTCTGGCGAAGTTTAATTTAAAAACCTTTCATGATTCTTAAATAATCCAGCATTCCCTTTTGTAATTTTTTTAGAAATTCCTTATGCAAAAAATATGCTTTTGTAGAAAAGAGTGAATGGTAAGCAAGATAGTGATAGGTATGGACATTAAGATGGCAGGTTGAAAAATCTAATAATTAGCATGGATCGAGCTATTGTGATGGTTAATCTTACATGTTTGCAATGTAAAGTTTTATACAATTAAATAGAAACAAATATAATAAAGTTATATTTCACAGAATTAAGTGATGGCATATTGTTAAGATTAATTATTGCTTGGGGTCCAACTCTTGAGAAAATTAAAAAGGCTTCAAAACTTCCACCCTATCACAATATTATTTCCTTTGCACTAGGGCATTTCTGGCCACCTGATGTAGCACTTGTCCATTTAAGTGAAGAGGATAGACAGCAGTTTCCCACACACAGTTCTGTGAATGGAAAAAACTGTCAAGAGTAGCAATGATCAGGGACTTTCATTCATAGATAGTGTTGAGCAACACCTTCAGATACCGGGAAATATCGGATCCGATACCGGATCCGATACCGGAAACCAATGCAAGTCAATGGGACACAAATATCGGAATAAAAATAAACCCTTTCTTTCCTTGCACATCCAGTTCCGGAGGAAGGAAAAGTGTGGGCGGTGCATGGGCGGAGACTGCGTGTCTGTGTGAGCGGGCGGGGTCTGTGCGGGACCGTGGGGGTCTGTACGGGCTGCTGGGAGTCTGTGCAGGCCTTTCGGGGGTTGGTGCAAGCTGCCGGTGGTCTGTACGGGCCTGCCGGGGGTCTGTGTGGGCCTCTCAGGGGTCGGTGCGGGCTGCTGGGGGTCTGTGTGGGCCTGCCGGGGGTCCGTACGGGCCAAGTCCCATCAGGTTATGACTACTACAATGACAGTGATTGACACATTAGCCAATGCTGGGACAGTAGAAGTCCCATCATCCGGCTAATGTGTTGAATGTAAAAAAAAGCACAAACATACATACTACATACATACAACATACTATATACTACATACATACAACATACTATATACTACATACATACAACATACTATATACTACATACATACAACATACTATATACTACATACATACAACATACATACAACATACATACAACATACATACAACATACCACATACATACAACATACATACAACATACATACAACATACATACAGTTGTGGCCAAAAGTATTGACACCCCTGCAATTCTGTCAGATAATACTCAATTTCTTCCTGAAATTGATTGCAATCACAAATTTTATGGTATTATTATACTCCTGTGTAGCGGTGGGATATGGAATAATAAGGTGTTAATGTCACCTTGCTATTGTAAGGTGACATTAAGCCGGATTAAAATGAAGAGGCGTCAATAAGACGCCTATCCATTATTAATCCTAGAGTAGGGAAAGAGTTAAAAACAAAATAAAGACACAGCCAGAAAAAAGTATTTTAATATTCTTAATTTAACCATACTTACCATACTTCAGCGCCTGCAAAAAACGTAAAACAATAAACCGTATACTACCTGTCCACCGTAGTCCAATTAATAACGAGTGTCCCTCGACGATCTCCCCTATAGAACAGTGACATCGGGTGATGTGACTGCTCTATAGGACCTTCAGTGACACACTGACAGGAGACAATGGCTCCTGCAGTGCATCACTGAGAGGTTACTATAGCTCACTGGTCTCACTTTATAGCATTTGCTGCGTGGGAAATTTCTCACATAGCAATGCCAAAAGTGAGACTAGGGACTTTTTTTTACAGTGGCGGAGGAATACAGTGCGGATGGATACCTTCCTCCTGTCATTGTATTCCGGCAGCTGTGCTTGCTCTGCCTGTGAGCAGTGCATGATGTCCCTGCCATGCACTGCTTAGTTATAAGCATTAAACAGCTGCTGGCACCAGAGCAGGATGCTGCGACTGTGAGGGAGTAGAGGAAGGTAAGAGAAAAGGTTTGTTTTTTTTAGTCTTTTCTGATGGGGCCATGGATACCATGACTGGGATGGGGCCAATCATACCAGGAACTGGATGGGGCCAATCAATCATACCAGGAATGGGAATGGGCCAATCAATCATACCAGGAACTGGATGGGGCCAATCAATCATACCAGGAATGGGATGGGGCCAAGCAATCATACCAAGAAAGAGATGGGGCCAATCAATCATACCAGGAACAGTATGGGGCCAATCAAACATATCAGAATAAGAATGGGACCATGCATACCAGAAATGGGATGGGGCCAATCATACCAAAATAAAGATGGGGCCATGCATACCAGGATGGTGATGAGGGCCATGCATACCAGGATAGGGATGATGGGACCATATTTACCAGGATCGGTGATCTTAAGTACAGAATTGACCACATTTTTTGCTTCAGTTTTTTTTCCTAATTTCCTCCTCTAAAACCTAGGTGAGTCTTATGGTTTGGTGCGTCTTATAGTCTAAAATAAATGGTATATATCTTAATATATACATGCCTTGTAATGTCTTCACATCCTGTTCCGTCCAAATGTGTCCGTACCCCAGGATTCCAAATGTCAGAAGTTCATTGACTGCCATTTTGGAACACCCAACTGATGGGTGTCTCAATATGGAAACTGCTGGTGGTACCAGCCTCTTGCGCGGTACCACCAGCGGAACACCGTCGCATCACACACACACAAACAAACACTGTAAATGCCGTACGCATGATACACACACACACACACTCTGTATATGCCGTACACACCACAGACACTCAAACACTGTATACGATGAACAAAAGTTATTTTTAAAAATTGTCAGTGTCTGACCGTGTACGGAGCATACCACATCTCCTGGGCAGGGGAGGAAGCAAAAGCCAATACTGACATTACAGCAGGGGATCACACAGGATTCATTTTGTGAGGTAAAATATTTCACTGTTTTTAAACAATATTTTACCTCACAAAATGTATCCTCTGCGATCTCCTGCGGTAATGTCAGTATTATCTTTTGCTTCTTCCCCTGCCCAGAAGCTGTGGTATGTTCTGTACACGGTCAAACACAGACAATTTTTAAAATGAACTTTCATTCGTGGGAAACCTCTTTAAGAAAATATCAACGCCAACATGGCTCCTTTTAAAAAGTACACCAATAGCAATGAAAGGAAAGCAGCAAAGGCACAAGGTCGAAGACAACAACGGGCAAATTAGACTCTTGAAGTGCAACAGCATGGCTGGGACAAAAACATTGCATATAAGAGTGGATAGGTGGGTGAGCACATGGGGGGAGAGATTCTCAATGCTGCCAAGCCTGCCCCTATTGTGACACTACCACCCTCCCAATACGATATACCTCCATCGAATATATATATATAAATATATATATATATACACTGGGTACGGAGAGTATTCATACCCCTTTAAATTTTCACTCTTTCATTGCAGCGATTTGGTAAATTCAAAAAAGCTCAATTTTTTCCACATTAATGTACACTCTGCACCCCATCTTGACTGAAAAAAACAGAAATGTAGAAATTTTTGCAAATTTAATAAAAAAGAAAACAAGTATAACATGGTCATAAGTACTCAGACCCTTTGCTCAGACACTCATATTTAAGTCACATTCTGTCCAATTCCTTGTGATCCTCCTTGAGATGGTTCTACTCCTTCGTTGGAGTCCAGCTGCATTTAATGAAACTGATAGGATGTGATTTGGAAAAGCACACACCTGTCTATATAAGACTTCACAGATCACAGTGCATGTCAGACCAAATGAGAAATATGAGGTCAAAGGAACTGGCCAAGGAGCTCAGAGACAGAATTGTGGCAAGAAACAGATCTGCCAAGATCACTGTGGCTGAGCTCCAAAAAGTTCCACAAAGTCAAGTATCACTGCAACTCTCCACCAATCGAGCCTTTATGTCAGAGTGGCATGAAAGAAACCTCTCATTAGTGCAAGACATATGAAAGCCCACAGAGAGTTTGCTAAAAAACACATGAAGGACTCCCAGACTATGAGAAAAAAGATTCTCTGTTCTGATGAGATGAAGATAGACCTTTTAGGTGATAATTCTAAGCGGTATGTGTGGAGAAAACCAGGTACTGCTCATCACCTGCCCAATATAATCCCAACAGTGAAACATGGTGGTGGCAGCATCATGTTATAGGGGTGTTTTTCAGCTGCAGGGACAGTATGACTGGTTGACTTTGAAGGAAACATGAATGCTGTGAAGTACAGAGATATCCTGGATTAAAACCTCTTCCAGAGTACTCTGGACCTCAGACTTGGCTGAAGGTTCACGTTCCAACAAGACAATGACCCTAAGCAGACAGCTAAAGTAACAAAGGAGTGGCTTCAGAACAACTGTATGACCATTCTTGACTGGCCCAGCCAGTGCCCTGACCTAAACCCAATTGACCATCTCTGGAGAGACCTGAAAATGGCTGTCCACCAACATTCACCATTCAACCTGACAGAACTGGAGAGGATCTGCAAGAAACAATGGCAGAGGATCCCCAAAACCAGGTGTGAAAAACTTGTTGCATCATTCCCAAGAAGACTCATGGCTGTACTAGCTCAAAAGGGTGCGTCTACTCAATACTGAGCAAAGGGTCTGAATACTTATGACCATGTGATATTTCAATTTTTCTTCTTTAATAAATTAGCAAAAATGACTACATTTCTGTTTTTTTCAGTCAAGATGAGGTGCAGAGTGTACATAAATGAGAAAAAAATGCACTTTTTTGAATTTACCAAACGGCTGCAATGAAACAAAAAGTGAAAAATGTAAAGAGGTCTGAATGGAAGTGATCACAAAAATGTCATGAACCCGAAAATGGTACCAATAAAAACATCAACTTGTCCCTCAAAAAACAAACTCTCACATAACTCTATCAGCAAAAATATGGAAAAATTATAGCTCTCAAGATATGGTGATGTAAAAAAAACTAGTTTTTGAAAACAAAAAAGGCGTCTTTTAGTGTGTGACAAGCAGCCAAGCACAAAACTCAATATAAATCTGGTATCGCTGTAATTGCACTGACCTGAAGAATAAAGTCATCTAATCATTTATACCACATGAGGAACGCCATAAAAAATAAATGAAACCAATTCTTTACCTGCTTCTGATTTGTTCATTCTGCCACCCAAAGATCATGGTAATACTCGGCTCACATTTATTCTGCGCCCTAGGCTGAGCACTTACACCAGGATTTCCATGTAAATCTCAGAAATATGTGATTCAGATGGAACCCCTGGCGGGAGGCAGATGGAGCCACTTTGGATGCTTGTCTGGCCTGTGATGTGGTGGCATCCATCTTTTTGTTAGGAGTGCATAAAAGTGTAGTTGGCCTCAGTTTTCTGCACCTCTGAAAAAAGGACACTGCTGAACAGAGGCCAGACGGAGGCCTAAGTAACTCTGCTGCCTCATTATAGTGAGTGACTGCCTTGGGGTTTTCATCTGAATTGCATCAGTCGGTGATTTAAAGGAAAACCCCGATGTAAGTGCTCAGTACAGAGCGCTGGAAAAATGTGATCCAAATTGTTATGTAAAATGTTTCCAATAAAATCTTCAACTCAATCCACAAAAATATCAAGTCCCCACTCAGGTCCGTCATTTGTTAATGAAAATATAGGGGGTTTCCACATTTCAGGTAGCACAAAGGCTCTGGAAAAGTGAAATGGGTCTCTTATGGAGGGTTCTACTGTTCTGGCATCTCAGGGGCCCTGCCAAAGTGACATGGCACGCTCAAACCAGTCTATCAAAATGTGAACTCCAATATGGCCCTCCTTCCCTTCTGAGCTTTGCACTATGCCTCAAAAAAAATTTTGATCACATATGGGGTATCAGCGTACTCAGGAGAAATTGCATAACAAATTTTCGGGTCCAGTATCTACTGCCATCCTTGTGAAAATAAAAAAAAAATGGGGCTAAAATATTTCTGTGGGAAAAAAATAGTTTTATACATTTTTACTGTTATATGTTATAAACTTCTGTGAACTAGTTCAGGGTTCAAGGTGCTCACCACACATCTAGATACCTTTTCTGAGAGGTCTAGCTTCCAAAATGGTGTCACTTGTCAGGGTTTTCCACTGTTTAGGCACATCAGGGGCTCTCAAAACGAGACATGACATCGGCAGACCATTCCATCAAATTCTGCGTTCCACAACGTGATTACTTTTTTTCTGAGCCCTGTCTTGAGCCTAAACAGAAGTGTTCTCCAACACATTGGTTATCAGCGTACTCAGGAGAAATTGATCAACAAATGCAAAATTTGGGGCTAAAAACATTTTATAATTTTTTTTATTTTCATGGCTCAATGTTATAAACTTCTGTGAAACCCCTGGGGTTTAAGGTCAACTTTTAACCCTTATAGCTTCCTAACTAAATTTTTTTATTAAGTATTTTAATTCTGATTTAGGGGCATAAAAATTACAAGTTTGAAAATTGCTAAATTTTCTACATTTTTGTCAAGTTTCTGTTTTTTTCACAAATAAATGCAAGTCATATCGAAGAAATTTTACCACAATCATGAAGTGCAATATGTCACGAGAAAACAGTCTCAGAATCAGTGGGATCCATTAAAGTGTTTCAAAGTTATTACCACATAAACAGAGAATGGTCAGAATTGTAAAATTTGGCCCAGTCATGAAGGTGAAAACAAGCTCGGGGATGATTAAAATACTTTTGTGACTTGCGTTCTCTGGTTTATTGCCTTGTTGAATGACCCTCGTTCACTTGGGATTCAGCTCATGGACAGATGTGCT
This sequence comes from Ranitomeya imitator, assembly GCF_032444005.1. Lineage (NCBI taxonomy): Eukaryota > Metazoa > Chordata > Amphibia > Anura > Dendrobatidae > Ranitomeya > Ranitomeya imitator. The sequence goes on from NC_091282.1 coordinate 532,949,209, forward strand.
GACATTTTCCTTTAGAATTTGCTAATGAAATTCAAAATTCATTGTTACCACGCCATGCCAAGCCATGATACTACCACAACTATGTTTCACAATAGATTTGAGTTTATCATGCTGTAATACAGCATTTTTCTTTCTCCAAATATAACACCTTTAATTGCAACTAAAAAGCTCTATTGTGGTTCTATCCATCCTCAAAATATTGTTCCATTAGCCTTCTGGCAACTCCAGGTGATCTTTAGCATGCAGGAGACAGGCAGCCATGTTATTTTAGAGAGCAGTGACTTCCTCCTTTCAATCCTGCCAAGTACAGCATTGTTTTTCTGTACCATCCTGGGTGTGAATTAATGAACATTAACACTAGCTAATGTGAGAAATGCTTTTAGTTTTTTAGAAGTTACCTTGACTTTCTTTGTGACCTTGTGGAATATTTTATGACTTTGGCTTGGAGTTATCATTGTTGTTCGACCACTCCTGTTGAAAATTAATCTCATCCATTTTTGAGGAACATCAACAAACTCTACTAAGATCCTCAGAAATCTCCTGTGTTTGTGCCATGATACATTTGCATAAGCGTGTGCTGTAAACAGGTCACTCACACCTGATTGACATCCCATTGATTGAAAACTCCAGACTCTAATTTCACTTCTAGTCAGTTATTCTTAAAGGTTTTCATACTTTAGTCGCTCACAGACATGTCATTTTAAATAATTTTAGATAGAATATATTTCATTAGAAAAAAATTAAAAAGTCTAATTTTTTTTACTCCTTTGTTTGATTTTGCTCTTTTTATCTACTTTTAAGATTTGGGAGAAAATCTGTTATGGTTCTTCTTTAACCCCTTTCTGACCTCGGACGGGATAGTACGTCCGAGGTCAGATCCCCTGCTTTAATGCAGGGCTCCGCGGTGAGCACGCATCAAAGCCGGGACATGTCAGCTGTTTTGAACAGCTGACATGTGCCCGGAATAGGCGCGGGCAGAATCGCGATCTGCCCGCACCTATTAACTAGTTAAATGCCGCTGTCAAACGCAGACAGCGGCATTTAACTACCGCTTCCGGCCGGGCGGCCGGAAATGACGTCATCGCCGACCCCCGTCATATGATCGAGGGTCGGCGATGCATCAGGATGGTAACCATAGAGGTCCTAGAGACCTCTATGGTTACTGATCACCGGTGGCTGTGAGCGCCACCCTGTGGTCGGCGCTCACAGCACACCTCCATTTCTGCTACATAGTAGCGATCAGCAGATCGCTGCTATGTAGCAGAGGCGATCGAGTTGTGCCTGCTTCTAGCCTCCCATGGAGGCTATTGAAGCATGGCAAAAGTAAAAAAAAAAAGTTAAAAAAAATGTGAAAAAAATAAAAAAAATATAAAAGTTTAAATCACCCCCCTTTCGCCCCAATCAAAATAAATCAATAAAAAAAATCAAATCTACACATATTTGGTATCGCCGCACTCAAAATCGCCCGATCTATCAATTAAAAAAAAGCATTAATCTGATTGCTAAACGGCGTAGCAAGAAAAAAATTCGAAACGCCAGAATTACGTTTTTTTTAGGTCGCCGCGACATTGCATTAAAATGCAATAACGGGCGATCAAAAGAACATATCTGCACCAAAATGCTATCATTATAAATATCATCTCGGCATGCAAAAAATAAGCCCTCAACCGACCCCAGATCACGAAAAATGGAGACGCTACGAGTATCGGAAAATGGCACAATTCTTTTTTTTTTTTTTTTAGCAAAGTTTGGAATTTTTTTTCACCACTTAGATAAAAAATAACCTAGTCATGTTAGGTGTCTATGAACTCGTACTGACTTGGAGAATCATAATGGCAGGTCAGTTTTAGCATTTAGTGAACCTAGCAAAAAAGCCAAACAAAAAACAAGTGTGGGATTGCACTTTTTTTGCAATTTCACCGCACTTGGAATTTTTTTCCCGTTTTCTAGCACATGACATGCTAAAACCAATGATGTCGTTCAAAAGAACAACTCATTCCGCAAAAAATAAGCCCTCACATGGCCAAATTGACGGAAAAATAAAAAAGTTATGGCTCTGGGAAGGAGGGGAGTGAAAAACGAACACGGAAAAACGAAAAATCCCAAGGTCATGAAGGGGTTAATCCCCACTGGAAGTTTTGTATTAATTAGATTTTTTTGAACAGTGGCAGGACTGGACACTGGGTCCTCTCCTCTCTGCCTGTGATTTCCAGTCCCTCTGCTTGCCTCCAGTCTTTGGATGACATGTCACTAGTTTTTCAGCGCCTGCCTCCTCTGTCTCTTTCACTTTGGGCTTATGCAGATTCATATGTACTGTGCTATTTGATGCTAACATGACCTGTCCATTGTAAGGAGCAAGATGTTTATTTCTTCTTTTATCCTTATTTATTTCCTTATATGGTTTTAAAGTGGTTGTCTCAAGATGCAGCTTCAGAAGTACATCTATCCTGTCTTTCCCAGTGTGTTGCGCTTTTGAAAATTGACAGTTCATACCACTAGCATGATTTTGCCCCCTGTGCGAACTGTACTCCCGCCCAGGTTGAAAACAGAGGCAGTTTTGCCTCTGCATCATGGAAGAAGAGGAGGTAATGAGGCTTGTAAGATTCAGCGAACCGGCCAGCCTCAGTGTGACGCTGCAAGGTAATTGGCAAGGTTGGGACTGAAGGGTTGCTGATTCCCTAGGTAAAGAGATTGAAAATCCTTCCATTTTTCAGAATAGTGAGAAATTTCAATAAGGGATAAATTGGAAAGTTGCTTGTCTTTACAATTCTGTTTTGCAATTTTACCCTTGTATAAACTTAAGAAGGCCCCTCTAAACTCTATATGAAGATTATTACTATACTGACATATTCAATAACTGTCTAAAGAGCACTTATTTGATTTTAGACATGCCTTATCAGAATTGTTGTTTTAGCAATCATGGTATCACTGACAACACAACAGCTTTGTAGGAGCTCGCCGTACCCCACTACTGCGGGACGAACAAATTGAAGCCGTTGTCAGATTGATGGCAGCTAACGCATCGACTTCAATTAGTTCCAGATCCTCTCAGGTCCAGAGAACTGAAGATCACCCATCTGTCTCTTCACCACCTGCCAAATTGCCCAGGCAGTCAGAGAGCCCTGGACAGGAGCCATCCCTACTTCTGTTCTCTGAATCTGTTGGCTTGGAAAGAGGGGGCCAGCCAAGCAGCATTCGAGAATCTAATGAAGAGGTAGTATGCAGTGATGCACAATGGCTTTGTCTCTCTGAATCTGAAGAGGCGGGTGGGCCAGTGCCTACGGTCAGCACACCTCAGTAGGCATCTGATGATGAGACTTAGCTGCCGCTCTCTGGTGCATACTGTGCTGTTGAGACTACCCAGGAGAAGCAGTCATTTGAAGAGGGTAGCGTAGATGATGATGTCCTTGACCCATCATGGCGTGAGGTACAGGAAGGTGGTGGGAGCAGCTCTGAGGAAGATATTCCCGGAACAGCCAAAAAAGGAGGGAGAGGGAGGAGGCAGACTCTGTTGCCTGTAGCCTCCACTTCGGAACCCATTAGGAGCATGCCTCTTCCTAAACCCAAAATGGGCGCTCCCAAGACTTGCAGTGCCTGGTCCTTTTTTGACACAGTTGCAGATGACATTTGCTTTATCAAATGCAAGCTGTGTAATCAGTAAGTTAAAAGAGGGAAAAGTGTCAGCAACCTCAATACCACAAATATGTGGAAACATGTGCGGACCAAGCACGTGATGGAGTTACAAAGACACACTGAAGACCAACCTACAGCACCAACTACCACCTCTTCAGCTCATGTTGTAGCCTCTCATCCAGCTCACACACAGCTGGTTCGGCTTCCTCACAGGATCGCCATGGAAGAACCTCTGGCACTGTAGTACAGACACAGTGTCATTCCACCCACAGCACCACGTTCCCTGTCATCCTCACACTCCCGGGCCAGTCTACAGCCATCGGTATAAACTATGCAGGAGGTGTGTGTTAAATCCGCACTGCCTTAATGATGAAGTTCCAAGGATAATAAATTTAAAAGGTGGTTTATTCAATATAATATTGTCATACGGCCGTTGATCGGCTTGTGGATCTGCAGCAGCCAAAATCGCTACATGCTTTTCATTCAACAAAATCATGTGAGCAATTCTAAGAAAGCTCTCTTGGATATCTAGAGGATAAGACCCTATTTTTGCGCTTTGTGTCTCCATTTTTTTTTTCCTATAGCTACAGCCATCGGTAGCACAGGCATGGAAGAAAAGGCGCCCATACTAGGCAAACCACCCCTGAGCACAGGCTCTGAATGCTGGCATTGCAAAATTACTGTCCCTTGAAATGCTCTCATTCAGGCTGGTGGAGACTGACACCTTCCGTGAGAATGGTCTACAGAGATGTTCTTATATCCTCATTGACATGCTGATAGAACAGGATAACCTAGTGTTAACACAAATTAGGGAGGACATAAAGAAAAAAGAAGTGGATTTGAACACTTTTGATATAAAGACTCAGGTAGATCCATTTAAAATCCATCTAAAGGAATTAATAGACAAATATGAGAGAGACATCATCAAGGGTAAGAAAAACAAATTCCAACGGGACAAGCTGGATATGGAGAAACAGAGGATGTATAAATGGACGCATCAAGGGAACAGGAGGAGGTTCAACATGAGGATATAAACAAATGAAGGAGGTGTGTCCAATAATGATATAGGCCCTAGTGCGAGTAGTGATTTTTTATCTATGGACACAAGCGACCGAGAAAGCAGCATAGAAGGGGGCGAAGAAAACCCGCGAAATCGCACCAAGAGAAATCGAAACCTCAGGGTCTGGTCTCCGAGCACGAGACAAGAAACACGTCTCGGCAATCGGAAACGATTTTGAACATGGACTACCCCATTGAGGAATCCAGTAATGATGCGAACAAACTACGCATCATTAACCTTTCTACATATCAGCTATCAGAAACAGAAATAAATCTACTAACCAAGGGGCTGTCCTTTTCACCTATGTGTGGCCTGGACAAATTTGAATTAACCAAAGACCTTTACTTGTTTTGTAGACAACTAACATTTAAAATCCTATATCACCAACCATCTTTAATAGATGAACTTCCAGACCAGGACAGACAAACCTTTAGAGATCTGTTGGATCTTCTATCTTAGAATGACAACACACAGGGAAGAAAAAGATTCAATGGCAGACTTCCATCTCGGGCAACTCCAAAATTCTCTATGTGTCCTGCCATACAGGTATTTTTTGATACTATGACATAAAAAGATTACAGTTGGACAAGAATAATCAAAACAATCTGACATTGGAAGAAAGACAAGCACTATCCAATTTGAAAAACAATGATTCATTTGAAATAAAAGAAGCGGATAAAGGTGGAAACATCGTGCTGTGGCCAAAAAATATGTACTGCCAAGAAGCAAGACGCCAACTGGACAATACTCAGTATTATCAAAAACTACCCACAGATCCCACTTCCATTTTTAAGACCCAACTAGACAAGCTATTATGGAGGGCATTCTCTTGTGGTATTATAGATAAAAGGGAACGAGAATACCTAACTACAACTCATCCAGTGATTCCAACTTTTTACCTGGTGCCAAAAATACACAAGTCCATCAGTTTGCCACCTGGTAGACCTATCGTGTCTGGATTGGGGGGGCTCTATGAGAAACCATGTTCCTATCTCGATTTTTTCTTACAGCCAATGGTGAAGTCCTTGAACTCCTATGTACGTGACTCATCGCATCTCATAGAATTGTGCCAAGCTTTGGAGGTACCAGACAATGCGATCCTAGTGACCCTTGATGTGGAAGCGCTAAATACAAACATCGAACACAAACAAGGTATGATAACAACCTCCTATTTTTTGGAGAAACAGTCCACAGGGGATAGAGGACATGATACCTTTATTTTGGAATTACTCAAGATTATATTGGAGAAAAATTATTTTGTGTTTGACAGGATCTACTACAAACAAGTCTCAGGTACAGCCATGGGGGCAAAATGTGCGCCCTCATACGCCAACCTCTTTATGGGGTGGTGGGAGGAGACTCATGTACAAAAACTCCATGATTTTTCAACACATGTGGTAAAATGGTTACGATACATCGACGATATTATCATTATTTGGTCTGGGTCGTCCGAGGAGTTATCCACATTTATAGAAGGGCTTAACAACAATTGTTGGAATATCAAACTTACTTGTGCTTTTTCCACTGTTTCAGTTGATTTCCTGGACTTAAAGCTGTCGATTGATCGGAATCACATAACCACCACGCTATTTAGGAAACAGACGGCTTCAAACAATCTTTTACACTTTGAGAGTTTCCACCCAGTACATCTACGCAAAGGTATTCCAAAAGGACAATTCCTTAGACTGAGGAGGAATTGTAGTCGAAGGGAGGATTTCCTCACTGAGTCTCGATATCTGACCAATAGGTTTCGTGAACGTGGATACCCTCGGAAGACTATTTCAGGAGCTTTCGAATTCTCAAAAGGAAAAACAAGAGAGGAGGCTTTAAGACCCAGGGTAAGATCAGAATCTAACAAACTCAATCTGATTACTAAATTTAATAATCAGTGGAATGATATATACCACATATTGAATGCCAACTGGGGGATCCTGAGGAGTGAGCCTAGACTAAGACCATTTATTGGGGATCGTCCTAAAGTGGTGGCTAGAAGGGCAAAAAATCTAAAGGACTACCTTACGAATAGCCACTTTAAATGCCCCACTGTTAAATTGAGGACAAGCCATCCCATCAAGGGATCTTTTCCTTGTGGTAACTGTTCAGTTTGTCCACGGATGATTGCAAGCAAGGGTATCTCACTTCCTCATTTGTCCACACAGGTACAGTCAAAAGCGTACTTTAACTGCCGGTCACGCAATTTGGCTTACGCATTGATTTGTGGCTGTGACAAAATTTACGTAGGACAAACAACGCAGGAACTCCGGCGGAGAGCCCAGCAACACCTATCAAATATTGCGACAGCAAGATTGGATAAATCAAAAGGTAAAGCAATCACCTCGGTGGCAACACACTTTTTTGAGGTTCATGCAGGTTCAGGGGACTTCTTACGAGTAATGGGCTTAGAGGGGGTCAACATGAATATAAGAGGGGGAGATCGAACAGAAGACCTTCTTCGTCGTGAAGCAAGGTGGATTTATGAGTTAAATAGCCTCACACCAGATGGCCTCAATGAGGAGCTACTCTATTCTGGTTTTTACAAAAAGAAATAGCTCTAGGTTGGGGCCATCTTCCTCATGTTGACCTCCGTTGCTATGGGAGTTTGGAGCATGGTTTTTCATTTGGTTTCCTCTTATTATATATATTTTTTTTTTCTCCCCCTTTGTTTAGTTACTTAGCACGAGAGAGACTCCATGGGCCAATGAAGTTTTGGAGCTTGTATTCACAGAAAGACTAGAGATCTGGATACCAATCCAAGGACCTTGGACATAAATTTCTTCTACACAAGTGGAATGGGTCATCAAAATATTATTTGGAATAACTATATCATATGTAACAATAATTATCAATATATATATATATTTTTACATCTTTGCTCTTATACACACCAATAGGGTTTCTATTGATGGTGATATGATACACCAATGTATGTTGGTTTGGGATGTATTTCTAAGGTCCTTTTATGTAATACTGTCCACTAATGTTAAGACTTCTATATGATCTTAGCAATTATTAACATTGCCCATATACTTACCATTTGGCTTGCCCCTTCCCCCCCCAATACCCAATAACAATTATTATTAATATTTAGTATCTCAATACTCAAATATGGGCTTCCTACAGAGAATCTATATAGACGCATATGACACCTAGTGCGTACATTGGCATTTACTTTCTTGCCGCCTGTATATCTACCTAATGGGCTGTTGTCCTTCATAAACAGATAACGCCCAAGTGCATATTTTTCTTTTATTTTTTTCAGTTTTTATTTTTTCTTTTTACACATTTTCTTTATTTTTTTACAACAAAAAGCAGTATTTATAAACCTATAAGTATAAAAAATGAGCATTTTTTGCCGGACTACAATTTTTATTTGCCATTATTGCTAGAGGCATTCAATGGACTGTGTATTTCTGATAAATAGCGCACAAGCGTACTTTTTGCTGGTGGGATATGTTTTCTATAATTGTAAATGCCCAAACACTCTGTATAATATTGTTGCTATAGGCACTCAAATGGGCCGTTTTTCTGATATACAGCGCAGAAGCGTACTTTGATCTGCGGCACTTGTTCCAAACAAATCTTGAAATGCGTAAACACAACAAACCTTGAAATGCGTAAACAATTCAGGTGTAAACATCAGTATTTCCCGTTTTATTTACATACGGGTGCATTTTAAACAAAATTTCCTATAACAAACTAGCGCAAGCGCAGTTCTTCATATTGTGCTTTGTAAATAGCGACACTCACAGATGGGTGAAGAGTGAATATTTGCTGCGCAAGCGCATATAGGAATCAAGGTTGCCGTGATATGTACGCAGGCGCAGTATGGCCTGTGACCGGAGACTTCTATTTCTGGGTTGCCTAAACATGCCAGTGACGCCGGCCGCAACCGCTTCCTTCAGCTGTGTGGAGGCTGACTGGATTAATTAAGGTATCTATAAAATTTTAGTAGCACTCACATTTGACATTACCACCTTGAGAAAGACACCTCAGCGTGTCGGAACGCGTGGGTTCTGTAATCCAACTCATTGTTCCCGGACTACACTGCTGCATTCAGGAACAAGGGGTGACGCTAGTGGACTGTAGGACTGATCAGGGTGAAGTATGGGACGTATTTAACCCTATATTTCCAGTTCTATATCATGTCAAGGATATTACATGCTTTATTTCAGGCATAAACATCTCTGTAGACCTCCGTGTGGAGTGCATAATTAGTTTAACTGTCTGCATTGTTGCACATTTTGGCTCACCCTGTTTTCACTATATGGTCCTTATATACTGCATGTATGGTATTGTGATCAGTTTGCAGCATATTATATATATATATATATATATATATATTGTTTTGATAATATCACCATCTGTAGCTGGGAATTTTATATACCTATGTATCAGTTTGGATACTATTTATATGTTTTTGATTTTGGATTGGACAGGCATGTTCCCAAGTGGAACATTTTAAATGTTTTTAACTTGTGTGTAATGTCTTTTGATGTGTGAAATAAACTTTTTGTGATTTTGCTTAAATATTGAGTGGTGATCCTACATTCATTTGCATGTGCTTTCTCTCTTTACAAATTTTGGTGCAATACGTTTTTGCATGCATAGTAGTGATCCCACAAGACTACATTATGAATATATGATGGTGCCCGCTTAACAAGTTTTTTCTGCTTCCGTGACTTCATGGCATTGGCAGTCCCACAATACAACGTGCCCAGCCGCTTTTATTTCAGCAGGCAAGCCGTCCCTGCCCTGCAAAAGCATGTGGAGGAAAATATTACTACTAAAAGCAGTCAGTAGCAAGGTCCACCTGACCACTGATGAGTGGACCAGTAACCATGGACAGGGATGATATCTTTCCCTCACTGCCCATTGGGTAAATGTTGCGGAGCCAGGTACAGATCTTGAGAGTGGCGCTGTATGTGTTCTGCCAACTCCAAGGATTGCAGGAATCCAGTCTGTACACATTGACTCCTCCTCATACTCCAGTTCCTCTGAATCAGCACTGCAGGAGTCGTTACAGTCTACCTCCACATGGACCCGTGAATGCTTACCTGTTACGACCGATATGAGCACAGCCGTGGCCAAACGTCAACAGGCCATATTAATATTAATTTCTTTGGGGAATCGAAGCCACACAGCGCAGGAGCTCTGCAATGCCTTCAAGCAGGAGAGCGACATGTGGTTTGTGCCAGCGAATCTTCAGCCAGTTATGGTAGTGTGTGACAATGGCCGAAATCTGGTGGCAGCTCAGGGCCTAGGCAACCTCACTCACATCCCATGTCTGGCACATGTGCTCAACTTGGTCATGCAGAGTTTTTTGAGGGACTATCCGGATCTTGATGCACTGCTGCACAAGGTCCGCATAGAGCGCGCTCACTTGCGGCGTTCCAGCATGGCAAGATCACGCAAGATCACGCATTGCAGCTCTGCAGTGCCGATTCCGCCTTCCGGAACATCGCATGATATGTGACCTACCCACCAGGTGGAATTCAACATTACATATGTTGTAGAGGTTCTGTAAGCAGCAGGCAGCAGTAATGGAGTACCAGCTGCATCAGGCGCAAACAAGTCACACTGCGCGCCATTCACACTTCACCACCACTGAGTGGGCCTCTATGAAGGACATCTGCCACGTTTTGTGTGCCTTCGATGATTCCACACGGATGGCGAGTGCAGATGATGCACTAGTCAGCATGACTGCAATCGCTAAGGGAGGAGGTTGTTGAAGAGGTGGAGGATGAGGTGTCACAAATGCCATCTGCTTCTGGACAGTCTGCACAATGTGGTTCCTCACAAAGGCCTAGGCAGCGGACACTTTATGAGGAGGATGAGGAGGAGTCAATCGAGGAGGAAGACATCTGTCCAGAGGAGGGAGGTACACAATGCTTTAGTAGTCAGTATGTAGAGCGAGGTTGGGGTGATGCAGAGCAGGCAGAGATGAGGCCTCAAGCAGGGGACAGCGTTTCTTGGCCAGTTGGCAGTCTGCAGCACATGGTTGATTTCATGCTGCAGTGCCTGAGAAATGACCGCCGCATCGCCCACATTCTCAACACAGCTGATTATTGGGTGTACACCCTCCTAGATCCTCGCTACCGTGACACCTTACAAAGCCTCATAACACCGTTGAACTGGGAGCGTAAAATGCGGGCGTACCCAGACACACTGGTGCATTCCATCATGTTTTCCATTCCACCCGAGAGCAGTGCTGCTAGTGCTTTACAAAGCAGCTCAGTGCGTCGATGCAGTGGAGGAAGCTCTGCACAAAGAGGGAGCAGAAGCAGCGCCTCAGCACATGGCAAGATCAGCATGGCCCAAATGTGGCAAAGTTTTGTGTCCCCGCCACAAATGTCTTCACCATCACAGACATCTCCAGTCAGCAAGAGGAAACATTTCTGTCAGATGGTGACAGACTTCATGTCTTGCCCTCTCAGTGTTCTTCCACATGGCTCTTCCCCCTTCAAGTTTTGGGTCTCTAAGCAGAATTAAATGGCCTGAGCTTAGCCAGTATGCATTGGAGGTGCTGGCTTGCCCTGCTACTAGTGTATTATTGGAACATGTCTTTAGTGCCGCAGGTGGTGTACTAACAGACCGTTGCATGCGACTATCCTCCGACAACATTGACCGGCTTACTTTTGTGAAAATGAAGAAGGCCTGGATCTCGCAGGAATTTGCCAGTCCTCTTCCAGATTAAATAATTGGTTGACAACAGTATCCAGGTCTCCTGTTGTGTTCATGTTTCTACCACTTGAACTGTAATCCCTGGGCTCCAACACCGTCAGTTGCTGCTCAGAAGTGCTGTCTGCACAGTCAACACATGCTCCAGTGTTATTGGGTTTCAGTAACGTCAGCTGATCCCCTGCTGTGTGTCCGGCAATTTCTCCTGCTCCGTCCACACTCACACTACTACAGATATTAAACATGCTCCAATTAGGCCTCTGGCTACGCTCTGTTTCTCCTGTAATCCCTGGGCTCCAACACCGTCAGTTGCTGCTCAGAAGTGCTGTCTGCACAGTCAACACATGCTCCAGTGTTATTGGGTTTCAGTAGCGTCAGCTGATCCCCTGCTGTGTGTCCGACAATTTCTCCTGCTCCGTCAACACTCACACTACTACAGATATTAAACTTGCTCCAATTAGGCCTCTGGCTACACTCTGTTTCTCCTGTATTCCCTGGGCTTCAACACCGCCAGTTGCTGCTCGGAAGTGCCATCTCCACAGTCAACACATGCGCCAGTGTTATTGGGGTTCAGTAACGTCAGTGGATCCCCAGCTGTGTGTCTGGCAATTTCTCCTGCTCTGTCCACATTCACAACTACTACTGATTTTAAACTTGCTCCAATTAGGCCTCTGGCTACACTCTGATTCTAGTATTTACCCTGGGCACCAACACCGCCAGTTGCTGCTCAAAAGTGTCTTTGGCACAGGTACTCCCTCCTGCCCAGCCTGGTTCCAGCATGCCAGCTGTTTCCGGGTAGTGTCAACGTCACTGACACAGGTACCTCCTGCTTAGTAACCAGGTTCCAGTACCATCAGCTGGTCCTCGGTAGTTCCATTGGCTCTTTTGGCTTCTGCTACCCATCCGGGTTCCAGTAACTTCAGCTGGTTCTCGGCAGTGTCTTTGGCACGGGTAGTCCCTCCTGCCCAGCCTGGTTCCAGCATGCCAGCTGTTTCTGGGTAGTGTCAATGTCACTTTGCCTCCAATACGTTGTCCTGTCATGTTGCGGCCTGGTTAACCGACTCTACAGTATGGTGCCTGCAGTTTAGGTGCTTCTATGTGGGCTGCGGGATCTGACAATGAAGGCTGGTTCCGGAGTGCCAATAGGACAAGCTCCCCCTGTAGGACAGTGTGTTTCGGTAACTCCGGCAGGCTCGCGGCCTTGCAACTTTTTTTCATGTGTACCTTCTGCTGCCTATCTGAGTTCCAGTACCATTAGCTGGTTCTTTGCTCAATCTTGAATATGTCCCCCTGGGTTCCAGTAACGTCAGCTGGTTGCAGGCAGAGGTTTTGGCTTAGGTGCCTCCTTCTCGGTATCCGAGGTCCACCAACATGTGCTGGTCCTTGGTAGTGCTTTCTGGCACAGGCACCTCCTGCTTTGTAACCGGGTTCCAGTACCATCAGCTCGTCCTTGGTAGTTCCATTGGCTCTTGAACCTTCGGCTACCCATCCGGGTTCCAGTACCGTTAGCTGGTTCTCAGCAGTTACTCAGCCTTCTTGTACCTTCTGCTACATTTCCAAGTTCAAGCCTTTTGAAATGGTTTTTGGTAATCACTCTGGATCTCCCTGATGACGACCCTAAAGACGACGACCCTGAAGACCACCCCGAAGAAGACGACGACCCCGAAAATGACGACCTTGGAAACGACGACTCTGAAGACCACCCCAAAGAAGACAACCACCCCGAAAACGTTGACCCTGGAGACAACGACCCTGAAGACCACCCTGAAGAAGACAACGACCCTGAAAACGACGACCCTGGAGATGACGACCCTGAAGACCACCCCGAAGAAGATGACAACCCCGAAGATGACGACTCTGAAGGCCACCCCGAAGAAGACCAAGAAGATGACCCCGAGGAAGATGACCAAAAGGACAAAGAACAAGAAGACAACCACCAGGATACAAAAGAACAAGAGGCAGAAGACCAAGAAGAAGAAGAACAAGAAGTTGCAGAACAAAAAGCAGAAGAACATTAAGCATAAGACTAAAAATCTGAGCAAAAGATATTACATAAATTATAAGCAGAAAAAGACTAAGCAGTGTATGGGGGTGAGTCCTCTCCTCCTCATGGTGCCCCTGGAAAATACCTGCTGCTGCAGGCAAAACTGAACGCGGACAAATCCTGTTGTAAATCTTTTGTGACAGGCAGAACGGAAAGTGTAATCTTCAAACTTTTATAGATATCAACTACAGGAATGCCTGTCACAAATAAGAATATGATGAAGAAGAAGAATATGAAGAAAAGGTAGAAGTAGAATATAAAGAAGAATAATAGTTGAATAAGAAGAATTTGAAGAATGTAAAAAAAAGAATAATAGGAAGAAGGTGAAGAACTAGAAGATAATCAGGTGAAGATAGAAGAAGTTGATGAAAAAGATGCTGCTGCTGAGGATGATGAAGGAGAAACTGTGGGAGAAGTAAAAAAGAAGTTGAAGAGCATGGAAGTAGGGAAACATAAATATCTGACAAAATATAAAAAAAGCTTAACATAGTCAATATCTTTGTAACTCCGAACGTCTTAAAAAAAAAATTAATTACTGCTATTCCAATCAAATGGGCTAAACCTCTATGCCTTTCATGTCTCCTCCACCTCCTCCAATACATTCTACATTATTCTTAGTTGTTTCCCTTCATGTAGAATTAACCTACAAGGAAAGAAAGGGTTTATTTTCATTCCGATATTTGTATCCCATTGACTTGCATTGGTTTCCGGTATCGGAATCGGCTACATCCAAAATTTTTGGGGTATCGGTTCGATCCAATCCGATCCGATACAGTTAGGGCCAGAAATATTTGGACAGTGACACAAGTTTTGTTATTTTAGCTGTTTACAAAAACATGTTCAGAAATACAATTATATATATAATATGGGCTGAAAGTGCACACTTCCAGTTGCAATATGATAGTTTCCACATCCAAATCGGAGAAAGGGTTTAGGAATCATAGCTCTGTAATGCATAGCGTCCTCTTTTTGAAGGGACCAAAAGTAATTGGACAATGGACTCTAAGGGCTGCAATTAACTGTGAAGGCGTCTCCCTCGTTAACCTGTAATCAATGAAGTAGTTAAAAGGTCAGGGGTGGATTCCAGGTGTGTGGTTTTGCATTTGGAAGCTGTTACTGTGAGCAGACAACATGCGGTCAAAGGAACTCTCAATTGAGGTGAAGCAGAACATCCTGAGGCTGAAAAAAAAAGAAAAAATCCATCAGAGAGATAGCAGACATGCTTGGAGTAGCAAAATCAACAGTTGGGTACATTCTGAGAAAAAAGGAATTGACTGGTGAGCTTGGGAACTCAAAAAGGCCTGGGCGTCCACGGATGACAACAGTGGTGGATGATCGCCGCATACTTAATTTGGTGAAGAAGAACCCATTCACAACATCAACTGAAGTCCAGAACACTCTCAGTGAAGTAGGTGTATCTGTCTCTAAGTCAACAGTAAAGAGAAGACTCCATGACAGTAAATACAAAGGGTTCACATCTAGATGCAAACCATTCATCAATACCAAAAATAGACAGGCCAGAGTTAAATTTGCAGAAAAACACCTCAAGAAGCCAGCTCAGTTCTGGAAAAGTATTCTATGGACAGATGAGACAAAGATCAACCTGTACCAGAATGATGGGAAGAAAAAAGTTTGGAGAAGAAAGGGAACGGCACATGATCCAAGGCACATCACATCCTCTGTAAAACATGGTGGAGGCAACGTGATGGCATGGGCATGCATGGCTTTCAATGGCACTGGGTCACTTGTGTTTATTGATGACATAAGAGCAGACAAGAGTAGCCGGATGAATTCTGAAGTGTACCGGGATATACTTTCAGCCCAGATTCAGCCAAATGCTGCAAAGTTGATTGGACGGCGCTTCATAGTACAGATGGACAATGACCCCAAGCATACAGCCAAAGCTACCCAGGAGTTCATGAGTGCCAAAAAGTGGAACATTCTGCAATGGCCAAGTCAATCTCCAGATCTAAACCCAATTGAGCATGCATTTCACTTGCTCAAATCCAGACTTAAGACGGAAAGACCCACAAACAAGCAAGACCTGAAGGCTGCGGCTGTAAAGGCCTGGCAAAGCATTAAGAAGGAGGAAACCCAGCGTTTGGTGATGTCCATGGGTTCCAGACTTAAGGCAGTGATTGCCTCCAAAGGATTTGCAACAAAATATTGAAAATAAAAATATTTTGTTTGGGTTATGTTTATTTGTCCAATTACTTTTGACCTCCTAAAATGTGGAGTGTTTGTAAAGAAATGTGTACAATTCCTACATTTTCTATCAGATATTTTTGTTCAACCCTTCAAATTAAACGTTACAATCTGCACTTGAATTCTGTTGTAGAGGTTTCATTTCAAATCCAATGTGGTGGCATGCAGAGCCCAACTCGCGAAAATTGTGTCACTGTCCAAATATTTCTGGCCCTAACTGTATTTCACGATATCGAAAGGTATCGCTCAACACTAGTCAAGAGAAAGAAAGGGTCGAATTCTAGAAATGTTTTTGAGGTGCAGATAACAAGATCGAGGCAGTGATCGAATGTGGGGGGTGAATAAAAAACTCGGAATCACGTATGACCCCATGACAGCGGGCATGTTGCTGGGGAGTAATGGTGGAACCACACACAGAAATGTGTTAAGGTACCTTCACACATAACGATATCACTTTTTGTGACGTAGCAACGATATCATTAAGGAAATCGTTCTGTGTGACAGCGACCAACGATCAGGCCCCTGCTGGGAGATCGTTGGTCGCTGAGGAAAGTCCAGAACTTTATTTCGTCGCTGGATCTCCCGCTGACATCGCTGGATCAGCGTGTGTGACACCGATCCAGCGATGTCTTCACTGGTAACCAGGGTAAACATCGGGTTACTAAGCACAGGGCCGCGCTTAGTAACCCGATGTTTACCCTGGTTACCAGCGTAAAAGTAAAAAAACAAACACTACATACTTACCTACCGCTGTCTGTCCCCGGCGCTCTGCTTCTCTGCACTCCTCCTGCACTGGCTGTGAGCGTCGGTCAGCCGGAAAGCAGAGCGGTGACGTCACCGCTCTGCTTTCCGGCCGCTTTGCTCAGTCAGTGCAGGAGGAGTGCAGAGAAGCAGAGCACCGGGGACAGACAGCGGTAGGTAAGTATGTAGTGTTTGTTTTTTTTTTGTTTTTACGCTGGTAACCAGGGCAAACATCGGGTTGCTAAGCGCGGCCCTGCGCTTAGTAACCCGATGTTTACCCTGGTTACCCGGGGACTTCGGGATCGTTGGTCGCTGGAGAGCTGTCTGTGTGACAGCTCTCCAGCGACTAAACAGCGACGCTGCAGCGATCGACATCGTTGTCGGTATCGCTGCAGCGTCGCTGAGTGTGAAGGTACCTTTATGTGTAAGGGCGTGTGTGTAGCCCATTCTCTATCTCCATCTATCCCGCACTCCCTCAAGATGGCTGGACCATTATTGTAAATACATCATTGTAAATAAGCTCCTGTACTTTGTATCTCCCCCACCTCATTGTAGATTGTAAGCTCTCATGAGCAGGGTCGTCTTATTTTGCTTTAATTATTGTATTGTTAACGTTGTTACTTATGACTTGCGTTTGAAACTGTTAAACTGTAAAGTGCTGCGGAATATGTTGGCGCTATATAAATAAAGATTATTATTATTTATGATTATTAGAAATGGCAATGTCAGGCATAGATACATTAGAAGAGGGAGGAAACACAAGGAGTTTAGTTTTTGACAGGTTCAGTTTCAGATAGAGGGAGGACATGATGTTAGAGACAGCGGTAAGACAATCACTCTCTCTATATACAAAAAAACAGTTAAATAAATAACCAAAGAGTATATACACGTTAAAATATTTTTTTATTTTTATTAAATTAAATATATTAAAACCAAAATATACACTTTATACACGCCGACTAGTGCATGCGCATGGTATCACATTTGTCTTTGTCTAATCAATATGAGTATCCAGGAGCCGCTTTGAAAATGACACATGGATTCATCCCCTTGCACAAGCGTAATCCCATCTTCTTGTGTGACCAGCGAACGGTATTCTGTTGGTGAACATATGCGCAGTATCTGTGCTGCTTTCACTATTACTACGATCTATGCACATGCGCTTTCTGAGATTGATACACCTCCGCTTTCTCAGTACGAATGCCGGTGTTGCACTAGGCTCCATTATGGTGAGTTCTCCAGCTGTTTTCATTCAATGAGTGACCTTTTCAGCATATATATATATATATATATATATATATATATATATATATATATATATATATATATATATATATATATATATATATATATATATATATATATACAGTGCCTACAAGTAGTATTCAACCCCCTGCAGATTTAGCAGGTTTACACATTTGGAATTAACTTGGCATTGTGACATTTGGACTGTAGATCAGCCTGGAAGTGTGAAATGCACTGCAGCAAAAAAGAATGTTATTTCTTTTTTTTTTCTTTTTTTTAAATTGTGAAAAGTCTTTTCAGAGGGTCATTTATTATTCAACCCCTCAACCCACCAGAATTCTGTTTGGTTCCCCTAAAGTATTAAGAAGTAGTTCAGACACAAAGAACAATGAGCTTCACATGTTTGGATTAATTATCTCTTTTTCCAGCCTTTTCTGACTATTTAAGACCCTCCCCAAACTTGTGAACAGCACTCATACATGGTCAACATGGGAAAGACAAAGGAGCATTCCAAGGCCATCAGAGACAAGATCGTGGAGAGTCACAAGGCTGGCAAGGGGTACAAAACCCTTTCCAAGGAGTTGGGCCTACCTGTCTCCACTGTTGGGAGCATCATCCAGAAGTGGAAGGATTATGGAACTACTGTTAGCCTTCCACGGGACAGCCTTTGAAAGTTTCCTCCCGTGCCGAGGCCAGGCTTGTCCGAAGAGTCAAGGCTAACCCAAGGACAACAAGGAAGGAGCTCCGGGAAGATCTCATGGCAGTGGGGACATTGGTTTCAGTCAATACCATAAGTAACGTACTCCACCGCAATGGTCTCCGTTCCAGACGAGCCCGTAAGGTACCTTTACTTTCAAAGCGTCATGTCAAGGCTCGTCTACAGTTTGCTCATGATCACTTGGAGTACTCTGAGACTGACTGGTTCAAGGTTCTCTGGTCTGATGAGACCAAGATCGAGATCTTTGGTGCCAACCACACACGTGACGTTTGGAGATTGGATGGCACTGCATATGACCCCAAGAATACTATCTCTACAGTCAAGCATGGTGGTGGCAGCATCATGCTGTGGTGCTGTTTCTCAGCCAAGGGGCCTGGCCATCTGGTGCGCATCAATGGGAAGATGGATAGCACGGCCTACCTGGAGATTTTGGCCAAGAACCTCCGCTCCTCCATCAAGGATCTTAAGATGGGTCGTCATTTCATCTTCCAACAAGACAACGACCCAAAGCACACAGCCAAGAAAACCAAGGCCTGGTTCAAGAGGCAAAAAATCAAGGTGTTGCAGTGGCCTAGTCAGTCTCCTGACCTTAACCCAATTGAAAACTTGTGGAAGGAGCTCAAGATTAAAGTCCACATGAGACACCCAAAGAACCTAGATAACTTGGAGAAGATCTGCATGGAGGAGTGGGCCAAGATAACTCCAGAGACCTGTGCCGGCCTGATCAGGTCTTATAAAAGACGATTATTAGCTGTAATTGCAAACAAAGGTTATTCCACAAAATATTAAACCTAGGGGTTGAATAATAATTGACCCACACTTTTATGTTTAAAATTTATGAAAATTTAACTGAGCAACAAAACTTTTTGGTTTGTAAGATTTATGCATCTGTTAATAAATCCTGCTCTTGTTTGAAGTTTGAAGGCTCTAACTTATTTGCATCTTATTAAACCTGCTAAATCTGCAGGGGGTTGAATACTACTTGTAGGCACTGTAGGTACCCGTACACAAAGCAATCACACCTCTTGCCAATGATGAAGATACCTAAGTGACGATACGCATCGAGCTAACAGGAGCCGGACCCTAACTCTGCACCACTACTCTTTACTGAGTCCTATTCTATGAGAATACACCCTGTAACCTCTCCCAAGAAACTACAGCCACATGGTTGTGGGTAAGAGAGACCTTGAGATTCTGGTCTCTTTGGGTTTAGCCACTAGGCAAAGCACATTATCTGCTTTATTATATCTCTTTAGGTATCAATAATGAGGCATTTCCAGAGGCCTTCCTGTTGATCAGTTTTTCAGCCATGTTATTTTTAATTAATCAGCTTAAGGCAAAAAGATGGACGGCATCGCCAGTGCTGCTGATTCCTGTGCTGTCAATGTCACACCATATCTCAGGCTTAGCCTTATGACCCCGGGTGCTAGTCCAGGAAAACACAGTGTAAATCCTCCAAAGAAAAGCAGATAGCACTCACCGGTCTTTTTTTTAGAAATTCCGCTCTTTATTTGTAGTAAAAAAGCATGTTGGCCGGGGGAGTGAGGACAGGAGTGGGCAGAAGCTTGACGACGGCCGTTTCGCGCCTGCTAGCACTTCCACGGGTCAATTAGTGGAAGGATGTGACTGAGGGAGAAAATATCCCATCACCACATCCCTCCTCCTTCCACAGCTGCTGCCATAAAAATGAGAAACATAAAAACTATTAAAATCAATATTAAGCATACATGAGAGCGCACAGTTGTACAAAAATAAGTGGGAAAGAAAGGATTTAACAGGCAAGAGAGCCACCCTATACATAGCATTCTCTATACAGAGTTATTTATTAGAAAGACCTGTACCCATAAGATCATTACTCCAAATAGTGTTTACATCAAAAACATATCTGCTGGAAAAAGTCTTATCTACTGTATATAAAAACCATTTTTGCAACCATTACCAAAGGATACATTATAACAAAAGAAAAAAATGCATACAAAAAGAATACATTATTAGCAAGAAAATACTTTCACAAAAAGTGTGCATAATACACCTGGCTTCCTGTCTGAGTAGTAATTTATTTACATCCCCACCCTGTGGGTTTAAAGTCACTTTCTCCAAGCCCGCAAACGACAGTACGTTAGGATCTCCTGCATGTGTCTCCTTTGTGTGATTAATTAGACGGGGTACTCCTTTGCCAGATAGATTGGACTTATAGTGCTCCCTAAACATACATGGGTCGTATGGTTTTGCCTATATAATAATATTTACACGGACAAAAAACAACATACACTACATGGTCAGTCTTACATGTAATGAACCCAGAGACAGGTTGATCTTTGTCTCATCTGTCCATAGAATACTTTTCCAGAACTGAGCTGGCTTCTTGAGGTGTTTTTCTGCAAATTTAACTCTGGCCTGTCTATTTTTGGTATTGATGAATGGTTTGCATCTAAATGTGAACCTTTTGTATTTACTGTCATGGAGTCTTCTCTTTACTGTTGACTTAGAGACAGATACACCTACTTCACTGAGAGTGTTCTGGACTTCAGTTGATGTTGTGAACGGGTTCTTCTTCACCAAATTAAGTATGCGGCGATCATCCACCACTGTTGTCATCCGTGGACGCCCAGGCCTTTTTGAGTTCCCAAGCTCACCAGTCAATTCCTTTTTTCTAAGAATGTACCCAACTGTTGATTTTGCTACTCCAAGCATGTCTGCTATCTCTTTGATGGATTTTTTCTTTTTTTTCAGCCTCAGGATGTTCTGCTTCACCTCAATTGAGAGTTCCTTTGACCGCATGTTGTCTGCTCACAGCAACAGCTTCCAAATGCAAAACCACACACCTGGAATCCACCCCTGACCTTTTAACTACTTCATTGATTACAGGTTAACGAGGGAGACGCCTTCAGAGTTAATTGCAGCCCTTAGAGTCCATTGTCCAATTACTTTTGGTCCCTTCAAAAAGAGGACGCTATGCATTACAGAGCTATGATTCCTAAACCCTTTCTCCGATTTGGATGTGGAAACGATCATATTGCAGCTGGGAGTGTGCACTTTCAGCCCATATTATATATATAATTGTATTTCTGAACATGTTTTTGTAAACAGCTAAAATAACAAAACTTGTGTCACTGTCCAAATATTTCTGGCCCTAACTGTAGTCCCCAATATAATGAAATCACAGCTACCCTACTCAAATACTTACGGATTTTAAATCAGAATAGTGAACTATTAAAAAAACTAAAAAAAAACTAAAACTATTTAAAAAAATTCCCATGTCAGATTGATTGCCAGAAAGTCATCCGCCCTAGGGACATTACGTTCAGCAAAGAGAGTAGCAAAGAACAAAATAATTCATCATGGCTCTCTTTCAAGGGCTTTTTGAAGTGTGGCCACACTCTATGCAAATCTTGCAATCATGCCCAAAAATCTGGCACATTTTGTTCTAACATAACTAGACAACAACAACATGTGATAAAAAAATAACTGGATAACAACATACAATAAATTGTTATAAATAGCAACACAGCAAGTGTCATACATCTTATTAAATGTATGAAATGCAAAATCCAACATGTTGGATGCACAATATGTCCAGTGAAAAACACATTAGGCACCTGTTTGATGCTACTAGCTCTACAGCAGTGAATATTTCAGCTGTTTCCAGGCATTTTTCACAGGTACATAAGGGGGATACTAAATTCATGAAATTTATGAGCATTAGTGTTGAGCGACTTTCCTTTTTATAGGATCGGGTCGGGTTTCACGAAACCCGACTTTTTCGAAAGTCGGGTCGAGTGAAATCGGCCGATCCTATAGAAAAGTCGGGGTCGGGGTCGGCCGAAACACGAAACCCAATGCAGTGCATTGGGTTTCTAATGGTTCCCAGGGTCTGAAGGAGAGGAAACTCTCCTTCAGGCCCTGGGATCCATATTTAAGTGTAAAATAAAGAATCAAAATAAAAAATATTGATATACTTACCCTCGGACGCGCCCTGGTTCTCACCGGCAGCCTTCCTTCCTAAGAATGAGCGCCTGAAGGACCTTCGATGACGTCACGGCTTGTGATTGGTCGCGTGAGTGGTCACATGGGCGTCACGCGACCAATCACAAGCCGCGATGTCATCTAAGGTCCTTCAGGCGCTGATTCTTAGGAAGGAAGGCTGCGGGTTAGAACCAGGGCGCGTCCGAGGGTGAGTATATATTAGGAATATACTCACCCTCTGACGCGCCCTCGGACGCTTCCTTCCTAAGAATTAGCACCTGAAGGACCATAGATGACGTTGCGGCTTGTGATTGGTCGCGTGACCGCCCATGTGACCGCTCACGCGACCAATCACAAGCCACAACGTCATCGAAGGCCATTCAGGCGCTCATTTTTAGGAACGCAGGCTGCCGGTTAGAACCAGGGCGCGTCCGAGGGTGAGTATATCAATATTTTTTATTTTTATTCTTTACTTTACACTTAAATATGGATTCCGATACCGATTCCCGATATCGCAAACATATCGGAACTCGGTATCGGAATTCCGATACCAGATCAGAACATCGCCGACCTCATGGCCGACCCCACACAGGGGTCGGGTCAGGTTTCATGAAACCTGACTTTGCCAAAAGTCAGCGACTTCTGAATCTGGCCGACCCGTTTCGCTCAACCCTAATGAGCATAGAAAAAGTGTTTACACCAATTACAGGGGGAGATTTCGGAAGAAATAATTTAAATACTGAATAATATTGGATATTTAACTTACAAACAAGAGCCTCACAAGGCATGAATATGAGGCAAAATGTAATTCTGCAATACAATTAGGAATGTTTTTTCATTTGATCCATTATGTTTTTAGCCTTTTTATTTTTTTACTTTTGTTTCACCCTACACAGGGTTAATGTTTCTACTTTGTGGGTGATCACAATTATGCACACAGGTGACTAGAAGGAAGGGGTATATAAGTTTGGCTGTATCCCTTATATGACTAAACCATGATTAAGGCTCCTTAGTAGTGATGATCGAATATATTCGGATTCTGGAAATTCGGCACAAATAATTTCTAATATCCGTGTATTCGTACCGAATAATGAATCTAATGCAATTCAATGGAAAAACCGAATATTTTTCTGCTGGACCCAACAAACAGGCCTGGGGGCATGAGAAGAAAGCTGAAATGGATGGGAAAGAGCTAAAACTAAATGGGAACAGCATGGAGAAGATGCCTGCAAGCCTTTCTGACTCACATATGGTATCTGGGAATAATGTCATCAG